>NC_137666.1:20175018-20592518 GCF_963422515.1 Blennius ocellaris | reverse complement strand
CTTTTTTCCACAGATGATCGTCTTTGATCGAGCCAGGGTTTTATAATTTCCTCACTCTGGGACCCGTGTTCAAAAAACGCTTCTAAAATCTCCTCATATGGACAACAGACCAGAAACATCCGGTTTAGGTGAACCGGGTTCCTTGTGAGGACGATGCCTGAAAGTCACTTTTTCTTTTCTCCCTCAGTAACGTATGTGTTGTGATTGTTGTGATTGTTGTGATGTTGAGACATTCTATTCTCGTTCCTCTGAAAGATTGTTGTGTATGGCTGAAGATCTGAGACTGGACGACGCTTCACTGGAACTTGTTTTACCAAACTTGAACAGGACTTGAGTGTTTCTGTAGTTTTGAATTTGTCTTGTTCCAATGGGATCCAATGGAATCCAATGATATGAAGTACATTTTCAAAAAGCTTCTCAGTGTTTACAGTCTATTAAACTAGAATACAGCCACTCTCTCACTTTTATGGTTATTGTACGACTTTGATGTTGTTATCTTCTGCCTCATTTGCATAAAGCTCCTGGGACGTCAGGTCAAGATGGAACTGGAGGAACCTTTTTAGTTCTCTGAAGAAAAGTTCCACGCTGTTGCTGCGAGGACGGAGGCGCCGTTTACATTGTGGGGTCTGTTCACATGAGACTGGCGCTGGGAGCCACTGAACACACAACTTTTTATCAATACTCTGACTCCATCTCCATGGAAATGGTGGGGGGGGGGGTGACTAATAGTCCTGCACATGCTCAGTAGAGACAACGAGAACAATGTTTCCTCCGTGGTGTCATGACTCCCAGTCCATATTCTCCTGGGACATGCTACTTTTATTTTGACAGTCATCATAATAATCCAACTGGGTGGTCTGTCCCCCAGAATGTCTTTCTTCTCCCTTTGTAAATATTTAGAGCGTATTGTTCTCTGTTATGTTTGTGTGTATGTGGTTTCACCACAAAAACAAACAGCATCAACTAGTGGCCCAACAGGCGAATTACATCGTTTCAGTGTTTCAGCCATTTCCGTTTAAACAGACATTGTTTTCAGATCTTTGCTGTGTAAATGCAAAAGTTTTCTGAAATGTAAAAACTATGTGTTTTACCTTGAACGTTGTCTTGGTAACGTGGGATAAGTACACTCATCCTTCAGTAAACAGTAGTTGACTGAAACTGTAACAAAGGGGGGGGGGTTATGTATTCAGTTACTAAGTTGCTAAGAGTAGTGACATCAGAGTAATCTAGTGCTGAATGAGTGAAAATGTAACTTCTTCAGCAGAATGAAGGTTTGTGTGGAGACTCGACGAGAGAAACACCAAAGCTTCATTCATCAAACTTTCCAAATAAACTGAACAATAACACGTTTCTCAGTGCGACGCCATTCCTCCGGCTGCACGCTGCAGGTATTTCTGAAGAGAACCGATGAGCGATGAATGTTGTGACATACCTGCCGTGTGCCAGACCCCCCCGCCAGGTTCGTACTCCACTGAGGGAACACAGTGTAAACCAGCAGCAATCTTCCTGCGTTGCTACTCGGCTTTGTTTTCAGGCTGCCTCGTTTACACGTCAGTGACGCGGGATCACATCTGCCAACATCTGTTTGAACAAAGTCTCATCAGGCTGCGAACGTCTCAGACCTTTAAAACTGAAAGCTGATTTCAAAGCGTGACACCTGACACCAGTTCATGTGGAGATGACTCGGCCTCAGCGCTCTGATATTACGATTCAGCATTCAGTGTGACGAAATCGCCGACAATTCTCATCATTTTGAGTCCTCTTTTACGCAAACGTTAAATCTTTAACTGAAGCGGTGCTGGGATGAATCTCAAGCACGAGTTTCAGGGAATCCATTCCCAGTTAAACTGTTCTGACTTGAGAGCAGACAAATCTAAAACACAAAGATCACTGAACATTTGGTTATTAGAAGAACTTAGAAATAAAACTTATTAACAAAAATAAACACAAAAAAGTAACACAAAACACAAACCCCAGCTCTGCTCTCGGATCTGTTCCTCCAACTGTAGAGCAGCACAGAAAAAGAAAAGAAGTTCACGTTTCAGACAAAACCAGAATCGTCTTGTGAATCACAGATGAATCCTCCAAACCAACAACATTGAAGGTTAAAATCGAAAGAAATGAATCTGCTTTTGACTGAAATGTTTGAACAGCTGATGGATTTTAAAATAGAATTCATGTGTTCATCCAGTTAAAGACGTCAGACATGATTCCTTGTTCAGACACTGGTGAGGAAACAACTCACTTCACACTCGATATCGTCTTGAGCAGCAACATGAAGGATGAAGTCGTTTCTTTAACAGCTTGTCTGACTGGCAGTGTGAGTCTCTCTCCACCTCTCATCCACACCCTCCACCTCTCCTCCACAGACTCCACCCACTACCTCTCCTCCACACCCTCCACCCTCTACCTCTCCTCCACAGCCTCCACCCTCTATCTCTCCTCCACACCCTCCACCCTCTACCTCTCCTCCACAGCCTCCACCCGCTATCTCTCCTCTACAGCCTCCACCCTCCACCTCTCCTCCACAGACTCCACCCTCTACCTCTCCTCCACAGCCTCCACCCTCTATATCTCCTCCACAGCCTCCACCCTCTATCTCTCCTCCACAGCCTCCACCCTCCACCTCTCCTCCACAGACTCCACCCTCTACCTCTCCTCCACAGCCTCCACCCTCTATATCTCCTCCACAGCCTCCACCCTCTATCTCTCCTCCACAGCCCTCCACCCTCCACCTCTCCTCCACAGCCATCACCCTCCCCCTCTCCTCCACAGACTCCACCCTCTACCTCTCCTCCACAGCCTCCACCCTCTACCTCTCCTTCACAGCCACCACCCTCCACATCTCTCCTCCACAGACTCCACCCTCTACCTCTCCTCCACAGCCTCCACCCTCTCCCTCTTCTCCACAGCTCCACCCTCTCCCTCTTCTCCACAGCCACCACTCTCCACGTCTCTCCTTCACAGACTCCACCCTCTACCTCTCCTCCACAGCCTCCACCCTCTCCCTCTTCTCCACAGCCTCCACCCTCCACCTCTCCTTCACAGACTCCACCCTCTACCTCTCCTCCACAGCCTCCACCCTCTCCCTCTTCTCCACAGCCACCACTCTCCACGTCTCTCCTTCACAGACTCCACCCTCTACCTCTCCTCCACAGCCACCACCCTCTACCTCTCCTCCACAGCTCCAACTCTCCACCTCTCCTCCACAGCTGCCACCCTATATCTCTCCTCCACAGCCTCCACCTCTCCTCCTCCCACGCTGCCGTGCTCACAGTACTGAAATCCGGTGGACGGGCCGAGTGGTTCTGTGCAGAGAAATGAGAAACCCGGGGCAGAGTTCTGCTCTACACACCTCCCACACAGTCATTAAAACAGCCACATGCAGCTGAGAGAGAGAGAGAGAGAGAGAGAGAGAGAGAGAGAGAGAGAGAGAGAGAGAGAGATTTCTATGATGTGTTGACGTGATAAGAGCAGGCAGGAGTTGAAAGGGCAGCGGGACTGAATCATGTGAAAAAAGCAGCACTGCTGTAAAGCTGCTATCATCCCCCCCCCCCCCCCCCCCCCCCCACACACACACACACACACACACACACACACAAAGTCATCCAGTAATATGAAATGTACTTTGAGTATTGATTTCCTGAAGACTAATTCCAAACTCCACCCTGACTCCTGCCCCGTTTACCTGAACATTTTTCAATTTCAAGTCAAAATGTTTTTGCATTTTCGTGTCAGAAGGTTTTTGCATTTACACGGAAACGTTCTACTGTAAACGAGAGGGCAGTTACTATTTAACACACACCTGTTGTGTCTCCGGAATCTGGAACTATCTCAGGATTATCTGATAATCTTTGTTCGCTTGATTAACTTCCCTTCGAAGCTTCACCCCAGGTGTTTTGCTCTGCTTCGTTTATTAATTATTCTCTTTCACCCAGATGGAGCATCTTCCTCCCACTAACTGAGAACCTCACGAGCTCTGAAGACGATACAACAACGTGCCGTTTTGCAGATTATCGTGAGCAGACAGTTAAGTTACTTTTCCAAACGTTAAGTCGATTTGAATTAACTGATCTACATCAACACTCCTCTCTTACTCATTCCCAGCTAATTGCACATCATTTGATAAACGTCTGTATTGTTCCGGCGGTTTGTTTCTCGAGGGGCTCCGCAGGTGAGACGTCTCAGGTGCAGCTCTAATTGGGCAGAAAAGAAAAGAGCACGGCGATTAAACATCTAAATGGTTGTAGTAGGATCTTGCAGCCGCTCCCTATGACTCACACACTCTGAGTGTTTCTCACAAGCTGCAATTTCACGCCGACATTGGACAATAATGGGAAGAGAAATCTGCAGTAGAGGAAACTGTTTCGGAGCTAACGGTGTGGAAATTGCAGATAAAATAGAGCAGAATCCAGAGCAAGAAACAGCTTGACGCTGTGGGATTATAGTTCTGGAGTCTCCACCGCTCAGCGAGGAAATCACATTTATTCATATTGGCAAGCATTATATAACACAAAAACTGGACCGGTCTGGTTTCTGCACTTAAAGACAAGAGAGCCTCAAATAGTCATCCGTCATTTAAAGGGTCAGATTATGCTTAAAGTTTTATACATTTAAAATTAATCCTTCATTTTACCCACTAAAATGTACTTTTCTATCACAGCAGTGATGAAATGTTACCAAAGTGGACATTTCCTCTGTATTTAAAGACATAAAGAGCTAAAGTAGTTACTTAACTTGAAATCAATCCAGTTAAATCTTCAAATATTTCCAATTAAAGCTTAATTTTATCCACTGACGATAACGTTTTCTCTCCAATTTACGTCAAATGTACACAAACCCATCATAGCCTGGATTACCAAAGATGACCTTTCTGTTGCATTTAAAGAAAAACTGAAGAAACTTTTCACATTAATCAGATTATGATTATAATTTGACAAATTAACAATGGAAGTTTCATTTTAACCATTAAAAGTATAAATATGTTTTGGTAAAATAACATCCAAACAACGAAGACAAGTCACATTAGAAAAGCAGAAAAGTTAAAAATGAACCTTGAATCATTTTTAAAGAAATGTAAATGTATTCTAATAAAAGTAATCGGTTTGTTTTTTAAATGTGACTGGTGGATTGTTTTTTTTATGAGTCTGAGATTGTGAGGAGCTATTTTTTTTTTTTTTTTTTGGACCCAAAGTTCTTTCCCAAATCTTTATTTCTCCAGAATGCGGCTTGGCAGGTGTCGTGTCGGTTGTATTAAATATAAATGTCTTTTGGGAGATGAAAGGTTCCAACATTTTAACTCTTTAGTGTTCTCGCGGCAGGACGACATCTTGCATGACATCTTTACCCGAGGGAGAACGTGTCGGAGGTCGGACATGTTGTCCGGCTGTGACCTCTGACCTCTGGCTTTGAGCCGTGTCACTCGTCTTTAGTGATGCGGGATTTCCTTCTCCGAGAGAGGAGAGCGGGAATGAAAGCACAAGCAGCGAAGGCGGATGAAAGGCTATTTTCTCATCCAACGGCTATTTTTAGACTCTTATTTTTTTCATCAGCTCTCGCTCAGTTTCAAGGATTCAAGGATTCAAGGATTCAAGGATTCTTTATTGTCATATCAAAGAATGATACGAAATTTGGACTCAGGTCCCGGTGAGCCAGTAATAAAATATATAGTAATAAAATATATAGAGCGTAAAATATATACATACATATTTCTTACTGACATCAAAAAGCTCTGATACAACCAGCAGCTTGAAAGAGAAACGATTGACGGAGTGTGTGTGTGTGTGTGTGTGTGTGTGTTCTCCTATACTTGTGAGGACGAAGGCTCCGTTGAAACGGCAACATTTAAAATAAAAACGCATTTCAAATTGTTTTTTTCGTTTTCAGAAATCTTGCATTTGCATCAACTCTGTTTGAAAACAATGTCCATTTCCATGGAAACGTCGGGAATACAAAAAATTATGGAGTTAGCATGTTGCGCTCTTGGTCGTTTTTGTAATGGAGCCACACACACACACACGTGCAGCAGAGAACAATACTCTAAATATTAACAATGGACTTCGGCATATATAAGACAATAGACAACATAAAGCACAATGAATAATTCAGACATTGATGCGCAGGACCAGTCGCAGTGTTTCAGTGTTTCCATGGAGACATTTCCAGTGGCTCTGACCACCGTCATCATGTAAACAGACATGCAAAGGTTTCATGTTTTCACTTGAAAGTGCTGTCGTGTAAACTGGGAATGAAATAATTGTAGTCATTGACGATCATTGAAGTGCCAGTCCTAAGAGTGGTGTTATGACAGTAACACGTCACTGAATGACAGCAGTAACGGTTGTATTTTCCATTTATTCTCACATGGCTCAGATTTCTCCGGCGTTGTACCGTTTGCGTTCGTCTGTCTCTTCCACTCCACCTTCCTGCCGTTTTTCTTCCTCTTCCTCCGCCTCTCTGTCACTGTATCTGCACGAGCCTCAGGTCAACACTCTACCCACATGCCTCTGTGTCATTACCGATGTTGCACAACTGTGGTGGGATCAGAGCGCCGTCAAGATGAAACCGAGACGCCGTGGTGATCTGAGACTGCGGAGTTTATGTAACCTCCATTGAAACGTCTGTACGCCGTGCTGGCTGAACGCCCGCTCGCCGTTCACTCACTGTGTTTATTCACTGTGTTCACTGTGTCCACTGCATGTTTGTGTGTTTTGGACTCGAGGCCTGTGTTTCTACCTTCATAAAGTACTGGGTTAGAACTTCAGTGAAGGTCACACACAGGGAAAATATTGCAGAACGACAACCCAATCAAATAGGGGGAGGTTCAAAAGAGGACAAGACAGAGGAACGATTTATTACTACTTTTTATACTTTTTTATTTCTGACTAACTGTAGTTTCTACTGTGCTTTTATTCTATTGTGTTTGTATATGTGCTCTGTACCTGGCTGCTGTGACATTTTAATTTCCTTTTTCCAAAAAGAAAGTAGTGTGGATGCTTTCTCTTCTCAAATGTTTTTTGGGTTGGGGAGGGGGGGGGGGGGGGGGGGGGGCACTTCTTACTTCATATTCAGAGCCTCCGTGTTCATAAAACTCCATTTTGGAAGTGTTTCACTTCAGTTTAACTCAACGCTCCACTTCTGGCTGTATTTGTGTAAGAAGTGCAGACAGAGCTTATTAGACAAAACTGCATTTCCCTGAAACCGGCGCACAGATAAGCATCGACACCGTCTCCACCTTGATTCAATAAAGCTCGGCGAAAGTTTTCTCCCCGCCGTCTGGCTGGCAGCGACGCAGTCGGCAGACGAGAGCGACTCACAGCTGATGCACAGCAGGCGGAGGTCTCTTTGTTTCTTCTACCTCGCACTTCTCGCCAAGCACTTACAGCTGCCTACTTAACCGAGATATCACTTCACGTCGAGGTCTAACAACCAGATAACGCCGCTTTGTTTGATCAGACTGGAGTGTTTAAGCATGTGAAGAAGGGAAAAAAAAGCACACATACATGAGAAGTCTGGCTGAGAGTACCGCCTCTTTTATCTCATTCAGCCTGTTTTCTTTCCTACAAATCCGACTATATTTGCAGCAGCGATGTAAAACACAGTGAGAAGCGAGACTCTGGCCTCACACGGAGCACCGCCTCTTGTCTCACAGTGGATTTTAAATAGAAATGAATCTGTGTGCACCGGCACTCTTTTGTTTTTCTCTTGTAAACAGCAGATCTTCTCAGGGAAGAGAAGGAGAACTGAAGCCGGTTGGTTTTTGACTCTTGGAGGGGTTGTTCGGAGTGGGGTGGGGGTTGTTGTTCGGGGGTTTTGGTTGAGTGCAAATGCAAACACAGCTGAGGGCTTGTTTTGTTTGTTCTGTTGACTTTCTGTTTCACACCTCAGCTCATAATCAGAGCAGAAGGGAGGCAAAGCCCAAGCTGGAAAGGGAGACGGGGCCCAGGCTGCCAAGGCTCCAGCACCAAGAAGCAGCGATGATGGGGGATTGAGCACCGCTGCCTCTCTGTCAAACCAACTTCCAAATGCGGCAAATCGTCTTCAAGCAATTTCCTCTGATAAGAGAAGAATGTAGAGCAACTGATCTGCTGTGTCAACTTTGACAGGAATCCAGCAACCTGTGGTCAATATTGTTCAGAAAGGACAAATGTATCTTCCTCCTCTAACATCCGATTATAGAGCATTTTCCTCCTCTGACATCAGATTATAGAGTATATTTCTCCTCTAACATTCAGATTATAAAGCATCTTCCCCCTCTAACATCAGATTATAGAGCATCTTCCTCCTCAAACATCAGATTATAGAGCATTTTCCTCCTCTGACATCAGATTATAGAGTATATTTCTCCTCTAACATTCAGATTATAAAGCATCTTCCCCCTCTAACATCAGATTATAGAGCATCTTCCTCCTCTAACATCAGATTATAGAGCATTTTCCTCCTCTGACATCAGATTATAGAGTATATTTCTCCTCTAACATTCAGATTATAAAGCATCTTCCCCCTCTAACATCAGATTATAGAGCATCTTCCTCCTCTAACATCAGATTGTAGAGCATCTTCCTCCTCTAACATTAGATTATAAAGCATCTTCCTCCTCTAACATCAGATTATAGAGCATCTTCCTCCTCTAACATTAGATTATAAAGCATCTTCCTCCCTTAACATCAGATCATAGAGCATCTTCCTCCTCTAACATCAGATTATAGAGCATCTTCCTCCTCTAACATCAGATTATAGAGCATCTTCCTCCTCTAACATTAGCTTATAAAGCATCTTCCTCCTCTAACATCAGATTATAGAGCATCTTCCCCCTCTAACATCAGATTATAGAGCATCTCCCTCCTCTAACATCAGATTATAGAGCATCTTCCTCCTCTATCATCAGATTATAGAGCATCTTCCTCCTCTAACATTAGATTATAAAGCACCTTCCTCCTCTAACATCCAGAGTATAGAGCATCTTCCTCCTCCTTATTTTGACAGTCACCATAATAACAATCCAACTTGGTACATTTATTTTGACAGTCACTACAATAACAATCTAACTTGGTACTTTTATTTTGAGAGTTACCATAATAACAATCCAACTTGGTACTTTTATTTTGACAGTCACCATAATAACAATCCAATTTAGTACTTTTATTTTGGCAGTCACCTTAATAACAATCCAACTTGGTACTTTTATTTTAACAATCACCATAATAGCAATCTAACCTGGTAGTTTTATTTTGACAGTCACCATAATAGCAATCGAACTTGGTGGTTTGTCCACTAGAACGTCCATGTTCTCCTATTGTTAATGTTTAGAGCTCATAGTTCTCTGCTGTGTGTGTGTGTGTGTGTGTGTGTGTGTGTGTGTGTGTGTGTGTGTGTGTGTGTGTGTGTGTGTGTGTGTGTGTGTGTGTGTGTGTGTGTGTGTGTGTGTTTGTTCATTCCAAAAACAAACATCGCCAACAGGCTAATTACATAATTTCATGGTTTCCGTGGAAACAGACATCATTTACAAAACATTACAGGGTGAACACGAAACTTTTTTCAAAATGCAAAAACGATGAGTGGAGTAGTTTGCTATTTTTTTTTTTTTTTTTTTTTTTGGTTTTGTTTTGGTGCTTCTGACTTCTGCCATGTGTCCACCAGTTAAGAAATAATGTGGACTGACAATTAGTTAGCCTTTTCTAAATTAAATAATCACACAATTTAGGGGGTAGTAATTGCAATCAATGGGAGACTCAAAGCAGGAGCTTTTAAAATATTAAATCAGATTTGTTCTGGATCCTTAAAGTGCTGTAATCTTGTTTTATTTCACAAGATAACCAAATTTTGACTGTGTGGGCATGCGTACGTACTAATGATTATTTCTCCAGTTTTTGTTCCTCTCAGTTTAATTTATTCTTAGAAATCTTGAAAACAATTTCAGTGAAAACTTAAAACCATACATGACGATGAAAACCAGCCAAATATTCATTTAGGCAATGAAATAAAAAATAAATAAAAAGACAAACATATTTATTAAAGCTTCTTTAAGGTAACTCAGGTCCCATTTATGTGACGATGTTTCCATGGAGACGGAGCATTTTCAAAAAGTTGCGTTCTTAGAGGCTCTGAGCACCGTCATCATGTAAACAAACCCCAAAATGCTACAACGGTTTAGTGTTTTCACTCAAAATGATTGTGTCTAAATGAGGCCTCAGTCTTTGGGTCAAAATAAACTCGGGACACTTTTGTTTAATTTTTAACTAACTTTTAAATGAAAAAGCTTCACCTTTCAACTCCTGGTGATCTGTTACCCAGGGAGCTTCAGTGTGTGTGTGTGTGTGTGTGTGTGTGTGTGGTGGTAGTGGAGGGGGGTCCTCGGAGGAGTTTTGTTTTTTCAACGAACACAAGCAATTGTGGAGAGCAGGGGAGTGTGTGTGTGTATGTGTGTGTGTGTGTGTGTGTGTGTGTGTGTGTGTGTGTGTGTGTGTGTGTGTGTGTGTGTGTGTGTGTGTGTGTGTGTGTGTGTGTGTGTGTGTGTGTGTGTGTGTGTGTGTGTGTGTGTGTGTGTGTGTGTACAGAGGTCATCTGGTCACTTTGCCCATCAGTACTGAAGCTGTCTGACTGAGTTTTCTCACCATCTGTATGACCTCTCCTCCCGGCCGGCCAGCTTTTGTTCCCGAGCTCGTCTTCCTCCCTCCTTCGTCTCTCAGAGCAGCTTGATCGGATGGTCTGAGGGTCGCACTGCCCAGCCTTCATCACCAGCCTGCCCCTCGTCTTCTTCAATCACTGTTTCAGTGTTTGACGTTCCCATGAGCCTGACTGCAAAATGTAAAATACTCAGAATATAAATGTGAATTTCTGGGATAAAAGATGTTCAATTCAGGTTTAGGGCCTGTTTCCATGGCAACAAATGTAAACACATCGCTTTTGGGTTTTTCATTCCAAAAAGTTTCACATTCACACTGGAGCGTTTTGACAATGATGTCCATTTCAATAGCAGGCAGAAACGTTAAAAGCAATGTAGTTAACCATGTCGGGCCACTAGTTGCTGCTGTTGGTTGTTTTTGTAATGAAACCACACACACATGTAGGAAAGAACAAGCTGCTCTAAACATTAACAATATGAGAACACAGACATTCTAGTGGACAGACCACCAAGTTGGATTGTTATTACGGTGACCATCAAAATAAAAGTACCAAGTTCGATTGTTTTTATGGTAACTGTCAAAATAAAAGTACCAAGTTGGATCGTTATTATGGCGACTGTCAAAACAAAACTACCAAGTTGAATTGTTATTATGGTGACTGTCAAAATAAAACTACCAAGTTCCAGGAGAATATGTACTCACAGTCATGACCCCATGGACGAAACTTGGTTCTGATTGGCTCTACTGAGCATGTGCACAACTAGTTACTAGGTTAGCAGGACCAGGAGATTCCATCAGATTCAACAACATGAAAATGACCTCTTTCTTTCTTCAGGTCCATTTAAACCAACCGACCTTCAAAAAGAGTATTAATTTTACCTGTCCTGACGTCCTGATGCCAAATGTCACAAATCTTGGTGACGAGTGGTCGTCTGCAGGACAAACACAGCTGGACGCCAGTGGCACGCTTCCTCAGACCTGCCCTCAGTCACTTAGCACCATCCTGCCGATCTTTACGGCCTCGTAAAGTCGCCTTCTCAAAACAGCGTTTGAGAGACGACGGGACTCGGCGCGTTGTTTAAAGTCATTGCCTCGATCGGGACACAGTAATGAGCTCAGAGGTCGCACCGAACTGGACGTTGAATGGCCGGTTAATGGAGAGCTGTGTGTGTGTGTGTGTGTGTGTGTGTGTGTGTGTGTGTGTGTGTGTGTGTGTGTGTGTGTGTGTGTGTGTGTGTGTGTGTGTGTGTGTGTGTGTGTGTGTGTGTGTGTGTGTGTGTGTGTGTGGTAACTTCCTCATTTCTTCACATTTTGTTTTCCAAACAAGCATCTTTAAGTGAAAGCAACTTGATTGGTTTGATCTTTTCACTGTCAATGTGCTTCAATCGGAACTCTAAGGTTTTAAAAAAAGGAAGGAGAAGAGACATAAAACACGAAAAGTTGAAAATAAATATAGAATAAACCAGTAGGTTTTTCCTCAAACGATGATCATCGATCGTGGACAAGCGCCGTTTTTTTTTGCACGACAGTCACCACAGGAAGTCTATTCAACTTTCAGTTACAACAGAACTTTTCAAAAAGTTCCGTTTTCACTCGCTCTGTGTGCCGTTGTGGCGTTGAACGGACAATGTGGTATAATAATGAAATAACTATAATGTTGGTAGTAGTAATAGTAGTTGTAGTAGTAATAACAACAACAACAACAACAACAACAACAATAAAAATAATAATAATGATAACAATAATAATAACAATAATAATAATAATAATAATAATAATAATAATAATAATAATAATAATAATGATGATGATGATGATGATGGAGAGAAAGCAGAATTAGAAAATAATAAATAGGTAAAAAGTTAGAAGTTATCTGACTTCGACACAGAAATCCTGGTTCAACTGGGCTGCAACACAACTTCTTTAGAGACACTGGTCAAATATTTAAGAGCTCCTTGCTTCAGACAAGAGCGCCACTAAGACGATCTCGCTGCAGTCGATCTGACTCCATAAATATCCCTCCTTGACCAGCTTCAGAGCGCCTGTGCCTCCAGGAGCCTCTCGGATTGTATCCCTTCGGGCTCCCTCACACACTAAATGACTCTCCAGACTGAAAGCCGGCACATTGACATGAAAAGTCATCATATTTCCCCTGATCCAAAAAGACCACCCAGATCACGCTCCTGGAGCAAACCAGATCCATCCTGGGGGGATTGGCTCTAAGCGTTCAGATCACTTCAACTTCACACAGCAGCTCTGTTTTCTGCTCAGAGAGGAAAAGCGCCAGGCCTGATTGAGGGTTTCTTTCTTTTTTTTTTGGGGGGGGGGGGGGGGGGGGGGGGGGGGGGGGGGGGGGGTTGACGGAGAGAATAGGAGGCGCTTGGACCGTTCGTCACTTTCTACCTCCAGCGGGGCCTGAAGGGGAGGCGCGCCGTAATCGGATCGCCTTCCCTCCGCCGCCGCCGCTGCTGTTTGTCCCGGCGGCGCGCCGCGCAGCGCAGCCCGGCGGAGGGACCGAGGCACACACACACACACACACACACACACACACACACACACACACACACACACACACACACACACACACACACACACACACACACACACACACACACACACGCTTCAGAATAAAACTCAGTAGAGTTGATTCAACGGGGATCTTAGCCTGCGCATTTTACGCACAAGTGAGCGGATCAGTATCAGACCTGTGTAGACTAGAGAAGACACGCATGTTCTAGCAGGAAAATACGCAGAACCGGACAATTTCTAAAAAAAATGATTTAATGAGAGGTGAAGTGACCAGGAGACCCAGTGAACTCCAGGTCAGGGTGATTCTCAAGGATCAATCTGCTGAACAGTGTCTTGAATATTAGATTATTTTAAAGGTAATCCCTCAAATATATATAATTCACTGCCTCGTTCCATATTTGATTAAATGTGTTGAAGAGAGTTTTAAAACAATCGTGAAATATTCCCCGTCTTCAAATTACGAATGAATTAATGACTTTTGAATAACAAATAAAAGAAACAATGATTAGAATTACACGGTAATTATGCATAAACGAAAGGCCTGTAGTTTGATTCTATATTGAAGATAGATTGATATATCCCTAAATTGATAAACAGTTACAATGTGTAATAGATGAATAACTGTTTTTCATTTAGCTTTAAAAACAAATTCGCTGAACTCAATTTATATGTTGGTATACAACTGTTGCAAATAATTATAATATACAACGTCAGTAGTTGTCGCGTGTTCTTTCTAGAAGTGAGATAAACAGGTTTTAATAGAACGCGCGCTCTGGAGAAAAGCATTGCGTCACAGCGCTTAGACTCTTATTGTGAAAGACACCTGGCGGACGTGTTCGCGCTCTCTCAGTTCTGGAGTCTTGACGGCGGCACCTTGCGACTCGTACTTCACGAGCAGCCGGAGGAGCGGAGCCACCAGTTCGAGTCAGTTGATCCGAGGCGACGAAGCGCTGCGCTCCTCTTCCCCGGAGAGAGGCGCGTGGATCCCGCGGCCACTGCGTCCCTTCTCCCCCTCGCGCTGCGCATCTTTCCCCGGCTCGCGAAGTGTCAGGATGAGCGCGTCTGGGCGGTTTGGACACCGCGGACACTGTGGACACTGTGGACACTGTGGACAGCGGCGCGCAGCCGAGGACGGGATTTAGTGCACAAGTTGGTTTTCTCATCAGCGGTGCCCGAGTGGAGGACGTCAAGTCGCGAAGAGGATTTCTGACATCTTTTCTTCTTCTTCTTGTTTGTTTTTGTCACGCTGTCGCCCAAATTGCCCCACGGAGTGCTGGAGACGAGAGGATTTTAAAGTAGTTTTGTGGGTTTCTGTGAAGTTTAGTGGAGAATAATTACCGCTGGTTTTCTTCCAATCAACGCGTGGTGACAGGAATCATCTGGAAACAGATTTTCTGTCTCAACGGGACATTACAGGTAAGCATTGTTATTAGTAGCAGTCGTATCGGGTTGATTGTTATTAGTATTAGTGTGAGGGAATTCATCCCACGCAGCTCCACTTCCTTGTAGATGCGGGTCTGACAGGTTGAGCTTTCAGCGTCTCCGCATTAAGTGGCCGCGTTGTGTTTAGGAGATCTGTGCGCACAGTGCGCCGTACAGAGGCAGCCCGGAGCCGCACACTGGAGCCCGGAGCCGCACAGTGCCGCCTGGAGCCGCAGACGCAGCCTCGCGTCGCCGTGCCGTCGCACAGGTGGCGCAGAGGCAGCGGCTTGTCCGTCCTTCGGGCTGCGCGCACACTGCGAGTCCTGGTCACCGCTGGCCAACAAAGAACGCAATCTGTGCGTATTTGCTGTGACTTTGATTTGCTGAAGGAGCAAGGCGGCTTCAATTCTATCTCCTAAAGACGGTTTTCGGAGTGCGTGTCCTATATTTTAAATTATGCACGCGGCGGGAGGGGGGTAATTAACTGGATCAGTCCAGTTTTTCAAATACTGGCGCTGGACGTTTCCACAGACGCAAAAAACGCTCATGGTGCGTGTTGGCAGTTTTTGGTTGTTGTTTTTTTAATGGATAAAATTACGCACAGTTATCCTTCCAACAGAATTTTGAAATTGGTGAGGTGAGTTTGATTCTTCTCTATAATGAATCAAATCCATCCAAACACATTTGATGGAACTCGTGAGGGCGAACACGCCTTTCCTCCTCCTCCTCACTGCAACAGTGACGTCTTCTCAGGCCGGGAGCTGGATTCTGGATTCTGGATTAGACGTCGCAGAGCTGCGCTCCCGTCATCCCTCTGATCATCTCTGAAGTTTCTCCAGAAAGCTGCACGGTTGTTGTTTTGTTTTTTGTGTTTTTTCCCCCCAGCCTTCCAGTGAAGAAGCTGTGCGGTTTTCTCCCCTCTCGTGCTCCTCTTCATCCTCCTCTTCATCCTCCTCTTCAAACACATGAATCTGGCCACTCAGCTTTGACTCCCACCATGTAAACTCACGACCGGGGAAAATTACCGGATTACAGCATCCTAGCCGATTCGGGGGTGAGGAAGAGGAGGAGGAGGAGGATGAGGAGGGGGGGGGGGGGGGGGGGGGGGGGATCCAGGAATGAGGTTTGGGAGTCGTTATGCATCAGTCTATTAATTTTCGCAGCCATAAAAACAAGCGTGCGGGTGATAATAGTTGGTCTAATGCAGCAAATTAATTGCATCTATTGACCCGAGGAATAACGCACGCCAGTTTGCTGCGTTTTCAATCAGAGACGAGCCTCAGACGCATTTTGGCTCCAAATGAGACTTTGATTGCCTCTTTTCATTACCGAAATTGGCCTGAGACCGTCACTCTGCGTGTCGTTTGCTGCGGTCTTTTTCTCTCTTTTTTTCTTTTCCCCTCCTTTTTCTAAAAGAGAGAACAGTCCATTCACTGGCTTCCCCTTGACTAATCTGAAAGAAAAGTTGATCTCTTTCATGCACAAACACTAATTTACACTCATTTCCCCCAATAATAAAGCCTTTATGTGTTACAGCAAGTTCACTTCATTTATTTCACCCTCGTTTGCACCTGTTATGGCATTTAAAGAAGTGTTCTGCTGCTTGTTTTTTTAATGAAGGTTTATAGTGTTTAAACTGGGGTTTCTAGTCTTTTCTTAAGATTTCACTGTATTTCTATGAGGTTTATGATGGATGCTTGTTCAGTGTGTCAAGTAAAGTAGGGGCTGTGGCTCAGTTGTTGGAGCGAAGTGTCTTTTTTTCTGCTGCATTTTCCACCAAACAGACACTTTTATTCATGCTCAAAGTCCTTCTATCGACCCGCTGCTACTCCTGAATCTACATCTCCTGGTCCTGGAGTGGAGAAATGATGTTTGTGTTGTGATATTTCTTTTTGAGGAGACACTTTGACGGCCTGAGGTGAGCCCAGTTCCTGCCGCTCTCTGAGCTGATCCACATCTGGTCAGAGGACAAGAAGTGGCTTTGAAATAGTTAGCAGAAGAATGGAGGCTGTCTTCTCTCTCGGTGTGTGTGTGTGTGTGTGTGTGTGTGTGTGTGTGTGTGTGTGTGTGTGTGTGTGTGTGTGTGTGTGTGTGTGTGTGTGTGTGTGTGTGTGTTTCTCTTCTCCACACAGCTGCTGTTTGCACTTGTGCTCGCCCAAATACCTCTAATCCCCTTTTCCCCAACAATTCCTACCCAGCTGTTGATTCACCAGCTTAATTATTAAAGATTACTGACACTCTGCAGAGGTGTGACGAGCATGTGACGGCCTCGCATTGATCCTCTCCGGGGAGGGGGGAGGGGGTAGGGGGGTGACAGAGATTTGAACCCTGTCTGATGCACTTTCCTGCCTCCGAGCTATTACAATGTGAAAATACTTCTGCATGATTAATGTTCATGTATTATTCACCGCCGTGGTCGTGTTTCTCTTTCATGCTTTAAGGAAATATTAGCATAAAAACAGCGCCGAGGCTTTGAACTTCTCGCTGGGTCTCCAAACGACCGCCTGTTGTTCTTTTCATTTTAACCCTTTAAGAGAAACGAATCCTTCAACAGGGAAAGCGCTGCTGCAAACGGCATTAACGGATCGTGTCACAATATAATCAGAAGCAGATATAACTGTTTTTAAACGTGACTTAAACCGATGTCACATCGTTTTATCAACCCACTTTCCACATCTCAGATTGTAGCGCTCTAAAACCAAATTCATTTGAGTTCATTTCATCTTGACCGGTGAAATAGAGCCATGATAAGCTTTTCTTTGTCGTGGCGCAGACGATGCGTGATGAAGACCTTTTTCCCAACAAACCACCGAAAATGGCTCCAAATGCAACATGAAGCGACATTTGAATGAAACCTCCTGCATCCTACAGTGAAATGTCCAGAAGCTTCTCCTGTAGCTGTTGCATTCTCAGTTTTTACAAACTCCCCCTGACAGCGAGGCTTTCAGGCTGGTTTGAGAGCAACCAGGGAGCTTTCATGGCAGCATGATGACTTCTCAGCTCGAGTCTCGTGTGGAGTCCAAAAGTCTGAAGGAATTTGTTTAAAAAAAAAAAAAAAAATGTTTTCTTTGAACTCTTTACATTTTCTTGGTGGTTTGGCCGTTTGGAGCCTCTTGTGGGCCGGCTTCAGCCCACCAACCTTATGTTTGACGCCACCCATCTGGAAGCAGAAGGTCATCATCAGTCAGCGGAGGACTTGTGAGTCTATAAAATAAAAAGACGTCTGTTTCGAAGGGTTAAATGTGTTCAGTGGAACCCAGTGAGAAGTCGTGTTTACACAGGAGAGAGTGTGATGCTGTCGGTCGCGTCGCAACACTCGGCCGCTCCTCAAAACCACTTTGCACAACGGGATCGTCTGAAGTACCTGACACAGATTCGATTGTTCCCCGCTTTGCTGCGTGGAGGCTGCGGGCGGTCGAGTCCCAACAGATCCGAACGATGGCTGAGCGTGACGCCTCGTCAGCTGCGGCTCGGAGCAGGCTTTCACTCCAAATGTTCCTGCGGCTGCCAGAGAAAACAGCAGTTTGATTTGGACGGGCCTGCGTCCGCGCCGTGAGAGCGGAGGCCTCGCGGTGCTGCTGTCTAAACAGAGCGCAGCGGCGTGTAGGCGGGCGCTGTTGTTAGAGGGCGAGGACGCCTGAGAGCCGCGCAAAGAGCTGCTGTGTGCTGAGGCATGAAAGGTGCGCTGGCAGTGTTTAGAGAAGGACGGTGAGTCTGTCGGTGTGTGAGTCTGTGACTCTGTGAGTCTGTAGGTGTGTGAGTCTGTCGGTGTGAGTCTGGTGGTGTGTGAGTCTGTGACTGTGACTCTGTCAGTGTGTGAGTCTCTGAGTCTGTCGGTGTGTGAGTCTGTGAGTCTGTCGGTGTGTAAGTCAGTAGGTGTGTGAGTCTGTGAGTCTGTCCGTGTGTGAGTCTGTGAGTCTTTCGGTGTGTAAGTCAGTAGGTGTGTGACTCTGTCGGTGTGTGAGTCTGTCGGTGTGTGAGTCTGGGTGTGTGAGTCTGTCGGTGTGTGAGTCTGTCGGGGTGTGAGTCTGTCGGTGTGTGAGTCTGTGTGTGTGTGAGTCTGTGTGTGTGTGAGTCTGGTGGTGTGTGAGTCTGTGACTCTGACTCTGTCGGTGTGTGACTCTGACTCTGTGACTGTCGGTTAGAGTCTGTCGGTGTGAGTCTGTTGGTGTGTGAGTATGTGAGTCTGTCGGTGTGAGTCTGTGAGTGTCGATGTGAGTCTGTGAGTGTGAGTCTGTGGGTCTGTCGATGTGAGTCTGTGAGTGTGTGAGTCTGTGGGTCTGTCGATGTGAGTCTGTGGGTGTGTGAGTCTGTGGGTCTGTCGATGTGAGTCTGTGAGTGTGTGAGTCTGTGGGTCTGTCGATGTGAGTCTGTGGGTGAGTGAGTCGGTCGCTTTGTGTCTCATGACAGCTCGTCGGCTGCAGTTTTCTGTGTTGGAGTCCGATAATGTGCAAGAACAGCCTCACAGTTTGTGGCGAGCAGGGAGCAGGTCAGAGGTCATCCTCTGAGGGGGAAGAAAAACAGCACTGTTAAGACAACACGACCTTTCTCCTGCCCCGTGTGTGTGTGTTATTTTTTGAAGGATAGGATTTCAAAGTGTCTTTATAACGGTGTAAAGACATTGTAGTGTCTCGATGTCGGGACGGGAAAACGTCGCTTCGTAGCTGAACGCTTTGTGATGCGTTCAGGTGCATCACGTAAGAACGCCTTCCGACATTAACGAGCTGCAGGGCTCCTTCAGCAGCGACGTAACATGATGAACATGATTAAAATGTGATTAATACAGTCTTTAGTGAGCTGGAACCGCAGTGCAGAAGTTTTGGGGGTTGGGGGGTGAGGAGTGGGGTTACAGCTTTTCGATGTTTGACCGTTTTGACTGTTTTAGCATTTTTGGCCACGTTGCGAATATTTTCTTTGAATCATTTTCAGAAAGTTTTGGTTGTTTTGCTCATCAGTTTTTTCTGTTTTTGATCAGTTTTAGCCTTTTTATAAATACAGCTCAGCTAATCCAGAGGTCCTAAACCTTGAGCTATTTTGAGTTTGTTTTTTTTTCATTCTCAGATATTTTAGTTGTTTAGCGCTATTACAACTTTTTTTTTTCTGTTTTAATAATTTTTATCATTTTTTTTTTTTTGCAGTTTGAGATATTTTTAGTTTTTGCCCTTTCAGCATAAGACTTTTTTTTAACAATCAAATTAATCAATCTTTATTTGTAGAGCACTTTACATACAAAAAAATTGCAACACAAAGTGGATCGCATAAAATATAAAATTTAAATAAAATAGAAGCACGTGCACAAACACACACGCGCCACCCACATTTTTACAAATTATTTTTCTCCACATATGAAACGAACCAGCAGCATGTTTCTCTTGTTGAGTGAATGTTCATATTTTCTACTTTTCTTGATTCAGATTGATTTATGTCTCAGGTAAGAGCTGCTGTGCAGGACAATAAAAATAGGTGTGTACACTTAATTGTGTGTAATTAATGCCATAATGACAGTGAACACTGAAAGTTTGTGTGCAAGTAAGAGAAGAGACATTTAGCTCAGTTTGTATCTCGAGCATCCCAAGTTTTCTGAGGCTTCCTCCTCCTCCTCCTCCTCCTCCTCCTCCTCCTCCTCCTCCTCCTCCTCCCCCTGCAGCACTCAGACTCCTGCTTTTTGTGTTCCAGGTGGGACTTTTGGGACGTTTCCCGCGGCGCGGTCGTGGCCGCCGTTCTGCAGGACGCCATGCACGCTCAGGATGTTGTCTGAGTCGGAGTCGGGCGCCGCTGCTCTGCTGCGAGTCCCGTCGCGGTCCGGAGGAATGGCGGCCCTGTGGTGCTCGGTGTGGCTCTCGCTCCTCCTGCCGCTGTGCGTCACGCCGGCCAGGCTCCCCGCCGCTCCGCCCTCAGGTAGGAACCCTCCACCTGCCGTCAGCTCCGGCTGGGCAACACAGTGGAGAAAAAAAAACACTTTTTAAAGGACGAGTACGAGAAGTAACTAAATAACTAACTAACCTTTAACTACTTGCCAATACCAAGTACTGATCGCAGTACTTATTAAATGCCATAGCGCCTAATTTAAACTCTATTTGCGAACAATGTCTCTCTTGAACTCAACGCATGACGTCACCTAATACTCCCGAGTTGTACCAGGGAGAGTGCGAGTACTCCGTTCAGTATCGGAACGATTCCCAATACTGGTGTGGTTATCGGTACCGATATCGGTGCGTTGCTAGATTGAAGAATATGCGCTGGTTTGATGCATCCGAGGGTTTTTTGGGGACACGATGAGCATCTTCACACACAAAACATCAGTGGAAGTGAAGAGCAGCCATGAAAAACACTTTTTAATTGAATGGAGTTCTTCTTCCTCTTCCCCTCGTCTGTTCAACGTTTCATTTTCCATCTGCTCTCCCAATCCGCTCCCTTCGCTCTGTGTTCATCACTTCACACGAGGGCATTTTAAAAGGCACATTTATTGTTTATGGTCCTTCTCTCTTTATTTTATTTCTATTTTTTTTTTACAAGGAGGATTTAATTGGCCTCCTCTCGGTCCGCTGAGCGCCGCGCCGCTCTTCCTCTTTGTTCTGGAGGCGGAGAAAAACCCAGAGATCAATCCAAAGTAAACGTCGACTCTGTTTGCTTTAATCTCTCCATACTGCGTTAAAAAAAAACTAACACGGCAAAGTAATCTGTTTCTTTTCGGAGGCGTTAGTCGAGAGTTGTTTTTTCTGCCTCTCCCTTTTTTATGACTTATTTAAAAAGACCGTGTGTGTGTGTGTGTGTGTGTGTGTGTGTGTGTGTGTGTGTGTGTGTGTGTGTGTGTGTGTGTGTGTGTGTGTGTGTGTGTGTGTGTGTGTGTGTGTGTGTGTGTGTGTGTGCGTGCGTGCGTGCGTGCGTGGAGGGAATTACAGCTTCATTAACCCTTTCACAGCCGCCTGGATTCATTATTGAATTTACTGAAGGCCAAAATAAATTATTTTCTTCATTGATAAAAGTGACATTTCTAAACCATCTTGAACTTTTTACAAACATATTATAGCATCTTATTACAATGTTATAACACTTTATTTACCCGCAGTGACACAGGTTGAGATATGTATCACAAGCTTAATCTTTTATTTAAATCAAGAAATAACTTCACTGAACTTTGTACAAAGCACAATGAATTCTATTTAAAGTAATGATGAGACTAATAATGTCTTTTATTTCTCTTAATTTTACATGTAACAAGGGATACAATGTGTCAATATGAAGTTTTTAATATTGGAAATACTTGTGTTTTTAGGAATGGAAGCAGGATGTTGATGTAACGTGACGCCTCTTACAGAGCTTGTTTTAATTTTAATTTATATTTGTACAGAAACTTTTATTAAGAAGTGTAAAGCTGATCAAAATCTGAATATGACATTAACAAGTGAAAACACCAATCTTTCAATGTCTCAGCTGAGGTCCCAGTGTTGTGTCGTGTCAACGACTCCAAAAAATGTATGTTTTCTGAGAAGTTTTTCTTGTTCTCTTGGTGGTTTCGTGGGTTTGAAGCCTCTTGTGGCCCACGGTCCTTCTGTTTGACTCCCCTGCTGCAGAGCTTCTGTGTGGAGTTTGGATGTTCTTTTTAGGTTAAAGTCGTTGATTTGTTTCACGAGTTGTGGAACTATTTCACGCCCCCTCTCCTTCACCGTGGTTTGTGCCTCGGCAGCAGGTCCGGCCCACGCCCCGTCTCCCCCGTCTCCCCCGTCTCCCCCGTCCGCCTCCAGTGGACTTCCCCTCGTCCACAGATGGATGAGCAGTCGGGGCAAAATGACTGTCGCTTACTGGCAGATGGCAGAGTTTACCCTCTCTGTGTGTGTGTGTGTGTGTGTGTGTGTGTGTGTGTGTGTGTGTGTGTGTGTGTGTGTGTGTGTGTGTGTGTGTGTGTGTGTGTGTGTGTGTGTGTGTGTGTGTGTGTGTGTGTGTGTGTGTGTGTGTGTGTGTGTGTGTGTGTGTGTGTGTGTAATGATCAGGTGCCAATGATGGAAATGCCCTTGAAAGTTGGCCATAATCTCACAACGATGATTTAAAGTAATCGATTACATGACAGAGTACTTCTAGGGGGGAATCATAGGAAGAATGATACTCTGCTGTCTTCTTCTCGTCCGTTTATCCCCCCTCTCTTGATCATTCTTCATTACTGCAAAAGAGATTTAAAAAAGAAGCTTCAGTTCCACACGGGGGGAAAACAACACAACCTTCTAGGTGCGTTTACACGAAAAGGATTTCAAGTGAAACGGGAAACCTTTGTTGTGTTTTGGGTCCGTTTACACACTGGCCGTGTTCACAGCCTCTGAAAACGCAAAGTAATGAAAAGCATTTTATTAACCAAACATATCAAAACAGATCCATGTGCCTGGAAATCTGCTTTGTTAAACTTCACGTATTCAGTGACATAATTCAAATAAATGCTTGTTTGTTTGTTTTTTTACCCAGACTGCAGTGTTCATTTTACAGCCTATAAAAATCAAATTACAGTGCTGCCTTTTATGCAAAATCCCAAGCAACAAGGATAAAAATGAGTGTGTGTGTGTGTGTGTGTGTGTGTGTGTGTGTGTGTGTGTGTGTGTGTGTGTGTGTGTGTGTGTGTGTGTGTGTGTGTGTGTGTGTGTGTGTGTGTGTGTATGAGGGGGTCAGTGACCCCCCCTCACCCCCGTCACACACCCTGTCTCCCCCTCAAGCAAGGACTGTAAATGTCAGCAGGGCTCGTTAAGAGATTCGTTAAAACTGCAGCATTTGCAGATTTACTGTCAGGCTCAACACGCACACATAAACACACACACACACACACACACACACACACACAGAGTCACTCGTCTGTGTGTCGTCCTCTAATTTTCCCTCGATAAATTGAAGGGTCCGTTTACACGGAAAAGTTTTCATGCAAAAAACACAAAACGTTTTGAATGTTTGTTTACACAAAAACCAACTAGAAACACTTGGGGCCTGTCTCTGTGCACCACGGCTGCAGCAAATTAATAAAAGTACTTTTTTTTTTTTAGGGAACTTTTCTTAAATGAAAAATGCAAAATGCAAAACTGATGCGTTTCCACTCGAAGTGTTGTGTAAACGGGGGACGACGTTTTCTCTTCCACACCACGCTGTTCTTTCTTTTCAAACTCCTCCTCGTCGTCACACATGCACAAGGAGAACATGCAAACTGCACACAGAAAAGATCAAACCTTATTAAACCACTACTGCACCGTGCAGCCTCCTGCTGGCCTCTGGAAGTCTGCACACCACACACACACACACACACACAGTGGAACTTGAGATTCAATGTGACACTCCGACGCGTACCGGGTAAATCTGCTCTAATTACTGAGATTGTAACAGATTACCTCGACTCGATTAGTAATGCAATTCTAATCTCTGAAGTCTCTGAGCTTGAAACCAGTTGTCGAGCTGCAGAGCTCTCCGTGTCCCGTTAGCTTTAATTTACAGTTACAAGTTCATTAATCTCCTATTTACTGAAGGAGCAATTCTCCTTTAATACAACAGATGTTGTTCAGATGAATATCTGTGTACCCCCAGCAGGTTGTTCTCCACCTGCTTGAAGGAAACCTAAAATAACATAACGTCTGTCCTGCGATCAGCAAGAAGTCTGTCGTGTGTCAAGGTCAACGAGACGAAGACAACATAGCTGGAGTAAAAACAATGGTCGATTGTGTCTTTGTAATATTCCTAACTTCCACAAATGGACAGGCAGACGTTCCCACTTCATGAAACCAGGCACTTCCCTTCACGGCCTGTTTCTCTTTGATTCTCTGGTCTTTTTCCGGAAAGTTTTCACCTAATTCCTCTCATCCAGACGAGTTAAAGGAGCCTCCTCATCGTAAGCATCTATTTCAGGTGATTAACAGCTCCGGTGGTTGTAACTGCTGATGGACGTTTTCTGAAAAGAGGCTGCATGTGTTCTTTGAGCCCTTAAGAGACACTTCTGCCTCCTTACTGAGCATTTATAGGCTGATTTTCCTGGAGTATCATGGCGGTGTTATTTACTGCAGAGCTCTCTACATCGCCACCCTTTAATCATCCAATTATGGAAATGAGCGCCGCTCCATGTGTGGGCTTAACATGGCTCTCGCAACTTAGGCATGAATTTGAACTCCTCTCTTTCTGCACGACGAGTCTCTCTGCGAAATGTTCATTTCCCTGGCAACATTATCGGGAAATCTTTTGGCAAGCGGGGGAAGCGGACGGGCCAAACAAGCTCTGCAGCGCGGCGACGACTCGTTGAACAATGGCCGTTCTATCCTCAGTCCATCAAGCACTTAATCCAGCAGACACTTGAGGCAGTTTTCTGGATGGGAATTAGACATTAAACACAGCTTAGAGCAGCGTTTTTACGAGGGATTATAGAGTGGGGGACTCCTGGGCTTCGGCGAGCCATCTCTACAGGATTTACAACAAGACATTGCGCCTTTATTGATTTTTGGTTGTTAACCTTGAGATGCTAAACAACACAAGCCGTTAAAAAACCTCATGTGAAACCTTCAGGTCGTCAGAACATCTGCTTCAACACATTTTGTTAATCTGTGTCATGTCGAAGTGTGAAAAATCACAATTGTTTTGAAAGAATCGTGAGTAGGTGATCGGGCTTTTGAAACCAAATTTCCTCTCTTAATGTTTGAACCAGAGAGGATTTTATTTTAAACTGTTTCCATAGTTTAGTTGTCCAGACTCTGTTTTTACAGTGATTAAGCAGAAGTGCCAAATCTTATTCAAGGGTTTTTTGTTTGTTTTTTTATATCAGATGCAGTCTGAAGTGAAAATAGTCTGGATTATTCCAGAGACGAGAGGATGATGAAGCAGAGTTCATTGGTGGATGGCTTTCCTTCTAATGTGTATATATACTTTGATGGGAATTTCTGTCTTTTAATGGTTTAATGTTTCTTTTTTGGGCAGGGCTGGGACATTAAACGGGGTAAAATAGGGTTAGAAGATGGAATGATGGAAATATCCGTAAAAATAAAATGTAAAAAAAAACAACAACCGAGACAGGTTGATTAGTTTTCAATCTATTTCTTCATCTTCGAGACCAGTAGTGTCACACATAAAGTTCTTGGGCCAAAACCGGCCCGCAAGTTACTCCAGTTGGGCCAAAACCACCGTCAAGTTGTAATAATAACAAAGAAAAAAGATTAAAAAAAGAATAATACATTTCTTAAGATAAGCAACACAACGCTGAGAGCTGAGCTGAGTCCTTGTGATGCTGCCATGAAAGCTCCCTGGTCGCTATCAAACTAGCCTCACAGCCACGGTGTCAGGGGGAGTCTGTGAAAACTCCCACAATGGTCATTGATTCAAGTCATTGATTAACCTTCAGTGCAAACTGAGGGTCCGTCCGCACCAGGAACCTGGTACACCTAAACCAGATGTTTCTGGTCTGTCTAAAACCCCGGCTCGTTCCGTCCAACCGCCCGGGGTGAGAACCGCAAAGACGATCATCTGTAGAAAAAAGATGTCATCACCCCCCCCCCCCCCCAATGGCGGTCCGTGATGTCATCAAATAAGCACAACAATCAGGGACTACAAGCTCCGGTGGAGCTGCAGAAGCTACTGACGCTAGCAGCAGGAGGAGCAGGGCCATAGACCTATAGAACTAGAGTTATATACAGGTTTATGAGCAGGACTCTACTTCTAATTTTCTATGTGCTCCGTCTTCTTCTGTGTTTTTGGTATGTTTGGTGAGTCACAGCGCCTCTAAAGGCCTGACATGTGTACTACATGTCCTGAAGCCTCGTGTTGAGCTGAATTCATAGTAACGAGTTCATAGTGACGTGTTCATCGTGACGTGTTCATCGTGACGTGTTCATAGTGACGTGTTCATATTGACGTGTTTATAGTGACGTGTTCATAGTGACGTGTTCATAGTGACGTGTTCATATTGACGTGTTCATAGTGACGTGTTCATAGTGACGTGTTCATAGTGACGTGTTCATAGGGACGTGTTCATGGTGACGTGTTCATGGTGACGTGTTCATAGTGACGTGTTTATAGTGACGTGTTCATAGGGACGTGTTCATAGTGACGTGTTCATAGTGACGTGTTCATGGTGACGTGTTCATGGTGACGTGTTCATAGTGACGTGTTCATAGTGACGTGTTCATAGGGACGTGTTTATAGTGACGTGTTCATAGTGACGTGTTCATAGTGACGTGTTCATAGTGACGTGTTCATATTGACGCGTTCATAGTGACGTGTGGACGAAGGTTTTTATGGAGAAGGCTGGGGAGAAAAAAGTTTGTTTTTTATGTCATGTGGATGTACCCTAATAAGTTTACATTGGCACTCCGTTTGTACCACAGTGTTTCAAGTGAAAATATTTCAAGGCTGGGGAGAAAAAAAGATGGGTTTTTTTGTTGTTGTTGTGTGGATATACTCTGAGACCCCCAAGTCCAAACTTGAACCGGTGCTCCCTGCGCCGGCGAAGCCGCCTGCGAACCACAACACATCCCTTTATCTTCATTGAAATCTTGTCAGAAGCGTTCACCTGGCTGTGCAGCAGAATGATCAGACAGCTGTAGATCAGAAGGTCAGTGCCAGCCGGCAGCCTTCGTTCAGGCCTCGTCTGCAGGCCGCGGCCATGTGTGCATTAATGCACCTCATTAATGCCCTTTGAAACCCTCTCAGCATGCCGCCCAATGAATTATGGATGAAAGCACGGACCTGTCTGTGTGTTCTGCTCACGTCCGACTCCCGCCACCTTTTCCTCAGTGGGCGTTTTTTTTTATTATTTTCAATTTCACTTCATTTCGCAGCGCATACACACACTCGTTACATCACACGACACCCAGATGAACACATTTCAAGTCTGAAATCCTCCCCGATATTCTCTCTCATTCTTCCTTTCTTTGACAGATTTTCTAATCATTTTCAAAGCCAGAGACGGGCAATTAGGTTTCCACAGGACTTCACATGAGGAACCAGGGCTGTCAGGGGGTGGCAGAGCTATTTCTGCTCCTTATATCTTAATAAAGCATCAGGTTACGTAGGTTTGATGAGTCGGTGCTCATGCGCCAGGTAAGGCTCCGATATCTGCATGTTGATAGGAATTTGAGCTCTTAACACAATCCTGGTTTTACCTGTAACTTCAGTAAACGTGCTTGGATCACTCACAGAGCTTCCAACGCTGATCCGCATTGTTCCAGAACATTTCAGTGTCGTAAAAGAGTCTATGCCTTCGCTTGTCGTTTGCAAATGAAGTATGAATTTGGCTTATTGGCATTTAATACGTATATGTATCGTTTCTCGGTATCGGCAAGCAGCTATAAATAACCGTACACAAACACACATACACACGCCTGTCCAAGTGTGTGTGTGTGTGTGTGTGTGCGTGTGTGTGTGTGTGCATACACACCTGTACAAGTCCTCTGCTCTACCTCTGGCTGCGGTCCAGAGCGCTTCTTTATCCCGCCAGCTGACGGTGGTGTTGACATACAGCAGGTTTTTAATTACAAAGCTCCCCTTAAGGAAATTGTTGAGATACTTAACAGATAAGGCAGACATGGAGGAGAACAAAAAGGCCCGTTGTGTCGTATCAGGAAGACGGCTTTCGTACGCGGGCGGGGATTACTCAGCTGCAGCAACAGCTCAATCTGGCGGTGCTGTGAAGAGAGCGGTTTTCGTACTTTATAGAAAGTAACATGTCTTCTTTCAGCTGTCTTCCCTCTTATTTGTTCCTTTCTTCCCTGCAGTCGCGCTGACTTGTGGATTTATTGGTTTGACTATTTACAGAATTGTTATGATGGATGGTGATGTTGCAAAATGTAGCCAATATACGTGGCGCATGTTTAAACGTGTTAGTTTGCGAGGGACTGTTCGTGTGTGTGTACGTGTGTGTACGTGTATGTGCGTCTGTGTACATGTGTGTGTGCGCGTGTGTGTGCGTGTCTTCGCCTCTGCCAGCAACAAAATACACTTTCAATGGTGTTGGCTTGAAGCAAACAGATGGCAGGTTGTGCACTGAGCTGTACTGAGTCCAGTACACACACACACACACACACACACACACACACACACACACACACACACACACACACACACACACACACACACACACACACACGATTGGTCCCTTCCATCACTCAAGCCTCTGACTCCCCCTCTGGACCCCAAATGGCTCTTGAGCCACATAGTTGCGTCCTCGTTCTCTTTTGTTTGTTAGTTCACTTTGCCAGCTTTATGTGAATCAGCTGCTTCGTGTTTTCAGAAAGTTGTGCTTTTTACCGTTAACATGGCAAAGGGGTGTTTTTAAAAAGTTCGACCTTTCAAAAAGTTGTGTTTTCAGGGGCTCTGGGCTCCGTCGTCACAACGAAAGTTTTGTATTTTCACTGGAAAACGTTTCGTAAATGGGGCCGTAAAAATAGCAGTAAAATTGATGAATGAATGAAAGAAAGGTGTTGCACATGCTGGGGAAGCCGTCCTCCACTAACGAGGCAAAATTAATGAAAACAGCTTAATCCCAATATGCTTTCATAATCATTTTACCGTTGATACGGTTTTTCTGCCTTTCCTCGAGATGATCCATTTTTCAAACCACATCTTCCTCCTGTTCTCTTCCTCCCTCCATCGCTCTCTCTCTCTCCTTCCGTCTCACTGACCACTAACCAGAAGCAGAGCCGTCTGGCTCGGCTGCGCTCCATTTACATTTCTGTGAATGGAAACCGAGAGCCAGCAGACGCTGTTCAATACCGTGTGTGTGTGTGTGTGTGTGTGTGTGTGTGTGTGTGTGTGTGTGTGTGTGTGTGTGTGCGTGTGCGTGTGCGTGCGTGTGCGTGTGTGTGTGTGTGTGTCAACTTGTTCTCCTACATTACAAGGTCACAAGGCCATGAACTTTTAAGGACATCTTCCGTAATGGAGTCTTTCTTTCCTTCTTTCTTTCTTTCTTTCTTTCTTTCTTTCTTTCTTTCTTTCTTTCTTTCTTTCTTTCTTTCTTTCTCTGTCTCTCTCTCTCTCTCTCTTTCTTTCTTCAGCTCGTTCATCCCTCCATCTGCCCGTGTCTCAGAACTATCTGGAGTCTCTCCTCAGGCTCCTACATGCGTTTCTGTTTAAAGCTCACCCACATTCAGGGCAGCTGACACATCTAATATTGTGTGTGTGCCCCCCCCCCCCCCCCCCCCCACACACACACACACACACACACACACACGCTCGCTCCGCATGTCATTTTGCTAAGAGAGCTAAAATAATAAAGCTTTGTGCCGTCTGCGGGGCGTAATGGAAGAAGGAGACGGTGAGACGTGGTGTTGTTCTGGCTGACGGTGGGGCAGTGGCAGTAGCGCTGACTCCACTTTGGGGTTTTTAATATAACTTGTGTCAGAATTTTTCTTCTTCCTTTTTTTTTTTTAAAACCCCATAAAATGTTATTTCTGAGTGCGGTGCTTCTGGTAATTGACTGCATTTTTTCCTCATGTGACACCTTTTCCCGTCATCGCTCGTCCGCCGTGCGCCGGTTTATCTGCGTCGTCTCAGTTGTCGCAGTCTGAACGCAACAACTTCGTCACTGTGGTTACTATAGAGGAAACCATAGCGACGTGGGCCTGCCCGAGTACCTGCAGGGCAAAGCTAAGTGGTTAGCAATGCTAAGATGACATTTACTGTGAAATGTAAAGGAGAAATTGCGAGTTTGGGGATTTTGTTTTCGGCTTATTCAAATTAATTTCACTTGGTTTGTGTAGACTGTGATAATAGAGGCGTGTTGCAATGTTGAGACTGTTCCTACAGATGTCTGGGGACAACTGTAGTAACAGTTGTTCTTTGTCCCTCCTCTTTCGGGCCATTTTCACGGAGTGGAGGCCGCTCCTGGAGTGAGGCGGGAGGGAGGAATGATGGGATTAAACAGCTTTCCTGCTCCGGCCCGGCTCTCACGAGCAAACGCTCTTTAACAGTCTCTCATTGAGGAGTTCCACCGTGAACCCGCGGGGTTCCTCTCGGAGGAGAGCGGGGCGACCCGAAGAGTCCGACCCGTTTGTCGGTCTGATCAGAAGCACATGGCGGCCCAGACCAGCAGCAGGTTTCAGGCTGAAAGGGGCGGAGACAGAACCGAGCGGTCCCACCGCACTAATAAACAGCATCGTAAACGGAGTAGTAAACGCTTTCACGTCCCGCTGATCCCGACCTGAGAGTGGAAACACGTGGCCTCCAGCTACACCTCCGCTACGAGCTTATTGTGAGCGTGATGCAGAAGATGTTTGCTACTGGAAGCAGTGGATGTGGACGGCGCTCTCATAATCTCAATAATCTGACTGTTCTTCATTTTCGATGAGCTCGATATCGTTTGTTTTGGTCTCTTTTTATTTTATTTTAATCTTTAATCTCTTGATCATGTGTCAATGTAGCAGAGGGTAAACGTGAAAACTGCAGGAGTCTTTTTGTGGTATTTTACGAAGCGCCACAACTTTTATCTTCCTGCTGGGTGTGTGTGTGTGTGTGTGTGTGTGTGTGTGCGTGCGTGTGCGTGTGAGTGATGTGGACGGGTGGCTGTAGGAGTGTGTGTTCCAAACACACGTGCGCCGTTGCGTTGATCACACTCCGTGACACTAACGTCTCTGTCAGCTCACACACACACGTCGCTATCAGCAAGGCATTAGGGAGGGGGAGGTTCTCTCTGCAGGAGACCCTCAAATGCAGTGTGTGTGTGTGTGTGTGTGTGTGTGTGTGGGGGGGGGGGGGGGGGGGGGGATCACTCGCCATGCAGGGAGGTCAGTTCGGGGTCCTGGCCGGGGTCGGGAGAGGTCGGAGTTTAACGTTTCAATCAGGCGTCTCCTGGTGCTGCGTCAGTGTCGGGAGACGGTTTCCATCAGCTGTTCCTCGCCTCTGTGCGGTTGTCGGTGCGACGCCTTCGTACTTCACTGTGAACTTTCTGGAAACTCTTTGTTCTTTCTTATCAGTCCACATCATTTGGGTTTAAACTTTGTGCGTCCTCCCCGAATTGAACCCAGCGCCAGATGTTTAACTGTGAATTTAAAAAGAAGTGTTTTGCACCAGAAGTTTCATAAAAATTGGCTTCATGTGGAGATTGGAGACATTTTCGATAGTAATTGTTTGGTTTTTGCAAAACAAGGACATTTTCATTCATGTATACTCTGCACCACAACAAAAGGTTTAAAGTTTAAATTTAAAGCAAAAAGTGGATAATCTGATATGTGATTATTTCTTGTGGCATTTGGAGCGATCCATCTTCATCTAAAGTAAATTGCACATTATGATGAATTATGAATGTCTTATTTGATTGAGTTTTATTAATTCGGCCCAAATCGAGATTGCACCTAAATTGTGCAACATTGCAAACTTCTTTAGTTTTTCTCTGTTAGTGAAGTCAACCTTGTTTTCATTTTATCAACAGCATCTCATCCTTTTCTTTCCTTGACAATATTCCGTTCTGCGTTTTCAACATTTGCTGGAAAAAAATGCCAAATCAAGACAATTTTGAGAAAGAGAGAACATTTCGTGACAAATTTTTCACCTCAGACAAAACCTTTCATTTTTTCCACTTGTGCCCCAGTTTTCCCTCTTTTCTTCTCTCTCTCTCGATCGTTTTCCTGATTCAGCAAACCTCGGTGGAGCCAGGAGTGCTGACCAAGGAGCGCTTTCCCTCCACAGTCTGTGTGAAGTTGTAAGTTGTGATTTCACCTCTGCTGGCTTCCTGTCCAGCTCTGCTCCGAGTCAGACCTTCTCGTTGAAAGACACCTTGTAATCAGATTGGTTCCTTGGTGTTGTTTTGTTTCAGGGAGGGTGATTATGTTGTATCAGAGCACCACACACACACACACACACACACACACACACACACACACACACACACACACACACACACACGCACACACACGCACACACACTGCAGACATCCTGGCTTTTGTGGGGCCGAGCTTCTTACACTTGTCTGTTGAATTGAAACTAGGCCAGTTCGTCTTTGGAATGACAATTACCACAGACCAGAAGCCCCCGGCTTCGTTCGGAGGCTGCAGGGTGGAGGTGGGTGGAGGGGGTGGGGGGCTGATGATGAGGGCATGAAAGAAGCTCAGACGATTGGACGGTGCCAAGATGCTCAGTGTGTACAGCAGCTTCCGATGCTCGTTAGCCAGGTGGAGAGGGTGAGTGGAGAGGGGGGGATGGAGGGGGTGGAGGGGGCGGGGGTCCGGCACTGGTGTGGGGGGGGGGTCAGTGGCTGGCACAGGCTGGGGCGGGATGTTTAGAGGCAACGTCTATCTTTAACTTGATTTTGGAGGCTCTTTTGATAAAGCACAACTCAGTGAGGAGAATAGAGGCAACAAGCTGGGGGACACCCCCACCCCCCCCAACCCCCCCACCCCTCCTGTTTTATACCTCCTTGATCTCCACTGAGCCATCCCTCCTTTCTCTCCGTCCCCTCCTGGCAGGCTGCTCCTCAGCGGTGTGAGGTTGTCAGGCTGGCCCAGATTAAGGCCATTGTCCAAAGGTATTTACATCCGGCCAAACCATATTAAACAGAGATTAGGAGGTTTTCACTGCACAGTGCAGAAGAAAAAGGGGAGAAGAAGAAATAAAAAAGAAAATAAGAAGGGGGTAAAAAGAAGAGGGAGCTTTTCCAGGACGAGCAGGATTTACTATTGGCAAAGCTGTGAAATGGGGGAAGAGAAATGTGCTCTTTATGGAGGGGGGAGGAGGTAACGGTGGTGGGTGGAGGGTGGGGGGGGGGGCATGGAGGGAGGAGGAGGTAACGGTGGTGGAGGTTGTTGTTGATGGTGGGTGGAGGGGAGTTCTCCACAATTTCTGTTTGAAGGTCATGTGATGCTGGCCTGTCTGATGGGTGTTGGGTTTGCCAAGCGGTTGGCAGCCGGTGCAGATTTTTAATTTTTTTTTTTTTAATATTTCATTCCAGCAGAGGAAACCAGAAGTATAGAATCTGTTGGCGCAACTCGGCGAGCAGACGGGCGTCCGCGGACGACGTCACGTCTGAACCCGGCCGTCTGTCTCTGCAGTGTCCTTTTGGGACGCAGTCATATATCGTCACATCAAATCTCTTTTTTTCACCAGTGACTTAAATGCCGAGAAGCGTTGCAACGTCAACGGAAGGGAGACGGAGCGCAGCCCTGTTTACACCACCACGTCTTCAAGTGGAAAGGAAAAAGTTCCGTTTTGCTTTGGGTCTGTCTCCACGAGTCTCTGAAAACAAAACTTTCCAAAGTCGTCTTCCTGTTGCACGGTTTGATCCCTTATCTCGGCGTAAAAATTAATTATTTTGTCGATATACCGTTTCTGCAGTGCATCATTATTGTAATTACCGGTTGAAATCATAAAGATAGATCCAAGTTAACGAGGAGACAAACAAAGCATCTGTCATACCTGCACGATAATTGACTGGGAAATCCCCAAACGGTGGAAGGTTTCTCCTTCTCCTGCCGAAACAGCTAATTACCTGCAATAAAAGAGGCCATTAGTCGTTGGGCTGTTGGCCTCTGGTTGGGGAGCAGCCGCTCTGCTCAGGCTGGAAACACAGAGAAGGTGGAGGAGGTTTAAAAAAAAAAAACGAGGGGGGGGGGGGGGGGGGGGGGGGGGCTTGATAAAGATCTGGTCCATCTGGAATCCATCACTTTGAAATTCAGTGTAAATGCCAGATATGGTTTAAAAAAGGTATGTACTGCAGCAGACTACCAGTCCTGTAATCTGTACCTCTTTACGATCCTCCGGCTTGTTTGAGCCTGCGGACGCTGCGTTATGCAAAGCAGCAGCCCGACGCGGCGCTTCATAAATCAACCGGGAGGACCAGCAGGAAGTTTAACGGACACCTAATTGACAAAGGACTCACTCTTTCAGTTTTCCAGCACAGCAGAGATCAAGCTGCCTGTTTGTCTCCTCCGGAGCAGAAAATTCATTTATGTTTTTGAGCAACATCCAGAGATCCAGCCTGACACGGAAACATCCCACTTTGACAATAATCTGAAGTCAGTTTTTCCATTTTCACCTCTCTAAAAAGTGGCGCGTTTAAAACCTTAAAAGCCACGTCGGTGAGAAAAGCGTTGGCGACGTCGAGAGCAAAGCTGAAAATGAGGTGGCGGACATCAGAAGGCGCTGCTGCAGGTTTCCTGTTAAAGTCCAAACACCCGAGAGAAAAACACCCTCAGAAGTCATGTTTGTCTTCTGAAAGATGATCATTTTTGAAGATAAGATAAGAGGATTTCGTCTGGCACTTCAGTGCAGTCACTAAAACTGAAAAGGGAATTAATCCATAACTGCTGACGATTCACGTCTGCCAAAGATGATTGATAAAGCATGTGATGCATAAAACCCCGATCTGTGACCTTCCTCACCTTCAGTGATCTCTGGAGAGAAAAAACAAAGGAGACATGAAGACGACACATGACACAACAACGTGTGGATATTCTAATCCATAGCACATTTACATTTGAGTCATGAGAGAAATCTGCTTTTAATCTCTTTTTTATATTCTAATGATCAAATCATTTGTTAGGCTCAAATGAAGTTCCATCAATGAATGAAGGACAATGCTCTGTAATCTGGATGATAGTGGAGGAAGATGCTCTATAATCTGGACAGAACTCAGTTAACGTTTTTGTGCCGTGGCTGTTAATGCTAATGTCCCTGACGTTGGGATGTCTTTGACGTTGCATTGAGTGTCAATGAAGTTCTCCGTCACCCGTTAACAGGAGTTCAGTGAAATAGCTACCAGCTAACAGCGCAGTGAGAAACAGCGGCTTCATGTTTGTCGAGCATTGAGTAATTAGAGCTCCTGACAAATGTTTCTCATTGTCCTGTAGAGCATCTTCCTTGATACGCGTCTTTGTGTGCGATGATACAGTTTAATGTTTTCTCTGTCTGGAAATCAGTCTTCCCTGCAGGAAAAACAATCCCACCTTTGATGCAGAACTCTGTGTTCAAAACCACTTCTCATTTAGCTCAAAAGCTAAACCAGAAGTCCAATTTTTTTCCACCACCAGCCCTAAATTTCACAAACACAAAGGATCATTGTCTGAACCCTGAAATATCACCCAGTTTCTGCCATTTCAAGAAGTTTTACAGCAGAAAAACACCAGGCTGGGTGTTAATAGAACAAACCACACGGTCCCTGACGTGTCGTAAAGCGTTACGGCCGCGTCTCATCGTCGCTCCCGACGCGATAAACCTAAAATAAGTCGAGTAAATGAGGTAAAAGTGAGCTAACTGAGCTGAACGCAGTCCCTCCTGATAGGACAGCAGCCTGTGTGTGTGTGTGTGTGTGTGTGTGTGTGTGTGTGTGTGTGTGTGTGTGTGTGTGTGTGTGTGTGTGTGTGTGTGTGTGTGTGTGTGTGTGTGTGTGTGTAGCAGGCGTGGACAGGCTCCCCTACATAAAGAGGCCTTTTCATCCCCGGGGCCGCAGCCTGCCCGCTGGCCCCTGGAGAAGTTTGTAGAGGATAAATAAACCTCTTCAGGCACAGAGAAAAGATGGAGGCTGCGAGTGGCGCTCCGACGGACGGCGCTCCGACGGACGGCGCTCCGATGGACGGCGCTCCGCAGCGTCTCAAAGCAGACTTCAGATTATTCTCAAGGGCTATTTGTTATGATATCGAGCCGAGAGGGTAAGAAGGGCCGTGAGGGCAGGGGCCTCTTGATTTATGGAGTGACTGTCCAGCCACACACACACACACACACACACACACACACACACACACACACACATACACACATACACACATACACTTACACACACACGCACGCAAAAAGCACATATCACACATTGCTTCCAGCTGGCCTGGAGTTCCCGCAAGAGTGCCACAACACACACACACACACACACACAGACACACACACACACACACACACACACACACACACACACACACACACACACACACACACACACTGCACAGGACGAGAACCCGGCAGGAATGTCTTGATGATGACATCAGACTGGACGCCATCAGAAAATCAGAGCAGCGCCTTCATTTATTCAATTTTTTTAGTTTTTTGTTTCACACGCGGCGGCGCAACCGAGAGAAACGACTTGTAAATACAAACGATATAGACACATAAGATAAAGTCTTGATATGACTAAAGATCCCGTTATAAAAAAACCTGTCAAATGATTCAAAATCCTTGATTGTTAGTGTAAATATCTCATTTCCTTTATTTTTCAAGACAAGTGCAGATGTGTTTAAAAAGAAATAGCATCTCACAATTTGTGCTTGTAAAACAAACATGATGAGAAAAATACTGTCGGAAAAATACTAAAAGTGAGTTTATCAATTTCAGCATTTGAAAGAAGCTTCATGTGTGATTAGAAATCTTTGGATAATTAATCAGATATAAAGATTTTACAGTTTTATAAACCATCACGTATTTCTTCAATAGAAAACACTGGTTGCACACCTGAAACAATAACCTGAATATTATCTTCAAATTCAGAATGTTTAAACAGCAGTGGTAAAGAATCAGAAAGGTTCATTTTAACACATTTCTTTTATAAAGAATATCATTTAAAAAACTACTTTCCATGATTACACATGATAAGTTAAACATCAGAAATGATTCTTTCTCCTGTTTTTTTAGGTGAAATTCCTCTTTAAAAGTGAACTAAATGTCCAGTACAAAGATATTTCCTCTCCTCAATGCTTCTTCTCATTCACGCTGCCAGACGAGGTTTAGCTGCGGCTCCATAAAGCCAAAGTGAGCTACGAGCCTCCGGAGATTATTATTATTATTATTATATCCCCCCCCGTAAAGCACCGTCTTCTCATATTTAAGAGCCGAAGATATTCTGCGGTCCGTGTTTCTCTGCGAGTCGTACACAAAGGTAGCGATCCCTTCACGCCGGCGTCTTGATTTACCGCCGCCGTCGCTCTTTCTCTGCTCCTCAATGGGCCTTTTTGTTTCAACGCAAACCCGCTGTAAATATGGCTGTCAGCCGGGGGGCCCACGCGGAGAGCTGCGCCGCCACGTTAAAGCACTTTATTGACTTAACATGTCCTGTGTTTTTAATGGACGTAACGGGACAGAGGCAACAATTCACAATTCATCCGCTGCTTTGGCTTTATTTAGGAGCTGCTTCACACCGACGGGATAAATCAGTGTGTTGTTCAGTTAAAGTTGCCGCGTGTAGCGAGCTGCTGCTGCTCAGCGCAGAGCGCCAGGAGATGGAAAGGCAGCACGGAGGACGTCTCCTCATGTCCAAATGAAGAGCTCCCGCTAACATGTCAAAATATTAGTTTTAGGAAGTGAAAACACAAAACGTTCATAGTTCTGGGGTGTTTTTACACGACAGTGGTGCTCAGAGTCACTGAAAACACAATTTTTTTACAGATTGTTCCAAATCCGTTACCGTATAAACGGAGGAAAATGTCACTTTCTGGAAGCGTTTGGGACGCGCCTCCTGGTGGACGACTGAAACGATGTCATTGCACCCGCATTTCACTGTCGTAGTAACTGGTAGTCCTGCACATGCGCAGTAGAGACGATCAGAACAAAGTTTCCTCCGTGGTGTCATGACTCCCAGTCCTTATTCTCCTGGACTTGGTACTTTTATTTTGACAGTCATCGGGAATAACAATCCAACTTGGTAGTTTTATTTTAGTTTCTGCGGCTCGTGATGGAAGCTATCGGCTTTAGGCTTCTGTCCTCCAGAGAGCTCTCATCACGCCGTGTCGTCGGTGAGTTTTGCAACCGGCAGGCCGCCATGTGAGGACACGTCGGTCCACGCCAGCAGCCCGCCTCACGTCCAAGGCGAGCTCATCTATGATTTAAAGCCCGATTGCGTATTCCCCGTGAGGAGCGTCTGGTCTGGGCCTCTCCTGATTTCAACCTTGCCTCTCAACTTCAATTTCCTGACGGGAGCTGGCTGCCAGTACGAGAGTTCACCACTCATCAGCGAGCCTCAGTCACGCTGCCGGACTTTCGTCGGGTCAATAGAGAGAGTACCTGCCGTCACAAATCAGGCTGTGGAACCCCCCCCCCCTCCCGCCCGAGAAGGGGGGGTGCGTGCACGTCGGCTCATTCAGGCACTTCGCTGAGCGCATTGGGACGTCCAGTTGAACAGAGTCTCCTTTCTGGTCCGTGTCCTTCGTGACGACGGTGTGTCATTGAGGTCTGAAGAGCTCCGACGGGGAAACACAGTGTTTGTTTGTTCCTCCGTCCTCAGTAAACATGTTCATTTTTTTTCTTTTCCGGCCTCTCGCCGAGCTGGCGCCGGAGAAAGCGAGCTGCTGTTTGACGGAGAGCGCTGGATCGTTTTTTTTTTTTCTGTCTTCCTCCGGCTAAGAAATCCGAAGTTGAGCTTGAGTTGATTTCCAGAGGCTTGTGAGCCGGCGGCTGGTTGGTTAGCGCCGCACCGCCGCACCTCCACACCGCTGCCTCTCGGGCCGCGCCTTTTTATTTCCCCGAAAAATGTGTGGCTGAGATTAATTACACTGGAAAGTGGAAGAAAAAAAAAAGGAATGAATGCAAACTGTTCTATAATGAGAGAAACAATGTGTGAGTGGTTTTAATGTGTACTTTTAAGTATTTCTGGTAAAAACTTGTTAAAGTAGACGAGGTGTGGTGACAATTGGATCGTAGGGTGTAGCTGCAGCTTGAGGCCTTGTTTTCAAGTGAAAATGCAAAACGTTTGCGTCGTTGTGGGTTCCGTTTTCACAGCAACGGTGCCGGGAGCCACTGGAAACTAAACTTTGTCAAAGCGCACTGAATCCCTCGCTGTGGTTCGTCAACTTTTGGTAAACGCTGCTACTGCTCATGTGCACCATGGCCGTTGAGCTGTATATGTATTGCAGTATTGGGGGCGGGGCTTATAAAGTCAATCACTGTGTGACTGGATGCAGAATCAGGAAGAGAAAAGTAAAGACGTTTGCAGCCTTTTATTGAACCATCGTTTCCTCTCTTGTGGTTGTAGACTCGATGTCCAGCGAGACGTCCTTCCTGGAGGAATCGGTGGTGAGCGTGGGCGACACCCTGGAGGTGTCATGTGACCTGGAAGACAACTCGGAATCGGTCGTCTGGTACAAAGACGGCGCCGGGCTCGCGCACACCAACCGCACTCGGCTGGGCCAGAGGATGTTGCGCATCATCAACGTGTCGTACGAAGACTCCGGAGTGTACACCTGCCGCCTCGCCCACAGCAACACGCTGCTCAGCAACCACACCATCAGAGTGACAGGTGAGGAGGGGGCGGGGCCTGGTGGGCGGGGCGGGGGCGGGGTTTAGGGTCATCACAAGGTAAAAGGCCAGGGAGCTGGAGCAACACTTTAAGTCAGGTAAAATACGTTTTTTTTCTGTTATAGAATGGAGGTGATGATATAATGGACACTGACTTTGTTCTCTTTTTTTTTTTTACTTTGAAGGGTAATCAAACCTTGTAACTCCAAATACTTGATAGCTTTAAATAAAATATTAAAATTATTAAAATTTAATATGTTTTTCACTTTGTAATCGGTGACTGAAACCTCGTTCACAAGACGTTTTCAATTGGAAACAGGAAACCTTTGTGTTTTTCACGACACCGCGCTCAGAGTCACTGAAAACACGACTTTCTGAAAACGGCTCACGAGGTGGAACTTTTTGGAAATGCTGTAACTGAGCACAAACACAACTTTTTGAAAACCCTCAGACTCCATTTTGATGTAGAAACTCTGCTCCTGCTCCTGATCACCCACGTTGGTAGTATCTAGTTGTTCTGCACATGCTCAGTAGAGACAATCAGAACAATGTTCCCTGTTAACGTTTAGAGACGATCTCTGCTGCGTGTGTGTGTGTGTGTGTGTGTGTGTGTGTGTGTGTGTGTGTGTGTGTGTGTGTGTGTGTGTGTGTGTGTGTGTGTGTGTGTGGTTTCATTACAAAAAACAAACAACAGCACTAACTACTGGCGTAAAACCGACTTCTGCTCTTTGAATGGAAATGGACATCGTCTTGAAACATTTTGTGAAACGAAATCTCAAAACGATGCATTTTCACTCGAGCGGTCGTATAAACAGGGTCGTAGCTTGACGTTTGTTCAACCTCAACGTATCCATCAGGATGACACAACACCATGCACAACATAATCCAGCCAAACCATTCATATAAAAATTGTTTCAATGCTTTTTTTTTATATCAAGCCAAAGATGCAATCCTGCTTCGTTGCACTTTTTAGAACTTTTAATAAGTGCAGTTTGCACGTTTTCCCTTTCTGTGTTCTCAAACTAAGAAGCAGCACCAAATTACTGCAATAGAAATATTCAATAACTTTCTCTTAAAGTGTGCAAACAAGTGCAAAAATACCTCACCAGTGAGAAAACCGAGGAGAACTTCATATGTGTGTACACTGAGAAACATAGATGTATTTGTAGAGGAACAGGTTACTATTTAAATCACTTACACTAAACAATTCCATATAAAATACTCATATTTGCAGAAAAAGATACATAACCCTCTTGGGCCTATGGACTCACCAGTGAGTCCTCGTCACATGACCGTTTGAAAAGGCAGTAGCGTCACAGCACAGCATCATCTGGTCCAGTGTTTCAATCCGTGTCGAAAGTGGAGATATAAAACTACAAGCTCGTTTTTAAATGACGTTGATAGCCCAAATAAAAGATATGGAGATATGAGGAAAAATATGTGTGACCTTTTATAAATGGTTTTACAAAAACGCCTGTGGCAGTGCTTCTATTTCACTGTAAATATCTGTATATAACTGTTTTTTCAGTCCTGTTTTGATACATTTTAGTTAATTGTAGTTTAGACTTACTTTACAAGTAAACAAAATGATTCGTTAACCATGTCTGTGACTTTTATAGTCAATAAATCTATGTTTTTACCACCCGAATTTGTAATTTAATGGTGTTTTTAAATCCACTGTTTTAATACAGTATGCCAAAGTGATGAAAATACTTCAGAAATGCATTTATGAGGTTGTCCTGAACAAAATGACACCAAAAAAGGCATTTTTTGGTGTCATTAAGGATTAATAAGGATTATAATAAGGATTTTATATCTGAGATATAAAGGAAAAATCCATTGTAGTGAAAAACGGCACAAAATGCTTCAGGCCCCAGAGGGATAAATAGCTTTTTTTCCCCATAGTGTGAAAAAGTGAGACCATGAAGACATGTAGTTCATGCCTTCTGCTGTTGTTGCTCTTTAAACGGGAGGAAAACTCAGTTGACGTGTGACTATCTGGGCACAGGAGTCGCTCTCTTCGGAGCTCCGTGAAATCCAAGCCGTCTCAGGTTTTCTGACGGACAAACTGAGACTCGGTGTTTCTGATCGATAAACACGCAGCAGCAGGTACGGTAGCGGCGTCCTGACATGGCAGCTTCTGCAAACACTTCATAAGAAAACAGTGGAAACTCAAGCCGGGAGGAGCGCCGATACTTTCTCCTGCTGCTCGGGACTGCCAAGACACACGCACGCACGCACACACACACACACACATACACACACACACACACACACACACACACACACACACACACACACACACACACACACACACACGTTCACCAGTGAACACCTGGAGATTCCCTCTGCTGATGCACAGTCAAAGGTGAAATTCATTACCATGTGAGGTGGTGAGTTACATTTTAAACAAGTGTGTGTGATGCAAGGAGAGCTCCAGTGTGTGTGTGTGTGTGCGTGTGTGTGTGTGTGGGAGGTCAACAGCCAGCCAGTGAGCGGTAGCTTTAAAAGCCAGGCAGCATTTTCCCGTAAAGCCAGCGGACACCAGCTGAGCCTGTTATTGACAAGCAATTAGAAAGCAATTAGCTGCAAACATTTCATCATTGGAAGCAGATGGTTCAGCAAGAAGTGAGTGTTTGCACCCTTTCAGCTCACTTCCCTCTCCAGCTAACACACACACACACACACACACACACACACACACACACACACACCAGGACAGATCAGAGGTGGACAGCTTCTCCTCTGGCCCAACAGTTCAGCTCCACACTGCAGGAGGACACATGCAAATGGAGTCTCTGTGCCATTTGAAAAATTCCTCATATTCACCATCTTCTGCTTCAAAAGAGTTCATCCTTATAAACAGCAGTTTAGTGATTTATTTCACATTTCCCAAAAAACATAAAAAAAAACTAAAACATTTTAATTTAATTTCTTTACAAATATATTAACAGTTTATCTCACATCAGCAAGCATATAACCGTGTGTGTGTGTGTGTGTGTGTGTGTGTGTGTGCGCGCGTGCGTGTACTTCCGCCATCTGGACGCCATCCAGGTGCTAAATCTGATAGCGCTCCTAAATATCTGACACCTTGCTCAAATATTTGAGTGAAAACACAATCGTCCGTGTGTGCCGAAGATAGAGCGAGCTGTGTGTGCAAAGTGGAGGAAGGAGAGCTGGCGGGGGCAGGACAGGATATTGCCGCCACATACTGTAAAAAGTCGTACCTCTTAAGTGATTTAAACGCACATGGCGAGCGCTGGAATTACATGAGATGTCTCACGACGGCTCTGCTTCCAGCTGCGATCCTGCGACGGCCCGTCCATACTCATCACGCTCACCCCGACCACGAGATGGAGAAAGTGGTTTTGAAGATGGACGGACTTAGTCACAGTGTTTTCATCTTTAACAAAAACAAAACAATAGACGGCTCTCATCTAAAGTGTAATGTGCAAACAAGTACCATACTATCTGGACAACGATTTTTAATTGTTTGACTGAGTAATGCGGCTTGGATTAAGAAACAGTTCCTCTTTTAAAATACACTGTTAAATACCATCTGTGACCACTAGATATCACTGTATGACGACAGAAAGCTGCTATGGTTCCACAGAAAAACCTCGATTACTACTGGATTTGACTGACAGAGCAAGAAATGTGTCTCCATAATGTGAATTATTTGTCTGGACTATAAACCACAGAGTTTCCGTGGGGATGATGATTGTTTCACAACATGTCGTTTGAATGAAAAAGCAAAAATTATGCTGCTTTGTCTCAATCGTTCTCATTTAAACAAGGCATGAAAACCAAGTACTTCAAATATTGTATTCCCCAGACTCTGAGTCACAATTTTGTCAGTTGTTTGTCTGTTCATGCCACTCATATTACAAAGCAAGTTACATGTCAAAATACACTGGGATGTACTATGTCGGACCACAAGATGTCACTGTACGACGACAGAAAGCCGCTACAGAAACATCTTCATTACTGCTGGATTTAAGTGACAGAGAAGGTCAAATGTCAAGGTTAAGGTCATTCACCAAGATTCACCCAGTTACTATGGGGCGGTGGGGAACTTTATTTTGTAGAGAGGAAGTAGTTTTGTTGTTCCAGCGTGTGTGAAGCTCTATTGGAGAGATGAGAGAAAGAAAGAGAGAAAAGAAAAGCGTTTGTGAGAAGTGTGTTGGAATGGAGGATAAAGTCCGACTCCTGCTCATCAGCTCGACACCGCCAACATTTTATTTTGGAACAATTTTTCAAAGTCTTTATGTTGAAGTATATCTACCACTTATTGTATTTTATTTATTTCTTGTTTTCAAAAGATTGAGTGCAGTACAACAGTTTATTTGTTACTACTACATTACAAGATATTTTTAAATATTCAACAGGAGACTCTTTTTTTTCAAACATGTTCAACAAATGCTTTTCCAAATTCAAAGACATAACCGTGTAAATAATCATGATTTCAATATTGCCCAAAATAATCCTGATTATGATTTTTTTTCCACAATCGAGCAGCCCTATTTCTTCCTTTTAAATTTTCTAACAGAGGCGACCTGTGTTCCAGACAATACGGTACCTTTTTTTCTCCACAGCAGCTCAGCAGCAGATTTGACTCATTCAAACAAAGTAAAGAAAACGCCGGCCGCCAGGAGACTGGGGAGCGTTTGTAGCTCGCTGAGGTTGTGGAGGTAGCAGCTGGGTCTCATTAAGCCGACCTGCAGAGCTGAACCAGAAAACTTCGGGGTCAGATTGGAAAATAATTACGCCGGCGCAGTGAAAACGTGTGATGCAGCAAATCTAAACAGTGGCTGGAGGATAATTACGAGTCAGCTGACACGCTAACCGTTAGCAGTCGCCGTGCGCGTGAGCGCTGCACATGTGCAGACGCCGCGCACACGAACGCGTCGCAGCGGCACTAATGACCCGCTCGTTTGTCCGTGGAAATGTTTGGCTTGTAATATCTGAGAACTGTGGACTCATTCATGGGTTCCTCAATGAACAGCCGGTCCTAATATCCATTCATCTGTGTGTGTGTGTGTGTGTGTGTGTGTGTGTGTGTGTGTGTGTGTGTGTGTGTGTGTGTGTGTGTGTGTGTGTGTGTGTGTGTGTGTGTGTGTGTGTGTGTGTGTGTGTGTGTGTGTGTGTGTGTGTGTGTGTGTGTGTGTGTGTGTGTGTGTGTGTGTGTGTGTGTGTGTGTGTGCGTGCGTGTGTGCGTGCGTGAATACACGCCATTTAATCTCTAAGCGTTTAACATACACAGAACAGCTCTTTCTTAGTTTCCGTCTCGCCTCGTCTGCAGGTTCAAACCTTCCAGACGTCGTTACCTTGTTATCTGATGGTGAACAGTTCAGAGAGTCCACAGGCAAAAGACATTTGCATTTTTTTAAAATAGCATATTATTCGTAGGTTGAATTCAGTCCATTCATCAATTGTTAACTCTGCCTTTTGTCCCTCTTGGTTTCAGATTCTCTGTCATCTGGTGATGATGAGGATTATGATGAAGACCCAGAAGATGCAGGTAATGAAAATGGTGAATCCTCATTTATATTTTTTTCATTTATATTATATTGTTTGTTTTGAATGTTTTTACTGCACTTTGCTCAGATAACATTGTGAAATCATTGTTGAATGAATGACCGAACTGCGATGTAACTCCTTGTTAATCCAGTCGTTTTCAAAACACCTCAAGGTGAAAACGGATCATATTTGCGACAACAAAAAGCAACAGACTGTTGCGAGAAACTGCATATTCCCATAAGATGGAAAAACTGGAGGAAATTCAGGACAAGAGAAAAAGCACTGCTGTTTGAACAAGAAATCCTAAAGCACAAAGACATTGACATCATCAGCGTACATGCATGTTTTAATATCAATCATACCACAAACAACATTATCAGATATATGATTATATTTTTATCATATATGTTACACACAAACACACGGAGGTCATTGTCAGGGACTCACAGCTGTGACCTTCCAGTCGACGGATTCAAAACGGTGAACATGGGAAATAGTTTGGTTCATTGTTTGATTGCAGGTTTCTCCACCTTCCAGTGTTTTCATGAACATGGATGTTACCTACGATGAATTAGAGGAGAACTCTTACAGCTTAATGAACAGCTGGAACTGTTTGCTGCTCCTGTGGAGACAGAAATTGCTTATTTACATCAAGCTGCTGGAGTGAATCTCTGAATCGGCTCCGACTCATCTCCAATGGTCTGCAGACGCTGTAACGCCTCCGCAGGAAGCTGTTCTGAAGAGGCGCTCTGTGACCATCAGCCGATTTATGGAGGCGATTACCTTCGTTCCTGTAATTGGGATTTGATGGCTGTTCTAAGCGCTCGCTGTCTGGCTGAGGCAGACCGTTAAACTTCCTCCCTGAAGCTCTGAGCCGATCGGGAGCCGGTGGTTTGGTCTGTGCTCTTTGGCCTTACCAGAAAGTTTGGAGAGTGTCGGGAGGCTGGGGGCTCGCTCGCCACGCCGCGGTTTGCAGTACGTCAAGAGCCGCTAGATGATTTGGATGATGCCTCACGACGGAACAACGCAGCCGTTGACGGGGCCAAAGAAGCTTATTTTACGTGTTAAAAATAAGGTTTATGTGTGACATGCTGGTGAATCTTGTTTGTACATGGAGGGTCTTCATGCTAAAGTTCAGGGAGCTGCAGTATCAGGGTCTCGGGCAACTTGTCCACAGGATTTCAAAGTATATTTGACACATTTGGAAGGATTATTAAGTATATTTGACATAAAAACATAAACATTGGCAGCTGCCCAGGGCACAAACTCGACCGGGGCGCCGGCTCAGATACGGTCTTCAGAAATGTAGTTCTGAAAATAATAAGCTGTAAAGTTAAAATGCTGCTTCATAGATGACGGCTTTGAGTGAGGCGTTAACGTGTCGGAAGCTGCGGGGATCATACAGTAGCGGTGTTACATGCTTTTTCAGCGTTATTGATTTGAAGGATAGGATTTCAAAGTATCTTTATAACGGTGCAAAGCCATTGTAGTGTCCCGATGTCGGGACGGGATAACGTTGCTTCGTAGCTGAACGCTTCGAGTGATGCTTTCAGGTGCATCATGTAAGGACGCCTTCCGTCATGTGAACGCGCTGCGGGGCCCCTACAGTAGCAACATTACTTGGTAAACATGATTAAAATATAACTGATACAGTCATTAGCGAGCTTGAACATGTATCACAAGACGTCGTGTGCGCAAAGAAGACCATGCTTTGCGAGAAACAAAGCCATATGATACCATACAAAATATATATGGACATATACTAGATATATGAAACAGATCAAATATCAATTAGAAATAATATGTAAAAGTAAGACATCTCATCCGTGGACGAGGTGTCCTACAATCCAGTATGAGCCCAAAGCTAATTATCTGTACTTTTTACCAGTTTTTGTATTTTTTAGACATCATTAATATTCTCAGAGTTATGGAAACAAGAAGTAAAGTCAGTGACATGCCTGGAATAAAATTGTTAAACTCAGGATTATTGGCACAAAGAAAATCGATGCAGAGTTTTTGTGAATTTGGTGATTCAGAACAATTCCCAGTCCACCTGAAAGTTGGTGCCACCGGCTGAATGTGCAACTGTTTATGTGGAGCAGTGACAGGAAGTCAAAGCCTCGTTGCCTTGTTGCCTTGTTGCCTCACTCGTCCCGGGGTGAAAGAACTGAGACGCTAACATTTGGAGAGGCTGCTGCCCCGATGCCTCCGGGTCATCATTAATGTTGCACCATTTCTTTCCTCACACAATCTACACTCTTGTACAAATCAAGAGAAAGTCGTGTAGAAACAGAGACTTGTGGGCAAAAAAAGATTTTTATTCCTAAAATAATGAGATGCATTGTACAGGGATCGCCTTCAGAGAAATGCACCAACTCCAGAAACGACACACAAAATTAGTTTTACTGGAAAAATCCTGCCTATTATTGAACCAAGAGATCAAATTCTGGTCTTTTAAATGAACACTGGCCTTCAACGTTTGGACTTCTCCAACACTGCACACAAGAGTTTTCATCCTGACACATTTATTATCTAAATTCAGGGATACATTTCACCAAAAGATGTTTCTAAAGACATCGTGCCTCAATGATTTAGGTTTAGAAAAGGGTTTTGTGTTTCAGGTTGACATGGTAACATTCTGAAAACGATGTCCGTTTTCACGGAAAACACAGAAATGCTGAAAGCGCTATAGTTTTCATGCAGGCAGAGAACAATACGCTACACACCATTTACCATTCAGCTCGCCATCTTCAGTGTTCTGCACTGGGTTTACAACAGTTTTATACTTTTGCTTGACATGTTCAGTCGTGTTCGTAATGTGAGAAAGAAGCCGTGTGGAAACGTTGCTCCCCTTCAAAGAGCTTCAGCAGTGAATTTAAAGTGAATTTATTTCAGTTGAGTTCTTGAATATTCAATCAAATGAGGTTGTGAAGACGACATAAATGAACCGGGAAGCAGCCGATGAACGGCGGACAATTTACTGCATTTCAACCAAAGTTGTGGATTAAATAGGACATTTCACAAGCAGATAAGTTAAATAGACTTTTGTGTACAAATGACTTACATTTCATGTTTCAATACCCCAAAAACATTTTTGTTTCTCTCTTAAAAGTGAAGAAATCTGTATTTTAACCGTGAATCTTTGGAAAACAAAAACTCCCAACAGTCTTTACAATTTCATTGTGAAAAGAAATGATTTTAAATGCGACCTCTTCATATTCATACTCCCCTGGTTCCTTTAAAGCGCTGACCCTCTTACACGGAGAGATTATTGGAGAATAAGCTGTAAAAAGCTTCCTCTCTCCGTCTTTGTCGCTGTGGAAAAGCTTAACGCCTCCAGTGTGAAACCTTGAATGTTTGAATGTGCGGCGTGTCGCGGTGAAAGCCCGGAGTGTTTCCGAAGTGGCAGCAGCTTACTGCACACATCCTGAATGCCAGTAAATAGCCTCAGACCGCCAGACTTAATCTCTGGATGTAAGTCTACCTCATGACATACGAGGCTCCGATTTCCCGGCCAAAAGGAGACGGATTAACCCAGAAACATTAAACCCCGATCGCCGCTTAATGTCCGCTGAGCCTCCACTAATTAGCCCAGAGTAGCAGGAAGGAGAGAGAGAGAGAAAGGGAGAGAGAGAGAGAAATAAGTCATTTTATCATCAAGTGTGACAACTTGTGCAGCTCTTTGCGTCAAACTTGATAAGCAAGTGTTGTTTTTATTATCATATTATGTGTTTGCTCCAGTCTGTTCCCATACAGATCACCTGATTAATGCCTTCATCCTAAAATCCAAACATGCACCAAGTAAATCAAATAAATGTAGTTTACTTTCTTCATAAAGAGCAAATTGTATTTTATAGGGCAGTAATTCTTGATGATGTATCGGGGGTTGCTCAGGAGGATTTACAGCCCATTTAAAGACTTTTGTTAACTTGATTTGTTGAATCATGTGGGATTTTGCTCCATTTTAATCCACTTTGTGGCAGATTTGCAGAATCGGACAGTAATAGTGTATTTATGTATGAAACTATCACACTATACGCACCTTGTGGAGAGAGGCTAGAGCGTTTGGACCTGGAGTGTCAAGCAGGTAAAGGTTCAGAGTGAACAGACACAAACCTTTCAGCAGTGGAGCAACGTTATTGACCAACCTGTGAGGTCAACATTTGACATTTCAGCTCTGAAAAGGCCGCACACACACACACACACACACACACACACACACACACACACACACACACACACACACACACACACACACACTCTGCAGACATTGACGTTGAACCTGGTAACTGAACGAACCGTTTGCAGTTATTCCAGAAAGTTTCAGAAAGGTCATATTAAGATAAACCACAACACATTTCACAAAATGCAAATCATACCAATTAATGTTGTGATTTTAACGTCTGGGTGACGTAAAAGCTAGAACACGTCTTAATATGAGAGCAAAAGTCATTTTAAGTTGTGCCACAATGATCCTTATCTGGAGTTCTTAGTAATACTTTTCAAGCTCATGATTGCATCTCGTCGTCTGTCATCTCTGGAGAATGTGTGTGAAAGTTGCAGAAGTAATAGGATACAACTTTCTCCAAAGACTGTAAGGCCTGAGACGATTGGCATTTAGCAGAGATTCATTTGTTCTGTGTGTGTGTGTGTGTGTGTGTGTGTGTGTGTGTGTGTGTGTGTGTGTGTGTGTGTGTGTGTGTGTGTGTGTGTGTGTGTGTGTGTGTGTGTGTGTGTGTGTGTGTGTGTGTGTGTGTGTGTGTGTGTGTGTGGGAGGAGGAATGTTAACAGAGCCTAATCTGTGCAGTGCTCCTGAGCTCTGCTGAGCTATGCGGGTCCTTGTTTACCCTGGCAGCAGAGCAGAGCGCTGGACGCCGGGCCACGCTACGCCGCTCCGCCGCCATTCCTCCGGCTCTGTTTGCCCTGAGTCCCGGCAGGCCCTCCGGGGCAGCGCGCCTTCAAAGAGCACCAGTGTAATCTGTAATGAAATCTGCCTGTGTGCTCGCAGGCGTCAGAGAGGGCAAATTATACAATTACACAATTAGGCTTCCCTCCCCCTGTAACCCCCACCACCCCGCCCCCGCCACTTTTCCCCGGATCGGTGTCAGAGCTGGAGGCCGCGGCCGCGTCCTGCTGCAGCTAATTGCTGTTGCTCTGGAGTTGGCCACAGTCAGTTTTAACTCCTGCAGCAGGAGACCAGACATCAGGAGAAAAATGAGAATCGGCTGTGTAGGTGAATGCGTTAGGATGGAGCCTCTTCAGCCATGTTTTTATGATGTTTTCATGTGAAAATGCAAACCTTTTCCTGCGTTTTGGGGTTTGTTTACAGGACAATGGTGCTTATAGCCAACACAACTTTTCGGACATCTTGGTCCTGGTCCTGGTCCTGGTCCTGGTCCTGGTCCTGGTCCTGGTCCTGGTCCTGGTCCCCACAGCCGTAGTAACTAGTAGTTCTGCACATGCTCAGTAGAAACAATCAGAACAAAGTTTCCTCTGCGATGTCATGACTCCCAGTCCAGATTCTCCTGGACGCTTGATTGGTTTCCCAGCAGTAGTAATCGTCTCCATACCCGGAGCGACGCCCCAGAAGTGAAGAAAGTGTGTCCTCTCTCTCCCTGGCTTGTTCCAGGTTTTAAAAAGTGTGTTGCTCCAACCAGCCAATCAGAAATCAAACCCTCTATAGTGTCATCGGGGGTTTAGCCAATCACTATCAAGGTAGGCTCCTCCCCTTTGACTCCTCCCACCATCAAGCAGCTCTGCTCTGGCACATGGCACCACCAGAGGAAGTACTTCCTCCTCTTCCCATAGATGGGTTATGTGTGGGTGGAGCCAGTCCAGCTCACACAGACACAGCAGATTCTGAATGCAGCTCCTGTGATCCAATATTCTAATGGAGGAAAATCAAGGCTGGATTTGAGCAATGAACTTTGAATAAAACGTTTTTGGGCCAACGAGATCCATGTGAAAGTGTTGAAAAGTAGGATAATATGACCCCTTTAAGTAAGGGAAAGAATTTGTGAAGTTTTATTCAGCAGCTGGATCAAAACATCAGTCCTGGTCTGTGTTTTCCAGATATCTGTTATCCTGCTGAGTAGCTCGTGTTATTTTTCTGGATCCTCACCAAATATCAATAGCTTCTCTTCTTTCAACCAAATATTTATTGATTACTTTGGCCTATATTTAGTTACTGTTATGATATTATAATAATGCATTACAGTTGTAGCCATTTTGATGCAGCTGAAAGGGTTGTTTTTTTTTACTTTATTTTGTGTCTCTGGAACATGTCAGTCTATTTTGTATGATTTATTCTGCAAAATTCTGTTTGGATTCTCAAATAAATTGGTTGTAGAACAAATTTTGAGGAATGAAGTACGTTTGAAAACCAAAGTTTGACTGTGATGTGGCCAAAAGCTGGAGTTTTTCCACAAAATTTCTGTTTCTTGTGGGTTTTAATACGGAACCGTGTGTGTGTGTGTGTGTGTGTGTGTGTATGTGTGTGTGTGTGTGTGTGTGTCACACTGTGGAATTTCTCATCCAACCCCCCCCCCAAACAAACAGCAGAGCGGGAGCCTGGAGCACAGAGGAGTATTTTTAGGCTCCCGGAGAGATTTCCCCCTCCTGGGTGAACCTCTGAGCTGACAGGTGGACACGACGGTGTAACTGCAGAACTGACACGTTACAGCAAACCACTTTCCAGTGTGTGTGGGTGCAGCGCAGGGCGGTGCGGTGCGGTGGTCCCCCCCTCTGTGGAGGTGGAGGGGGAGCCCCTCCCGTCCTCCGCTGAGGAAATACCATCCAGCCAATTAGACACGGGATGGGATTCCTGCGTGGTGCTGAGCATACGGAGCAGCACGCCACAGTAAATCAAATACATGCTGAAATCAAAGAATTCTCGGCTGTTTGCTAAACTGGAAAAAGATGCTTTTTTTTTTTTTTTTTTTCCTGACAGTGGAAAGTGCCTGTGTCAGCTGCCTGGACTCTGAAAAAGCAGACATATCCACCCAGACACAGATTTCTAGTTAAACATGTGCTCTTTTGTAAGGTAATGACAACCCAATGCCACATTCAATAAATATTTGTTGCATAAGCTGCAGCATAAACGATGTTCCCTCTGTAGGGCACTCCAAGTCTTAAAAAAAACCCACAAATGTTATGTTTCAAAGTGTCAAACTGATCAAAATGAGATTATATTCACACTTTATAATAAAACAATCTCCAAACAGCTTGAAATTCTCACTTTGATGTATCATCCTGATCACCACATGGTGCTAATGTCCTGCTGAGCGTGTTTTCTATCAGGAAAGTGGTTTGTCCTGTAATCGTATTAACTCATGATGGTTTGATTTTAAATAAATAAGAAAAAGCTGTGAATGGCCATATGTTGGTCACTTAGCCTCATAAATGTTAACATCACAATCAGAAGAACACTACAATAGTTCTATGTTCCTTATTGAGGGAGTGTGAAATCTTTTACAGATTGTTTTTTATGTTTTTGTTTTGCATTTTGGTCCAAACTGGCCCACATATGAAACATCTACTTCTGCGTGTAAACACTGTTTTTAATAAGGTAGATTTAAACAAAACGAGGCTGTTTCAAGCAGTTTGCACAACTTTTCCAGGGGAAAAAGCATCGAGTTTGTGCTTTTGTTTCAGAAAAGTCACACGTTTACACAACAGTTTTTGGAAAATATGTCGTCGTCAAGTAAACGGACCTGAAGAGGCAACGAAAATGTTCCGTTTTCCCTGGAAAACGTTGGCGCGTCATCAGCGTCAGTGACTTTTGGGTTCATGTTATGTATGTTGGTGAGAATTGACCTTCCTGCCATCGTTTGGCTTCACTGTCACGTTTTAGCATGAGGAAGAAAGCAGTTTAAAACGGTCGTAAAGACAATCCAAGGGTTCTCCACGGACACAAATTTGAGTTTTGTCACTTATGAAGGTCAGTAAAGAAGGAAAAAGTTCCCTGCAGCAGGATGAGAAATGTTTCTCAGGTGGAATATGGCCAAAAGGAAATGTATGTGAATACATTTCCACAAACTCTGAAGGCGTCCGACTCCTCGGGCTCAGTTTGATTGACGGCTGGTCCCGTGCAGAAACACAACACAGTTAGCGGTTAGCAGCTAAAGGTCAGCGGATAAACGAACTGTGTGTTATGGGGACAAAAAACCATGGAGACTCCCGGAGTCCACGTCCGGGTCTATTCTGGGAGGAGAGAAACGTCATTGTGGCTGAAGGATTGAGAGGAGGAGGAGGAGGATGAGGAAGAGGAGGAGGAGGAGGAGGAGGAGGACGGTGTGTGTGAGTGAGATTTTCACGAGGACAGTGTTTGTCTTTGCGAGCTGGGGAGTCTCTCACTCAAGCAGCAAGCAGCGTGCTCCATTAGACTTTAACACACACACACACACACACACACACACACACACACACACACACACACACACACACACACACACACACACACACACACACACACACACACACACACACACACACACACACACACACACACACACACACACACAGAGTTTACAGTCTGTTGAACAGAGTTCAGTAACGCTGTGCTTGTTTGCTTTCATCACTGAGTGTCTCTCTCAGTCTGGTTGTAATTACACTGCGAGTGAAAAGCCAACGTTTGAAAGCAGCAGCCAAGAAAAATGTGTCAGAAAAATATCACAACGCGCACACACACACACACACACCCACACACACACTCACACACAAACGGAGTAGATCAAAGACAGACACTCAGAGGAGTAATATTGAGGACTGAGTGACGGCTCACCTGATGAGATGAAACCATGTGGCGTCTGAAGATGATCATTTCTTTGTCATATTGTCTGAGTGCAGCATGTTCACACACACACACACACACACACTTTGATTTCATACCTTTCACTGACATTACATTGGCTCATATTTCCAGCAGACTGACTCTGTCCACGACTATTTTTTTCAGCCTTATTCATTTGAAGTGTCTTTATAACGGTGTAAAGGCATTGTAGTGTCTCGATGTCGGAACGGGATAATGTTGCTTCGCAGCTGAACGCTTTGAGTGATGCGTTCAGGTGCATCACGTAAGAACACCTTCCGACATAAACGAGCTGCGGGGCTCCTGCAGTAGCAACGGTACTTGATAAACATGATTAAAATATGATTGATACAGAACATGCAGCACATGGCAGTGATGAAGGTTCGGGGGGGTCATGCACCCAAAGAAGACCATTCTTCATGAGAAACAAAGCCATACGATATCATACTAAATATATATGGTCATATACTAGATATATGAAAGTATATAAAATATCAATTAGAGATAATATGTAAAACTACATTTTACAGGATTTATTTTCTCCCAAGAATTCTGAAATCTCATCCGTGGATGAGTTGTCCTACAGTGCTAAACCAGCTGGTCCAACATTTGTACAGCCTTTTTCCTCCTTCATGAATTAATTTTCTTTAAATGTAGTTCCCTCCATGATGTGGCATCATCAGTCAGGTGCAATCAGCTCCATGATCGGTCTTAAATCAGCTCCATGATCAGTTTACTTCAATTTTTCAATTAAGGCTAACTTTTGCTTCATTCTGACATCAAGCCATGTTTTCACTTAGAAATCCAAATGACAAACAACATGTGTTGTTTATTCAAATGAATTCACAAAATCGAGGAGGAATGACCAAAACTGATGAGCTTCTAAAAATTATGCTGGTGGAAACTGAAAACACCAAACTGAAAATAAAATCAGAGCTGGTGGAAATTAGAGAAAAAAGAAAGAAAGAGGAGAAGGAACACATTTTATCACTGATATCGTTATGGCGGCCGTATTATTGTACATCATGAAGCCCTTTGAGTCCCCACAGATACAAGTCCCTTTTAATGTGAGTGTGTAAACAGATTTAGACACACACACACACACACACACACACACACACACACACACACACACACACACACACACACACACACACACACACACACACACTGCAGGCATTGAGATGGTAATTAGCTCCTCTTTCTCCTCCTGCGTTTCTAAAGTAAAAGAGACATCTGATGACCGGTCAGCCACCTCCCCAGCTTTTGTCCTGGGACACACACACACACACACACACACACACACACACACACTCAGCAGGGACACTCCTCCCGTCTGACTCGCCGCGCTCTCTTTGTCCCTCCTCGTTCTCAAAACGACTCAATAAATCGCCCTGACAGGTTTCCAAACCCGCGGCCTCGGACGATTCAGATGAACTCTCGTTTTGTTCTCGGAGGTGAAGAAGATGATAAGTTTTGTTTGGTTCCTTTGTGACGTTTTAAGTTCTTTCAGCGTCCGTCAAACTGTGTTTTACAGCGGCGGGCCGCCTGCGGACAGCAGGGTGGGCTGGACGTTTAAAACCGAAATGCAAATGACTGGATCCTTGGGAGCAAGTAAACATCCTCCAGGAGCGGTTTTTAGTTTGAACAATCCTGCACAAGACAAGACAATTCAATACAAGAGAAAAGTTGGCTGAGAAAATGATTATTTACTTAATTTGTTTTTACACCAGAATTGAAAAAAGCTCAATTCTATTATAATGATTAATTATAACTAACTTAAAAGTAATGACCAAAATACAGTACATATATTATGATTTAAATATGTTAGAATAAATGAGTTATATTATAGTCATTAAAAATAATTCTGTCATTTCCACAAACGCAGAAATAATTAGTTGAGTTAATGTAATTTAATTATGTCACACATTTGCATCTATTCATATTAAGTAGATTGAATCCCATTTATTCATATTATCAGAGCGACATGTATTAGAATGAACCATTTAACAACAAGAAACTCAATACGCTCATGTTAATCAAACATATTTCTGATATCTAAACGGAAAAACTGCTTATTTGATTATTTTTGGAGTGTCGGTCCTGAAAACTATTGTGACTATACCACAGTGCTCTGAGCCACTGAAAACGCAATTTAAAAAAAAAAAAAAATGTTTGACCAACTACACCGTTTTCAGCGTTTCCGCCGTTGCCGTGGAAACATAAAAGTTTTCTGAAACAAAAAAGGTGCAATACTGATGTCAGCAGTTCATAACGTCACTCATCATATTCATCATTCAGAAGATCCGCAGCACCTGTTCCATGATTAAAATCTTTAAAATGTGACTTAAAGTCTCAATTATTTCGGGAGTACTGAGAAACCTCCTGTTTGTCTATGAACGGCTCAGGTACTCTGATCCGTCACACCATCACAGACCTGAAGCTTCAGTCTCTCCACATCACATATCATTTTATACTCGCTTATAAAAAAAATTGGCCAGAAATAGAAAAAAACTGACTGGGGAAAACTCATGAAAGCAGTTCGACTGACTCTGTTTCCTGTTTGTGTCTCACCAACAGAACCACCGTACTGGACCCGGCCCGACCGGATGGACAAGAAGCTTCTGGCCGTTCCCGCCGCCAACACGGTGAAGTTCCGCTGCGCCGCGGCCGGAAACCCGGCGCCGAGCATCCACTGGCTGAAGAACGGCAAAGAGTTCAAGGGCGAGCAGAGGATGGGCGGCATCAAGGTGAGGAGAGAGGAACCATGCAGAGATTTAGATTCAAAACTTCTTATCTGAGGCTCCGTTTACGGGGATTCAGGGTACCTCCAAACGACGAAAAAAACGATCTTTGTTCTCCCCAGAAGTCTCCAAAACAATTCTGTCCACACGTCACTATGAACACGGCTCAACACGAGGCTTCAGGACATGTAGTACACATGCCATGCCTCACCAAAAACACAGAAGAAGACAGAGCTTTTTTCACAGAGGATCGTCTTTGCCATCCTCACCCCGGGGGGTTGGATGGCACGAGCCGGGTTTTTAGAATTTCCTCACTCTGGGACTCGTGTTAAAAAAAAACTGTTTTCACGCGTCTAAAACCTCCTCATGTGGACGACAGGCCAGACACATCAGGTTTAGGTGAACCAGGTTCCTGGTGTGGACGGACCCTTAGACAAGAACTGGGCCTGGAGGAGGTCACCTTCCACCCCACCCCCTCAAGCTCCTGGTGAAGTGCCTTTCAGCAAGGCGTTTTCATGCAGAGCCCGCCGGAGGCTCCCCGCTGTGAATTCCTATAAGTGGAAAAAGTGTTGAAAGGAACCCGTGATCTGTGAATCTTCTCACGATAAATAAAGGCCGAACCCGGCTCACGGTCTCGGGTTAAATTTAGCGTCTGCGCTGAAACGAGAGCGGCGCTCTGCGTGACGGTCCGGCCCGTTGACAGTGCCGCGGCGCCGCAAACAGCTGCTGCGCTCCGTTTTGTCATCAGATTGGCTTAAAGAAACAGAACTCGCTTCCCTCCGGCATGTCTTCAGCGAGCTGCAGGATGCGGAGACGCAGCGAGAAGGTTTGGAATCCAAACATCCAAACGGTTGTTTGAATTCAAAACAAACATTTAATATCAACCCTAAAAACCCAGAGATCCACAATCCTTCACTCACTTCTGTGTTTTAGCTTCTCATCAGCTCTCACGTGTTCCTTTTTGGAGGCTTTCATTTAGTGAGAGAATAATGCTGCAGGTTTATTTTTTGCAATTGTGAACAAAAACTTCCTAAATGAGACAAATTTCCTGTGTTATACCTGCATGGGATGGAGTTTCATCACCACATCTGTATATTCTACATTCTATCCTATATTAGAATTAAAATTTCCTTTCTGTTGACATTAAACTGATGTTTTTTTGAGCCACTTTGAGCCAGAAAGGCAGAAAAGACAATGGAAGCTGAATTGTTAGAATTTGTCTGGTAGTTTTTGTGCAGCTTTAGTTATATTTAATTACCTGTTTTTAGGTCATTTCAAGGTTTTCTTTGTTTCGTTGCAGATGCTACGTGATGAAATGTCTGTATTTTCACACACACAAAAAAAACCAATTACTACAGAAAATGACTCTAATCTCAACATCAAACCAATTTTAATGAAACTTCTGGTTTAAAATACGGTGAAATGTACAGAAAACGTCTCCAGCATGGCTCTGAGGCTAGTTTGATAGAAACCAGGGAGCTTTGGCAGCATCACTAATATCTCAGCTCGGTCTCAGTGTCGCTTCTCCTAAGAAATCTGTTGAATAAAGAAAAAGGAACGTTTTCTTTGAAATGTTCACATGTTGGTGTTTTGTCCAGATTGGGGCCTCTGGCGGTCCAGTTTGGTCCCACACGCCTCATGTTTGACACCCCTCATATAAACCAGCGCGTCATCAGATCTCCAACGGTTTTCCCAAACTGACATGACAAGTTTGACACAAGAATTTTCATCCTGACGATTTTCATTTTTAGAAACGTTTTCAGACTTGCTCTTTATTGCCACAGATTTCTCTAATTGGAGAAATCCTACACAAGCAACAAATTGTACTGATTCATTATTATTTTTTTTATTTTTTTTAAACAGCAACATTATTTGATATTGTGCAGCTCGAGTTTTCACTTATTTTTTTACCTCAGTGTATAAAAATAGTAAAATGAAATCTGAGGGTGAATAATGGGAACGACCGGGCAGTAATCTCTCAATAAATACATTTTCCTTGACGAACACATGAGAACATTTTGCAAGGGAGGAGCTTTTTGTGGTGCTGAAATTACAACACACACACACATTCTGAGGAGAGTAAACATGAGTGAGTGAGTGGGGTTTGGCCTTTAAAGGGTTAAATGTAATGAGATCCTGCAGCTATTAACAGTTTACAGAGATCTACAACATCTGCTCCCATCAGACCAACAGCAGTTGTCTCCCTCCCTCCGTCCACACACACACACACACACACACCTGTCACCAGGCCTCAGGACGCTGCAGCATGCACTGAAGTGCCCCCCCCCCCCCCCCCCCACCAGAACACTCAGTCACATGAAGGGTTTTATGGGTGAATGAATCCCCTCGTCTTTTCCTCCACCTGCTTTCCAAGCCGGCCACTCTCTCCCCTGAAATCCTCCTGAGTTCCCGCTCGGCTGGCCGTGACTCACCGGCGGCCACTTAACCACTGCCAGCGGGATTAAGACGTTAATGTTGTCCTAATCGGGGCACTTTCCTCTGCAGCTCGCCGCGCTCCGGCGGGACGCTGAATGTTAAACGTATAATTACGGGCCAACATGTATAGCGACATTGTTGTCTTATGGTGATGGTGGAAGTCGTCAGAATCCTCCCACACAAATTCCTGCGGTCGATTTTCTGCTCGTTGTAACTCGTGGCATCGAACCGGGCGCCGCCGAGCGCCTCACTCCCTCTGTGGTCCCTCGAGTACAAGGATAGAAAGCGGCCTGGACAGTTCATGTTCAGGGTGTTCAGGTTTAGATTGAAGTGATTCTGTTGGAGGTGTTTGAATAAATGTTGATTTAATCCATTAAAGGGCTCATATTATGCAAAATCCAGCAGTACTAATCGTCTCCACACCTGGAGCGACGCCCCAGAAGTGAAGGAAGTGTGTCCTCTCTCTCCCTGGCTTGTTCCAGGTTTTAAAAAGTGTGTTGCTCCAACCAGCCAATCAGAAATCAAACCCTCTATAGTGTCATCGGGGGTTTAGCCAATCACAATCAAGGTTTGACTCCTCCCCTTTGACTCCTCCCACAATCAGGCATTACAAGGTTTCTGGACCAACAAGGACATTTAGAAAATGTTCAAACGTTGGATTATATAACCCCTTTAAGTTCCATCTACATCAGAATCCTTTGTTTTATTTATTTATTTATTTATTTTACAAAAATAATGTTTTCAGATTATATGTATGTTGAATTGTGAAAAGATGTACAGTGAGTCTCTGAGGTGTGACGTGATTTACAATGAAACAGTCAAACACTCAAAAACAATGTAAAGACTGATATGTGAGTAATCTGCTTTCTACTGGTTTTTAAATACTGTATCATAAACGTTCCATAATTCAAACTGTCAGCTGTGACAGGAAGAGTTAAACCGGTTTTTAGTTGGAAATTGCTCTTTTATTTAATTTTGGAGGGTTTCTTTATTCAAATTGATAATTCATTTAATTATTTCTACAAAAATTGATTGGGAAAAGTATGAATGTAGTGGACATTTTTCTACTCTCTTAGAAGAGAAGAGAAAGTTTGTATAATTGTTTTATTTTTTTCAGATTTACATCCCATACATTTCATTTCTTTCAGTCATTTGAAATGTTTTTGCAGTCTTTGGCAAAAAGCTGTAAAAATAAAATGATTGAAAACTGAAAATGTTGCATGAAGAACATCTCTTAATAGCTCGGTATCTGCTTTTCATGCCTAATCAGGCTTTATTTCGGTTTCTAATTGTTGTTTCACGTCTCAGTTTATCGAAATGCGTTTTTGTTCAGGAGGAAGATTCATTTTGAACCAAAAGCTCTGCAGTTGCCTGAATTCATGTCAGTTACTTAATGACTGCATGATTGAATTACCTGTAATAGACGTGTCTGTTTCCTCACCGTGGAATCATCCTGCAAAAACAACCTTGTCGAAACGTAAGCACGCGTGTGATTTGCTGATTATTGAGTCGTTCGTCCAAACGTCTTCATCACACGCCGCCCCCCTCCCCCCCCCCTCCCCGGGACGGAGGTGGACGCGGAGGTCATCATCCACAGAAGCCTGACGGACACGTCTGTGACCCGGCCGGGCTTCGGAGGGGTCAGAGGTCAAAACCTCTGCCACTGCAAGACAAAAGCAAGAAATACACCCAGTGTGGGGATCGCACAGCACGGATGAAAAGCATCATTAATTAGGCAGTGAATTGAAAAGAAAACAACACCTTTAGGCAGAAAACTGCTTCTTTTCAAAGTGACGGATGGAAATCTGCAAAAACTCACATGAATTAAACCCAAATCTTCAGAAAAAAAAACCTTCTTCTGAGTGGAGATTTTCAGTCAATTTTCACTTTGAAACAGAAAAATTCACGGCAAGTGTTGAAAAACGTGAGAATTTTAACTGAAAAAAATCCCACAAATGAAAAGTGAGAATGTGAAAACAAACACTCAAAATCTGCGATGCTTCATTAAGAAACACAGAAGGTGTGTTGAAGAGCACAGAGACGCGCGAGTCTGCCTCCAGTTGAGACGTCCACCGCCGAGGCTCGTCGTTCGTGCTTCGACGGCGAGTTAAGTGGAAGTGAATTGAATAAATTAGAATATTTAAATGACGACGTGGACTTTGTGAAGAACAGCTGCGAGGAATCCTTTCAATATTTCCTCACTCCGCCCTGAAAGATATTTGCGCTGAAAATCCGGTCCCATTATCTTCAATTATCTTGACTGATGTGCCCGACGTCGTCGTCGACGTGACTTCCTTTTCCCCGGCAGGTTGTTTCTGCCCGTCAGTCACACGCAGCGGGAAGCGTCTTTGTTCCTCGTCTCAGTTCCTGGATGTCCCCGTGTCTCCTCGTCTCCTCGTCTCCTCGCACTCGCCACCGTCTTGTTCCGTTTAGAGTCAGTCGCTTCGGGAAACGACGCAAACGCAGGAGTGGATTTTCAGTTCGAGGCAGAAGGGAGCGGGAATCTAACACGGAGTGAATCCAGGCACTTTGTGCAAACGTCACACGATAAGGAAGTACAAATCCTGCAGGTGGAGTGAAGGGAAGAGGTGGAGGCCGCAATGGCTGTCAGTCACTTTTCACAAGTTAGACAAAACTTTATTTTGAAGTTCACGTCTTCCTGAACACAAATCAATTAATTAAATCAGTTGGAAAGTATCATTCTCTTTTCTGTATTTTTTAATTAAATATATTTCCAATATACATACTATGTGCATCCTTATATACAGACATGGATACATGTAGGGTGAACAAGACAACTTCGAGAAAAAATGAAAATAAATAACAAAAATTTTTTAACAAATTAAAATAAAAACAAACAAACAAAGACAAACAAAAACAATCAGATAAAACGGTAATAATGATAAAAATAAATAATAAATGAATAAAATAAAGTGAGAACAGAGCAAGCCAACTTTAAACAGATTGGAAGATTGAGAGATACGTAGTTTGTTGTTTGTAGTTGGCTTTGGGGTTTCAAGTCGATTGTGAGGTTATATTATTTCAACAAAGTCACGTATTTAAATTTTCAGATATTTGACCATTTCAACCAGTTATTGGTGAATCTGTCATCATGTAGATTAAGCATGTCAGTCTATTTCATTGACAAATGAAAGCATAATTTTCATCGTATGTGTTGGTCCATCCAACAGTGTGAGAACAGATTGTCTCTAAATAAACTGAAGATGTTTTACCAGTTCAGTCGGCTAATCTGCTTCAGTTTCTCAGATATTTCTCAAAAGCCTTTTAGAAAGTCATAATGTTCGTATTCTATTAAAAAGCCAACTATTTCTCCTGGATCCTTCATTGAGAAGATTATCTTTCCCAAAATGAAATAGCTTCTTTCTTTGAAAGTTTTATGTTAATCTGTCCAATTCGATCCAAAAAGAAAAAACCCCATCGGGAATGAAAAAGTAAGAAATGGAGATTGATTGGTTGTCGTGTTGACAGACTGGGTGTCACCACAATGGCGTTTGTTTCATCTAGCCGGCTGTGTCGAGGCCTTTATTGCCTCTGTGATGACTTGATCTGGGGGGGGTGGGGGGTGACAGCCTGACAATGGCGTCCGGAGGACTTCATCCCCCCCAGCCGTGTCCTGAAGGTGAAGCCGTCTTCCTCCTGCGTCCATATTGAGACGACATGACGGCTGGTGAAGTGACGGCCGTGTTAATCTGCTCTGAATGCTTCCTGAACCCGCCATTTGTCACTCACTGATCGAAGTGGCTTTCTGATCCGCGGCGGCGCAGCAGAGTCCGGTCCGGCACAGCGGAGACTCCGGTTTGTCACTTAGGCCCCGTTTCCATGACCACGTTTCACGTGACAACACCTAATCCATTAATGAAAAAGGAGTGTGTTTACACTGCAGCAGCAGACACACGGACAACGATGTAGTTAGTATGCCGGGCCACAGGAGGGCATTCTTGCTTGATTTTGTAATGAAACTACACAGACATGTGTGCAGAGAAGAAAACGCTATAAAGGTGAAGAAAATGGAGAGAATCTGACATCCGTACGGACTGATGACACATCAGATGCTATCAGGGGGAGTCTCAACTATAAAACTACTGGATGATAAAACTAGAATTCGACAGCGAGTCATACCACTGTGGTCGGCCATGTTTGTTTACAAGTGGATGAGCAGAAGGAAGGAGAGGGAGGAGGAGAGATGCTCAGTAACAGGCTCCGCCTCCTTCAGTCTCTGCAGGATGGAACAGTGATCGTGAAAGAATCTTTCTACTTTGGGAGCCGGGATCAAAAACTTCACGATACAGTGGATCAGAACACTGGCGTCGTGTAAACAGACCCCCCAAGAGTGGAGAAAGTTTTGCGGATACACTCGTATTCGTTGTGGCGTAAACGGGGCTTTAGCGTGAGCGCTTTCATACCTCCAGCCGTCCAGATCCATCACCTGCAGTCCTGCACAGCCGCAGAGCGAAGTAGTAAAGGAGTGGAGAGTGGCCTCTTCCTCCTCTTCCTCCTCTTCCTCCTCTTCCTCCAAGTCGTGCTTTTTAACGAGCGGTTTCGTCATCTCGCTCATTGCTCTCATCAGCAGCTTTAAGAAGTTTCCAGAAATACTGCAGAGGATTTCACTGATTTAAAGACTTTCTTTTTTTTTTCTCAACTGAGTCCCGATTGTTCTTCAGACTTTTATTTGTGTGACAAGCGAGGTCGTCGACTCACTGATCTGGAAAGTTTCAGGGGAAAAAAAAAAAAAAAAAAGAACAAAACGTGTTTAGGTTTTAGGAAAACGGTTCAAAAATACAATAACACTGAATCATGATGAGGAGAAACGAAGAAATTGGCACTAACATCCAGATAATAGAGCTTCTTCTTCTCCCCACTGATTTATATAACTTATTACTTAATCAATATTACAATAATGCAGCTGTGGAGGCACCACCTATTTATAGTAAATAGCCACTTTAGGTTTTAAAGGTTTTATCCTTTTTTTTTTTTTTTACTTGCACAGTGTTTATCACGTAAAACTGAAGACGATACAACCTTGAGAGTATTTGCACTATCATTAGAGTCTTCTGATCGCAGTTATATGACACTTATTTATAGATTTAGCGTTTTTATGGAATTAGCTGTTAGCTGAACTCTTTAGCATGTATCTTTACAGGGACTGAAGACGAAGCTGCAGCAGATTGAATTGATTTCTTATTTTCTCATTTTAGTTTGTTAATTTGAAAGAGAGAACTGGAGATGTTTCTAGTTTCAGGACCTCAGTGTCATTGTTTGACGTTCGAGAAATGGGAGGAACCGGCTGCTCTGCGGCTCAACGTCGCCAGCGCTTTATTTGCCAATTGAAACGCACACGGAGGACTAAACGCCGCGTTTGTTGAAGCTAAACGGCTCGATAAACAGGCTTTGTGGCTCGGAGGCACAATAGAAAATCAAATTCCAGCAGAGCGCCGTGTCGAGGCTTTGTTGGGCCCCCCCAGACGACCGCGGCGCTCCGGAGGGGCGGGGCCTCGGGGTTAAAGTTCAGGCTGTATTGAGCCGTCAGCTGGAGGTGGGCGTGGCCCGGCCCCTTTTCAGACACATGTGGCCGGAGGGCTTCATTGTGTTCATGCTAAACTGCTCCGACACGAGCAGGACTAAAGTCGACAATGTAATTATTGTGTTTCACTTGGCGTTTAACTGATTTTTCAATCCCTGTTTTGACACGTTTCCAACTGGCTGTTACTTTTTAAGACTTTAAGCAGTTTAAGTCCTGGTTTTCCCCGTCCGGACTGTGAGTCCTTGGGGGCCGCCAAGGAATTTCTACACTTTGCAAGATTGTTTTTGGGCTGTTTTTTAATTTTAGACCGACCACATCGATTCACTTTCTCTCCTCTGTCCTCTTACCCAAACATATAATGGCTACCAAAAGACAGATTATCTGATATATTAGCTTTCTTCCTGGTTTGAGCTCTCACACATCCACTTTATTGGTTTTCTCCCGGGCAGACTTCAAGCTGCATCGTCGTGTTTCCGCCTCCTCTGAGGGTGGAATCAGACGGTAGCACAGATCCGGGCCACTGCACCGCTCTGACACACTCATAAATTCTGCTAACTGGCCCCGCCGGTTCTGACAGGGCTATTTTGCGAGGTGACGACAGAGGCCTTGGACTATTAAAGGGAATGTCGCTTCCTGTGTTTTCTCAGACAACTGCTCCGCTGCAAGAAACGCCCGAGTCTGTCCGAGTCATTTGAGCCGGCGCTGTGAGTTTAGTGTCAGGAACTTGGACTGAGGTCCCCTTTAAGAGTGGGCGGGCCATAGGTCTGGGCGCTCCAGCACCGCACCTGTGGCCACTTTCATATCATCACCCTGCCCTATATATATGTCCTGTCTGTGTTTAGTCATTGTTGGTTTGTTAGTCTACCATGTCTCGTCTGTCCTGTCCAGTACTGTCAACATAAAATAAAAGACTTGTTTGAATCCAGCCTGCCTCCAGAGTCCTGCACTTGGGTCCTGTCCGTGATTCGTGACAGAACAAACCAACCTTCTGTCACGAATCACGGACAGGACCCAAGTGCAGGACTCTGGAGGCAGGCTGGATTCAAACAAGTCTTTTATTTTATGTTGACAGTACTGGACAGGACAGACGAGACATGGTAGACTAACAAACCAACAATGACTAAACACAGACAGGACATATATATAGGGCAGGGTGATGATATGAAAGTGGCCACAGGTGCGGTGCTGGAGCGCCCAGACCTATGGCCCGCCCACTCTTAAAGGGGACCTCAGTCCAAGTTCCTGACAGTACCCCAGTTCGTGTCTCGATTTTGGAGGGAGTTTTGCAGGCTGTTGGGTAGTGCGGTGAGCCTTTCGTCCGGGTACCACCCAGAGTCGAACGGCCAGACAGAGAGGGTGAACCAGGAGCTGGAGTCCATCCTTCGTTGCCTGGTCTCTGACAGCCCAGCTGCTTGGTACAGGCAGTTAGTCTGGGTGGAATACGCCCACAATTCCCTTCCCTGTTCGTCCACTGGGCTGTCTCCCTTTGAGTGTGTGTATGGTTACCAACCTCCCCTGTTCCCTGCCCTGGAGTCGGAGGTTAGTGTCCCGTCAGCTCTGGCAATGGTGCGGCGATGCAAGCGCGCTTGGCTCAAGGCCAGAGAGAAGCTCTTGCAGTGTTCTGCTGAGCGCAAGCGGCTTGCAGACCGGCGCCGGGTTCCCGCACCAGCGTATGATGTTGGTCAGCGTGTGTGGCTCTCCACCCGGGACCTGCCTATCCGTTCAGACGCGAAGAAGCTGGCGTCAAGGTTTATTGGACCTTATCCCATAGTGAAGCTGGTTGGCCCCTCTGCAGTCCGCCTTCGTTTGCCCCGCTCGCTTCGCGTCCACCCCACCTTTCATGTGTCGAAGGTTAAGCCTGCCCGGGAAAGCCCCCTGGTTCCCTCCTCAAGAGCCCCTCCTCCCCCCCGTATTGTAGAGGGTGAGGAGGTCTTTTCAGTCAGGCGGCTCCTGGCAGCTCGCCGGCGTGGACGGGGGTTTCAATACCTGGTTGACTGGGAGGGGTATGGCCCTGAGGAACGTGCCTGGGTACCTGCTAGGGACATCTTGGACCCAGACATGATCCGGGACTTCCACAGGCAGCATCCTGAGATGCCTGGGCCGTCTGGAGCCGGTCATGGAGGGGGGGGTACTGTCAGGAACTTGGACTGAGGTCCCCTTTAAGAGTGGGCGGGCCATAGGTCTGGGCGCTCCAGCACCGCACCTGTGGCCACTTTCATATCATCACCCTGCCCTATATATATGTCCTGTCTGTGTTTAGTCATTGTTGGTTTGTTAGTCTACCATGTCTCGTCTGTCCTGTCCAGTACTGTCAACATAAAATAAAAGACTTGTTTGAATCCAGCCTGCCTCCAGAGTCCTGCACTTGGGTCCTGTCCGTGATTCGTGACAGTTTAGATTAAACAGCTTGCAAGAATCTGCCAATGAAATGAGCTAACGTCACTGTTTTCCGTGGCAAGCTGTGTAAAATAAACCCAAATACATTGTCCTGAGGTATTCCCCCCACCAGCAGAGTACGTTCTCGCCGGTCCTCGTTCGGTGGTCTCTCGCCTCTTTAACACACTTTTTACAGTGTAGAGGCGCTGGCCCATTCCCATGGCCTGCAAAGGTCTGTGCATCCAAAGCCTTAAAACCTTTAAACCCTCGTATGACTCTCACGTAAGCTGCTTAATAATTTAATTCTGGTTGGAATCTGGCATGATTGGAATGGATGGGATTATCACGTTTGGGGACTAAAAGCTGGCGCTTCAGCAGAGGTGAGCCAGAGTAACACGGCGGCGCGTACGCTGCAATTAATTAAAGACAAGCACAGAAGAAAACCGAGGTGGATAACACAAGTGCAACCCTCGTAATAACTGGTGGAAACATACGTTCATCTGCTGCACACGATTCTTCCACGGAGGCCAATCGGAGCCGACGAGGGGCAACAAAGTCTTCTGATCCTCGTCTCTGAGCAACGTTGGAAACGTAATGACTGACAGGAACCACTGACCACTGTTCAGGTGACATTTAGACCTCGTTTACACATCGTTTCAAGTGGAAACGCATCAGGGGGGTTTCACTTCAGAAATGTTTTGCGTTTTACACAGTAACGTTTTGAAAACGATGTCCGTTTCCACGGAAACAGCAGAAACACTGAAAACGGTGTAGTTTTCATCTTTAGCCAGGAGTTGGTGCCATTTGTACTGAAACCACAGACACATTCAGCAGAGAACAATCTGCTCTAAACATCAACACTGGTTGGATTGTTATTACGGTGACTGTCAAAATAAAAGTACCAAATCCATGGAGAATATGAACTGGGAGTCATGACAGCACGGAGGAAACTTTGTTCTGATTGTCTCTACTGAGCATGTGCAGTAACCGCGTTTCAGAAAAGAAGCATTTCCCCATGTTTCCCTGGAAACGGAGCATCTTCAAAAAGTCTTGTTTTCTGTGTCTCTGACCAACGCTCTCGTGAAAACGGGCCTTGAAACCCAACTAAAAGATTTCCGCTTTCGCTGAGAAGAAATAGAAAAGTCTCCTGTTCAAAAAACTCTGCAAAGTACGAAGAATGATCAGAAGAGTAGAAAGTTTCTTCCAGTCCGGAGCAGGAGTGTGAGTGTACATTCCCAGGATATCGTGTATGAAAGCCTTTTCACGAAATGAAAACCAAAATCAAGCCATAACTCTGATTACAGTCTGGTTCTTTTTCTGTTGGTGGTCTTGGCCTCGACAAATCATCATCCCCAGCTCATATTTTACCACCTTCTACCCCCTCCCCCCCCGCACTCCCCCTCCTGGAGCCCCGGTTCAGCTCGGGCAGCGCCACCGCAGCACAAGGCGTCACTCATCCGCTCATGAGAGCAGCCATTGACTGGGGTTTGAGTCGCCGGCTCCGAGAGGGGTAGACGGGGTGGAGCCGGCCGCCCTGAACAACCGTCCTGCCAACGTCGAGCGGGCGGCCTGGTCTGTGTTACCACGCAACTGCAGAGAGCACACTCAGGCATAATATTTACACTCTTACATTATTTTCCGCCAGCGTCTCCAAGAGAGAGAGAGTCAAGAAGTGTATACTGTGTAAGACACAGGAGGAGAGGGGGGATTCTTAACCTACGCGTGTGTGTGTGTGTGTGTGTGTGTGTGTGTGTGTGTGTGTGTGTGTGTGTGTGTGTGTGTGTGTGTGTGTGTGTGTGTGTGTGTGTGTGTGTGTGTGTGTGTGTGTGTGTGTGTGTGTGTGTGTACGGTTGGCTGCTCACCCAGATGTGAGGGGTTAAATGTTTGTGAAAACACACAGCCTGCTCTGGTTTGGCACATTTTTCCTACGCAGGTGATGTGAAGTGTTCCACCGTGAAAAAAAAAAAAAAAAAAAGCCTCTTTGTTGACATCACTCTCGCCCGTCGTTAGTAATCCTGACCTCCTCCAGAGGAGTTCACGCCGCAGCGTCTGCTGCACACGTTTCCACTTATATGGTGGAGGTTTTCCCCCTCGGCCCTCCGACTGACGCTCCTGCTCAGTGACGCGTAGCAGCTTCTCTGATCTCGTCTCGCTCGGCCGGCCTCCTCCTCCTCCTCCTTCTCTTCCTCCTCCTCCTCCTCCTCCCCCCCTCCTCCTTCTCTTCCTCCTCCTTCTCCTCCTCCTCCTTCTCCTTCTCTTCCTCCTCCTCCTCCCCCCCTCCTCTTCCTCCTCCTCCTCCTCCTCCTTCTCCTTCTCTTCCTCCTCCTCCTCCCCCCCTCCTCTTCCTCCTCCCCTCCTCCTCCTCCTCCTTCTCTTCCTCCTCCTTCTCCTTCTCTTCCTCCTCCTCCTCCTCCCCCCCTCCTCCTTCTCTTCCTCCTCCTTCTCCTCCTCCTCCTTCTCCTCCTCTTCCTCCTCCTCCTCCTCCTTCTCCTCCCCGTCCTCCTCCTCCTACTCCTCCTTCTCTTCCTCCCCCTCCTCCTCCTCTTCCTACTCCTTCTCTTCCTCCCCCTCCTCCTCCTCCTCCTCCTCCTCCTCCTCTTCCACTTCCTCCTCCTTCTCCTCCTTGTCCTCCTCCTCCTCCTCCTCCTCTTCCTCCTCCTCTTCCACTTCCTCCTTCTCCTCCTCCTCTTCCACTTCCTCCTTCTCTTTCTCTTCCTCCTCCTCTTCCTCCTCCTCATGTGGCTTCTGAATCGCCTGTCAGGTTATTATCTGTCTGCCGCTGCCGTTCAGCCACACCTGGTTTGAATTACGCCAGAGTTTCGCCCTCGACTCTCCGGGGATGAATCTTTCTAAAACCTCGTCTGGAGAGAAGAAAACACTTTCAAGAAGCGTTTCTGAGTGCTTCCATTTGCGAGAAGTTAGACTTTCAACAAGACATGTGATAAGCTTGTCTCTTCAGACTCTGCATGCTCTATTTTCATGGCTTTATGGAGACGGCGAGGATCGATGCCTTCACATGCAAATAGCAGCTCAGTTCTTGATGTCCGTGTTGTATTTTGTCAACAAAAAGCATTTTTAATCTCTGGAGAAAAGTTGCAATTTTCCTGATGTGTTTGGAGCAGAAGATTTAAACATTTGAGATGACCAGCACGTCTGAAACCTGCAGCACGTTCAGAGCATTTCCAGTCTGCGATGGTCCGTGGAAGTCAAACAGTGTCCAGGGAAGAAAAATAACTGTGTCATTGATAAACATGTTGTTATGAACAAACTGCAGGGACCATGTTTCCTCCTTCACATGTGGTTATGTACATTACAAGGAGGAAAGATACCTTCTTCGTGCATATTAATTCAGTGTATTTCAATTCAACATATGACTTTATTTTCTATCAATTCCAGACCTTAACAGTCCAAAGGCTCCATCGGTGTTCTGTGTTGTCTCATATGAAAGCATTAAACCATTAAACTCAACACATTTGAACAAACAAAAGAAGAAAATTATCTCCTGGAAGCTCATTTGTTGCCACTATAGGTTCCGTTTTGTTTGAGTTTCCCTTCATGAGGAACCGCTGAAAATGAAATCCTCTGATTTGGGGAAAACTAAACCTGTGCTTTGTGTCCCGTCTGCAGCTGCGACACCAGCAGTGGAGCCTGGTGATGGAGAGCGCCGTGCCGTCCGACCGGGGAAACTACACCTGCGTGGTGGAGAACAAGCACGGCACCATCAGCCACACCTACCAGCTGGACGTCTTGGGTAAAAAAAAACACCGGAGACTCGCTCTCTTTCACTCCTGCGTCTGGATGATTTAACATCCGGCAGCAGCTCAAAGACCCACGGGGGCTTTTTAATTGGGAAGGACTAGAATTTGTGCACTAATTTAAAGCTTCCTTTCCTTCAGCGCATCGTTTCCGTGAATGGTTTGTTCTAATAGGCCTCTTGTTCTCTCTTCACCAGAGCGCTCGCCTCACAGGCCCATCCTCCAGGCCGGGCTGCCGGCCAATCAGACAGTGGTGGTGGGCAGCGACGTGGAGTTCCACTGTAAGGTCTACAGCGACGCCCAGCCGCACATCCAGTGGCTCAAACACATCGAGGTGAACGGCAGCCGCTACGGCACTGACGGCGGTCCCTACGTCAACATCCTGAAGGTGAGCGAGACGAGGCGGCAGAACCTTCTGCTGGGAATCAGTCCTCCTAAATGTCCCTTTTAATGAGGTCTTACAGGGGGTGGGGGGGTGGGGGGGGGTCACCAGCTCATTTCACTGCATCGACACCTGAAGCCTAATGTACCAAATGAAAAACGAGGATTAGCTTCATGCTGTCACTTTAAATCAGTGCACTTCCTGTTTCAGTGTAAAGCAGTTTGCATTGTTTTCTGTATTTACAGAGGTGAACTGGGTCTTTAACTATAAACCTTAGGATACATTTCCCCACCCCCACAGTTCCACACACACGTCTGTGTAATCCTGACTAAAGGTAATGGAGTTGATTTACCATCAATATGTGGCAGACTGAGGGTACATCCACACGACGAAAACCTCATCTTTTTTCAGCAGATGATCGTCTTTGCCGGCTCCACCACCACAAGCCGGGGTTTTACAATTTCCCCACTCTGGGACCCGTGTTAAAAAAAAAAAAAAACTGTTTTATGCTTCTAAAACCACCTCATGTGGATGAAAACAGCTGGTTTAGGTGAACCAGGTTCCTGGTGTGGACGGCCCCTGACAGTTTCTACCACAGTCTCATTATTGAATCCTACAATCTGTGTTTTTGGTTTCCCCACTCTGAAATAAGGTGTTTACTTGAACACTTGCTGTTGTCTTAAGTCTGACATATTGAGAAAACACAGGCAGGCCTTTGTTTTTGTTCCATACGTCCACTCCCCTGCTGCTTAATTGTCTCTGAACTTTGCTTATTGAATTTTCTCCCAAAACAATACAGAACAAAATGACGTATCGAGCATGAGTTCACCTCAAAACGAAAATGTCAGGACAAAACAAAATACCTGAGAAACAAAGGAACAAATAATGTGCAGGGAAAAGGCACAAATCCACTTTAAAGGTCAGTTTTTTTTAAAGGTTGAAGGTGAAGCTGCCACAGTTTGAATTTACCGTCTCGTCCGTCTCTCCTGTGAATCGACCTGATGAGAATCTCTGACATCCTCGCCGTCGTTTCAGGGTCGTCACGTTTCGTCTGCAGCCAGTGCAGCTCCTCGTAAGAAACCGTCTATATCACAACGTTCCAAGTGAAAACTCGTCAGTTTTGCATTCGAGAAAAGTTTTGCATTTACAACACAACGTTTTGAAAACGATGTTCGTTTCCACGGCAACAGCAGAAACAACTGAAAACGGGGGCAATCAGAGATTTCTGATAAGTCAACATTGTCTCAAAAATGCTGAAAAACAAGTTTGAAACCTCTAAAATCAGATAGAAAGAGCTGAAAATGTCATGAAATGTTAACCATCCTAAATTTGTGATAAATGCAACATAAGACACAAGTTTATGTTCATATATCAAAACCATGTATGAAACTTTAGAAGCTGCGTTTGCTTCATTTTAAAGTTAAAACGAGTTTCACGGCTCCAGTTAAGTTTGATTTAGTGAAAAGTGACAAAAACAGCTCTTTTTTTACACAGAAGTTGGATTTGTATTCCGATGACTGTCAAAATAAAAGTACCAATTCCAGGAGAATGTGGACTGGGACACACATGTTCTGATTGGCTCTACTGAGCATGTGCAGAACTACTAGTTATGCACAGTAGCAGCATTTCCTCCGTCAAGAAATGTTTTCTATTTTCACTTGTAAACGTTGTGTAAACATTGTGTAAACGTTGTGTAAACGTTGTTCTGAGGAGGATTCTCAGACTCACGGTCTCCGGTGGTTAAAAAGGTGAATAAGCAGAGCCAGGAGGCCATCAGATATTGTTCGGTGGTCTTGTCACGTCTCCAGGCTGCTAAAGAACAGAGCAGAGAACATTTCTCACAAAGAGAAGACAACACCCAAAACCAACATGGAGAGGAAGACTCCCATTGAAGGAAGAAAAAAAAAATTTTAAATACCAAAAGGGCTTTTTCTTTCTCATTTGGCCTCGGCTGATCTCTTTTTTTTTCTGCCTGTGGAAGGCGAGAAAGCGAGAGGGAATAAAGCAAACATCTGGTTTGGACTAAGTTAACTGCTGTGGTGGCGGCAGGCGAGCAGAGACGTTCACCGCCGCCGCCGCCTCAGATGTGCTGCGTCGGAGAGGCTAGAGGGACGAGCCGCCTAAAAAAGCCATGGAAAAACTGAGTGGAGCAGCAGGAAGGGCAAAGTCAGCAGAGAGAGAGAGAGAGGGAGAGAGCGAGCAGCGGGTCGAGATGGAGGGGGAGAGACTCAGATTGAATCTGAAGTGGAGGATGAGGAGGAGCAGACAGAAAGAGAAAGACGGAATGAGGAGTGAAATTGAGCCGAATGAAGACGGCAGGAGATCGCAATCCACCGCCGAGTGGAAGGACGAGGGCGAAGACGAGTCGCTTTTCAGACGTGGAATCACCTCTGCTCGTCCCGCGTCTCTCCAGGGGGACGGACGTTTGACTTTAAACGCAGCAATAAGTCGAAAATACAGGCTGCACGTCGCTGCTGATCGTTCTGGAGCCAAAGCCTAAAATAATAACCTTCAATGGAGGATTTGAGCTGCAGCCTCCAACTAAAAGACCCTTCAAACTCAATTTAAATCATCTTTTATTATATATTTAATAGAATTTAACAGATTTACTCTGAATCCAATTCCACAGTAAAAAAAAAAATCTCATTATTCAACTTCTGGAGTTTTCAGATTATTCAAGCAAACGGCACAATGTGATGTTTTTTTCATCTCAATATGAGGAATACACTCAATCATCTAACTTTATTTCATTCTTTCACGTCTCTAAATGTGTAAAAACATCTGAGAAGATTCAAGTCACACACAAAGAAACTTTCTTATTATATTTTGTCTTTCAGGGTTGTTGTTTTTTTTTCTTCCAAATTCTGATTTATTAAATTTTTTGCTGTAAACTATAATATTATCACATTTCATTTGGAGGCTGATGGCTCCACTCACTCTCTCCTTCATTAACACATGAAAACACAGACGATACAAGGTCCAAAAACCAGTGGCGTCAAACACGTCGTAGATCAGGTTCCACATTCAGCCCAATTTCCTCCTGAGTGGGCCAGACCGGCAAAACTCTGCCTTTTTTCTTTTTCTTTGTTGTGGCACAGAGGATACGATATGAAAATGTCTATATTTTCTCCAAAAAACTAACTAATTACTACCAGACATGACTCCAATCTCAACATAAAGCCAATGAGAGAAGTGAATTCAGTTCGTACCTTAAAATACCAAGTCAGTAAATATCAAATAGGTTTTTTTTTTTTCTATCTTTTCTGATTTGGTTTCCAGCTGAATTTAGACAAAGAGATTTTCTCAAAGCTTCAGCAGACGAGCTTCATTAAGCAGAAACAATATCAAATCTTTACTTTGTTGATAAACAGGTTGAAACAAACATTGTGTCCGCAGTGCATGAAGGCGATGATTGAATGGATTTAAACGGAACTTTACAAAGGCTGAGAACCGCAGAGTTTACATCCGAGAGGTGGGATTATATCCACACTTCAGCCTGAATTAGAAAAAGTGCCATCGGGAATTTGGGAAAGAAACTCGCGTATTAGACTTTAATCGTGTTGTAAATAATCCAGACAGCAACAGATGAAGCATTAGCCACGAGCTAATTCAGCCAGGAGAGAAAGATTCACAATAGAGGAGATGGAAACAAAGAGAATTTAGAAGGAGAGAGAGAGAGGGAGAGAGAGGGAGGGAGAGAGAGAGAGAGAGGGAATGAGAGGGAGGGAGAGAGAGGGAGGGAGAGAGAGGGAGGGAGGGAGAGAGAGGGAGGGAAAGAGAGGGAGGGAGAGAGAGGGAGGGAGGGAGAGAGAGGGAGAGGTAAAAGCAAGTCTGTCAGCCAGACCGCGACTCCATGCTCTATTTTCAACTACCGCATAATTGAAACAGTATTTACCCCCAACGCACACACGCGCGCGCACACACACACACACACACACACACACACACACACACACACACACACACACACACACACACACACACACACACACACACACACACACAGTCTCTACTGTAGAGTTAAATACAGCTGATGATGGAGGGATGGGGGAGGAGGAGTGTGGCAGAATTGTGCAGGTTTTCTTTTTTTTTGTGAGAAATGCCAGAATCACTCTTTTGATGCCTGGAAAAAGAGTTGGGGGGGGAGGGGGGGGTATTAACCAAGTATTAAAAACATGATATGTTTCATTATTCAGAGGCAGCATGTCTCTTAGCACGTGTGTGTATTCATACACACTTTAACCCGCCCCCACGGTGGGAGTGTGTCGTTAAAGGAGTGTGTGTGGTTACAGGAGTGTGTGTGGTTGCAGGAGTGTGTGTCGTTACAGGAGTGTGTGTGGTTGCAGGAGTGTGTGTCGTTACAGGAGTGTGTGTGGTTCCAGGAGTGTGTGTGGTTGCAGGAGTGTGTGAAGCACAGCCAGTGTTGGTGATGAAGGCTCAGGTTGGAGCTCTTACGCCGCCGTGTGCTCGGAGACACTGAGGTTTTTGAAAACACCCCGACTCTGTCTCCACGGAAACTTTCCTGAAACGCCGTTCCTGCACATTAAATAGTTCTTCTGCGAGTCGGTGGATGTCCAGTTTCAATAGAAAGACAGCCAACAGTGCCAACTAGTGGCCCAACATGCCATCACTCCTTTCAGTGTTTCTGTGTAAACAGACATCGTTTAACTAAAACGCAAAAAATGACCTTCACTGGAAGCGTTGTGGTGCAGCGAGGCGCAGAACCTTCATCATGCCCTGCATTCAGGGAGTACTTTTAAAATGGTATGTTTTCCTCTGGAACGTCTTCTCAGGCTGGAACAATAAGTCATAAAGGTAAAGTCAAATGCAGAACATGCTGAACGTTGATGGTTCGATTGGCGGTAATGAATTGCAGCAACACGTCAGTATTTTATCAACTGAAACACAGGATTGCTACTCACAGTTCAGTTTGACCAAACAGAAAACAATACATCTGCTGTCAGAAGCTTTAAAAAAAAAAAGAAGAAGAAGAAGAAGAAACAAACCTCCTTTCCTTGAAGTTTGCATCATTTCACTGTGTGATTGCACAAACGTTCTCCAAACACGATAATCACAACCATCAAGTCATTTTGTCCTCAGCAGCCGAACGTCTGACCGTTGATCCAGACGTGACGACGGCAGTGAGACGAGGGTCTGTGTGGCTTCTGATGCTTCTGCTGCTCAACATGATCAGCTTGAAGCTCTGAGGGGATTTCTTTTTTTTTTATCATTATTAATTTGAGCCACGATGTTACGTACACATGCTCAAAATGCCAAATTATCAAAGAAAATGATGAAATATTATTGTTAAATTGTTCGCTCAGGTTTACAATGAATTAATGTTTTATTTTATTTAATTTGCTTCATCTCTAATAATTGATAGAGGCCCTGTTTATGCAATGTTTGAATGAGTTTTTGTTTCAGAAAAAAAAAAAGTGCATTTCCACGACAATGGCAGAAACACTGAAAAATATGTAGTTACCATGTTTGGCCACTAGTCGGTGCTGTTGTTTGTCTATATTTTCACAAAACCAAACAAGTACTATGCAAAACATGAACATGAACATGAAACCAATTTTAATGAAACCTTCTGGTTTGAAATCCAGTGAAATGACCAGGAACTTCTCCTGTCGCTGTTGCATTCTGGGAGTTTTTACAGACTCCTCTGAACATCACGGCTCTGACGCTAGTCTGAGAGCCACTGGGGAGCTTCTATGGCAGCGTTGTGTCACTTCTCTGAAGAACTCGGTTAAAAAAGAAGAAATAAATGTCGCCTTCATCGGTGAAAAAGTGTGACCAGGCGAGGAGCTTTACTCAGACTTTGCTCTCCGATGTGTGACAATCGCTCTCCATCTTCCCTCCACAGAGTTTGGTCAGTAAACAAACTGAAACCCACAGTAAGTTGAAACTGTCCAACGTGACAGAGAACGATGGCGGGAAGTTCTCGTGTCGAGCAACGAACTTTCTAGGGAAGTCAGAAAGGTCGTTCTGGCTTCAGGTGCACAGAGCAGGTAAACCCTGAGCCCTGCTACCCCCCCACCTTCATCTCCTCCTCCTCCTGCCTCAGGGTTCTGGGGTCCATGTGCTTGGTGGCTTGCTAACAGGACAAAGACACACACACACACACACACACACACACTGCTGATATGTGAACTGTTCTCGTAGCAGTCATCCATTCTAACTCAGAGTGCCACTTTGTCTTCCCCTCCGATCAATAACAAACACGACACTGCAAAATTAATTAGAAAAGTCTGTCTCACACACACACACACACACACACACACACCCCTATTGATTTACCTGGGGTGCATCCGTCTGTGTTATTAATGTTCCCTCATATGAAAGTGTGCAGCAGGACTCTGGTTCCTAACTGGGTCTGATGTCACTGTTCATTCCTGAGGAACCGAGAACAAGAACTCCTCCTCCTCCACCTCCTCCACCACTCCATCCCCTCCTCCTCCTATAGCAGATCACATCAGACCTTCAAATCACCTGCACAAATGTTCCCTTAGCCTCAGGTTAAACCAAAACGCTTCTTTCACAGCAGAGTGGCAGTTTATCAACCTTATTTGTTGCTTCGTTTGAATTTTATGTTAAAAAAAAAAAAAAAGAAAGAAAGAAATGCAGGGTCCCAAAATAGATCCCTGAGGTACACCCTCGTCAAACAAGAGCCTATTTAAAGGGCTCAACAATATTGCAGATTTAACGTCATTGTTTGTTTGTTTTATTGACCACATATTAGTTAAAAAAAAACAAAAGGTGAGCTTTTCTCCGTTCAGAGTGTGTCTGTGGCCTCAGGTGGAAGCAAGGCGCCTCTTCTCTTTGGCAGCTTGGTGACGGTGCCGCTGGGTGTTTTGGGTGTTGGTGGTGGAGCTGTCATTACAAGACAAACACGAATTCTTCACATCTTGAATCTTGTCCTGTTGTTTTGTTTTTTTTACCCTTCCAGGGGATGCTTGGTGTTTCCTCTCAGATGCTCTGGGCTCATGATATCTCTCCTCTCTCCATCCTCTCCTCCTTCTCCTCCCTCTCCACAGACTGCTGGCATTAACACCACAGATAAGGAGCTTGAGGTTCTCTTGTTGACCAACGTGTCTTTCGAGGACGCGGGCGAGTACACTTGTCTGGCAGGGAACTCTATCGGCTATACTTACCACTCTGCTTGGCTCACGGTGCTTCCAGGTACATCCGTCTTTCCTCAGCGGGCCTCACCGTTTGTCCCTTCCGTCAATTGTTGTTATTTCCATTCATCTACAATCACCTCGGCTTTAATTCACTGGACGAGTTCATGCATTCATGCACGAGTTCATTTTGCTCAGCAGCACAATCTTCAGCGTTCATTCCGCAACTTAATTGGGTGAGATTGTAACTTGTTAACACACTGTAAGTACGCAGAGAGCGCGTCGCCGTCTCTTTAATTGAACATGCAATCCATCCTTCACCAAATCACTCGTTGTTTTTTTTTTTTTTAATCAAAGCAGATCATCTGTTTAAATGTCTCCAAGGCCGCAAGGCAATTTGAAGACAGTTTTTTTTTCTGTGTTCGCTTTGCAAGACAATAATTACCTCCCCGGGGAGAAGCGCATCACAGGTGCAATTACCTGCTGCAGGATAAAAAAAAAAACTACACGCTGATTACTTTTGCTGCCTCGACCCAGAAGGAGAACGTACATGATTTCAGGGTGTAGCAGCAACTTGTTTTTTTTTTTGTCTTTTCTGCTTTGGTATGTGGAAGTTAATTCATAGAAATCACCTCTGAACACCTGCTGCTGAGCAAAATAACAGCTAATAAATACAACGACGACAACAAACGTGTGAATTTGAAGTATTTTGACACGACTTTGTCGTTCTTCTCCGAAGCAGTGAGCCCAGAGAAGGAGGACTACTACGCCGACATCCTCATCTACGTGACCGGCTGCGTGCTCTTCATCCTCGCCGTGGTCATCGTCGTGCTCTGCCGCATGAGGATGACCACGCAGAAAACTCTCCCCACGCCGCCCGTCCAGAAACTGTCCAAGTTCCCCCTCAAGAGACAGGTAACAGAAAGTAGATACAAGATTCGTACAAGACTTCCCCCCCCCCTTTCCTCTCTCACTTTCTGCACAGCTCATATCAGAGCGGATTTCGTTCAGACTCTGGAAAAAACTTCTGCTGAAGTTACTGATTGCTTGTTTTTACGGAGATTTGTCCTGCAGCCAGTTAAAGAGCTGCTGCCTCTCGCCTTTATTGTCGTTGTATAAAAATACTCTGACATTTCATTTGGCAGCTTTACTCACAGTCGAGAAGAAAAAAAAAATGTAAATTAGCATTAGGTTACCGCCAGTCATTTATATTTCACTAAACTCCTGCTGAATCCAGACGCTGAAGCTAAAAGCAGTGAAAACGAATGCAAATACCAAACAAAAGTCTCTCTTCCTGGTTGCAGCAGCTCACGACAAAGTCAATGCCCGTGCTAACGCCAAAGTTAAAGCCGGTGAAAATGTTCTTTTCAACCGCTTTTCAGCTATTAACGTTAATGCTGAAGCGAATGCTAAAACCAAATCAAAACCTACTTTTCACTCTGACCACAGCTTCTACTAATGCTGAACCTCGTGCCAGTGAGTTGAACCAGTACTTGTACAAGTACTTCTGACTCGAGTATTTCTATTTTTATAAAGGAATGAAGGTTTGAATGCGATTTGAGGAGAACGTCCTCGTCCTCGTCCTCGTCTCGTCTCGTCTCTTCAGTCCTTCCCTCTTTTATTAGTGATCCTGCCTCTTCGGCTTACATAACCCTGAAAGAAGAGTTGCCCGAGTATAAATAAATAAATAAATAGTGAAAAACCCTGATGGGTCTTTCTGCAGCGGATCCCTGGCCGTCCCGGTGCGGCGGCTGGAGGGCATCACACTACTGACATGTGTTCACATTTATCTTGGAGCAGATTCAGCTCGGGGATATTTATGCCCTCCTGCGACTGTCAGTGTTAGTTTTAGATTTCACTCTCGGCGTAACAGAAACTCTCTCCTCAACTGTTTGGGGAGAAGGACGGGGTCGGAGCAGCTGCAGCCTGAAAAGGTCTCGGCCTTCCTTCGCGTCCTCGTCTCTGCTCTCCGACCGTCCGGACGTTTCTCCCGTCATCTCCTGCAGGTTGAGAAGCGTTGGCACCCTGCTGTGCAGCGGCAAGCTCGGGCTCTCCCTCAGTGCCGTTTACATCCAGTAAATAAGTGGAGCCCAGGATGATCTCCACGGATCTCCAGCAGGAAAACACTGCTTTTGAATATGTTTCGGATAGATGTACAGATCACGGACGCGTGGAAGTGTTGATCTGGAGTGTCTTTGCTTTGCAGGCTTTTCTTTTCTTTTCAATCACTAATGAGTTCGTCCTCCGTCACTCCTGCTCGGCTCACTTTGATCGCAGGACTCCAAAGAGAACTTCTGAGCCACTTTACTAAAACACTCCGACTCTGTCTCCATGGAAACGGGGTGGAACAAAACTTTTTGAAAACTCTCCGCCATATATTATTTACATTATTTACAGAAATCTCAGTAAAAAGACTCTAAAAACAGGATTGTTCTCATTTGGCTCTGATGTCAATGCAAGTTTTTTTTATTTGATTTGGGTTTGTTTTTTTACACTTTATGAACTCGTCCCCAAACCAGAAGTTTCTCTAAACCCCGGAGGGGGTTGAATAGGGTGCTTTGGGCCACATGTTGGACACCCCGGTCTCCGCCCTACCGGACTCCCGCTGGGGTTGTTTTCTGCTCCGGCCTCAGAACTGAAGGGTCCAAATGCAAAAGCAAAATTTTTTTTTTTTTTTTTTTTTTTAAAGTCCGTACTTTAGTTCCTGGAACACGAACACACGGTTCTTTAAAAAGCCGTGAAAGCAGTGAAACTATGTATTTTTCCTTGTTATATAAAGAAGCGGTGTGAGGTTATATTAAGTAGAAAGCTGGTCTTTTCCTCTAATTGTAGCCTCCAAATCTCTTCTATTTCTGCTGCCTTCATATAACTGCTCTTATAAGGCAGCGCGGGGAGACGTCTTATTGCATTCTTCTGTAATCTTTGCTTCGTTTTTGTAAAGTTAATCTCCCGGTTCGCTCCTTTCTTTTTCATAACTCAGAGTAAATCTCCTGTAAACCTCCTGGCATGTTCTATCAGATATTACTTTTCATGCCTCTGAAATTGTGCTCAGGTCTTTTTTTTTTCTTCTTTAGCTTCACAGCATTTTTCTCATTTTCCCGCAGTGGAGACGTCTGGTAAGTGAACATGTTTGTTTCGGGACCCGAACCTGAAGGGTCTGAGCTGGCAGACACAGACAGTTCTATCACCCCCCCCCCCCCCCCCCAGCAGCAGTGGGATGGATGGTGGGAGGAAGTGGAGCCCATGGGCTCTGGAAACGGAGCCTGTTGATGGATGCAGACGTCCGTCTCGGCTCGGTGTCCTCCTGCATTCGTCTTTGTTAGCTCGCGTTTTCTTCCACCAAACGGAAAAGTCACCGCTGGTGGCAGAAGTCCGCCAATCCCCCCCCCCCCCCTCAAATCAAATTTTTTAGTCTTGTCGTTTCTCTCAAATGGTTCAATTTATTTTTTGTATGACACAGAAAAACAACAATACAGGAGGATTTTTTTTTTAATCATAGTTATTTCCAGTTGTATAGAATTATGTGTACATGCATGTTTACATTTTCATTTTCGTAGAAAAGATTAGTAGTTCCCTGTAGTGGAAATTTACATAGTTTTGACAGATACCTTTCAAAGGGGACTTTATTCAAATTCTAATTTTAATTGTTCCATGCCCCACTTTTTTTTTTGGGGGGGGGGGCGGTACTATTGTGACATATATATCAAAAAATATGCCACATACCATCTGTGACCACTAGATGTCACTGTATGACAACAGAAAGCCGCTACGGTACCACATCAAATCTGGATGCTGGATTTGACTGACGGAGCAAGAAAATTATCTCCAAAGAGAAAAATGGCAAACAGAATCTAAAGTAAAAATTTGTGAAGAAGAAAAGAAATTGTTACCAGGATGTAGAATCGTAGGCTAAAAGCTGAGGAACAGTATGACAGAAGGTTCTGGAGCAGCAGGTGGATGAAGAGTATCAACAGTTACATCTAGACATGGACCGATATCTGTTCTTACACATCACTTTTTTCAATTTAGTTATAAATTATAGTCCAGAGAATACAGTACTTTGGAGAACTTTCCTTTCAGTCTGTGTTTTTCTTCTGACGCTCGTCGTCCGACTGCTTTCAGAGACGATAACAGTTTGTTTTTTGTTTTTTTTGCACCCAAGCAGGTGTCCTTGGATTCCAACTCCTCCATGAACTCCAACACGCCGCTGGTCCGGATCGCCCGCCTCTCGTCCAGCGACGGACCCATGCTGGCCAACGTCTCCGAGCTGGAGCTGCCCTCCGACCCCAAGTGGGAGTTCCAACGAACAAGGTGGGAATAGAAATGAAAAAAAACGTGTCCACTGAGATCTCAGAGATACCGTGCAGCACTGTTGGGCTGTGGAAACGTCTTCGCCCACTCGTTTTCTTGACTCGCTAACCTGCGACCACGTCCTTCATCACAGAGTTTCCTTCTGGTTCTGTCCGTTGACTGTCGCTCGGTGTGTTTTGTGTGTCTGTAGACTGACCCTGGGCAAACCTCTGGGAGAAGGCTGCTTCGGTCAGGTGGTCATGGCCGAGGCCGTCGGCATCGACAAGGAGAAGCCCAACAAGCCGCTCACTGTGGCTGTCAAGATGCTGAAAGGTTGGTCGTCGTTGGTCCTTTTGACCTTGATGATGACCTTGACATCATGTCCTTGACGATGACGGCAGAGGGAAGTCTTCCTCTCTCACTTGTCGTTTTTCACCTCTGTTCCAGACGACGCCACCGATAAGGATTTGTCAGATCTGGTGTCGGAGATGGAGATGATGAAGATGATCGGGAAACACAAAAATATCATCAACCTGCTGGGAGCGTGCACGCAGGACGGTGAGTCCTGAAGGCCGGCTTCAGGCTGAGCCCCAGGCGGAGCCGCCCACCGGTCCTGGACCCGGTCCCAGTCCTGGACTCACTCTTGTCCGTGGCTCTTCACAGGTCCGCTCTACGTCCTGGTGGAGTACGCCTCCAAAGGCAACCTGAGGGAGTACCTTCGGGCTCGGCGGCCGCCGGGGATGGACTACTCGTTCGACACCTGCAAAATCCCCGACGAGCAGCTCACCTTCAAAGACCTGGTGTCCTGCGCCTACCAGGTGGCCCGAGGCATGGAGTACCTCGCCTCGCAGAAGGTTTGGCTGCAGCGCCTCGTCACCAGACACAAACAGCAACAGAGTTTTCACTGCATGTTAGTCACGATACGGAGACATAAAAGGTTTTTGTTTGACGTGACAATCAGCATCCAAAAGGATTTTTTTTTAAAAGACTTCCAAAAGATTTTCTCATTTCTTATTTGAAAATTTTTTTTTTTTAATGTTTCAATGAGAGAAATACAAAGTTTTCCTCCAATGATTTAAATTATTTCTTGTTGATTGTCTTAATATGTATTTAATTCAAGTCCAATTCATTCATCACAGCATGCCGTATATTGGTATTAAATCAAATGTTCGTTGAATGAAATATGAATCATTCATTCATTCATTTTTTTTATTTGATCATTGATGAGTCTACATGTTTTTTTATTATTCAGTTCAAATCACAGTAATACATTTTATTACAATGGCGAGTAATTTCAAATGCATTGAAAGGTTGTTTAAGGTTAACCAAATGATATATGAATTGATTTGTTCAAGTTTCATTTTATTATTATATCATAAATAATTATATTATTATTATTATTATTTATATATTACACGATTATTTTATTTATTTATTTATTGTCAATAAGTCACCAAGGTAGATTTTTTTTCTTTTTTTTTTGATAAAAGTTCCAAATAACATTAAAAACGTTTTTTATCTAAAAGAAAAATTATAAACCTTATCTGCAGTGGCAGGAATGTTTAAAGTGAATCGATGTAGAGTTGTTATTAAATCTGATTTTAATTGATTTGATTTGATTAATGCATGCACTGATCTTAACTTTTAAGAACTAATTAATTTGTTACATTGTTTTCAGTGTTTTAATGAATCAAGACCAAAAAAACTATTATTAGAATGATTTTAAATATAGTTTTATATGGAGTTTCTTTATTTACATCTTTTTTCTTTTTTTTTTTTTACAGTGAAGCTGTGGTAAAATGGCCTGTTTAGAACTAATATCCATTTATTTCTATTTTATTTTCAATTTTTGTGAACAGTTTTTTTTAATATACAGTTCCTCCATTAACAAACGAAGTCTTCTGTGAGTTTGGGATTTAAGGATTTTAAGAAGAGATATGGAGGCGTAGTTATTTGTGTGTGAATAGTCTTGTTGTGTGTGTGTACGTGTGTGTGATGTGATGTGTGTGTGTGTGTTTGACGCCATTGTCCTCGTCCTCCTCTCAGTGCATCCACCGGGACCTGGCAGCCAGAAACGTCCTGGTGACGGAGGACAACGTGATGAAGATCGCAGACTTCGGTCTGGCCAGGGACGTGCACAACATAGACTACTACAAAAAGACCACCAACGTGAGTCCCTTGGTTTTTTTCCCCCGTTCTTTTCAGGAGAGAAACTGGTTGTTTTCTGTCCACCAGTGAGGTCTATGGGTCAAAGTCACCGGCAGGTTAGCGAGAGGAGAAAGAAAAATACTCAACACGTCCCTCAAGAACCTTTCTTAGTCTTAATAAAACTGTTCTCTGGCTCCTCCTCTTCCTCACTGAAATACTGTTCATGTATTTGATCTGTTATTTACAGTTCGAGACACATCGACACATCATTGACTTTTTTTGCTCAGTGATGGAGAAGTTTGTTTATTTAACTCTTTATAGGATTCTCATCCAAGTCGTTTCAAATGTTGGATTTTCAAAAGAACTTGTTTGTGACCTTTAAGATAAAAAAGTAGATTAAATGGTAAAATTACTCATCAAAATCAGCTGGAAATCACTAAATGTCCTATTGTTTTATTCTAATCGTCACGTGGGACAAAGATCGTTTTATTCCGTCGTGTGGTTGTACCCTTATTTTACTGATTTGTCCCTTTACTTGTGTTACTGACAACTGGTTGATTAAATGGCCACTTGCCCCATAAAGCATTAACAGTCTCGGAATTCGTGTTTTTCAAATATTCAAATGATATATAATATAAACATTTTCTCAAGGTTTGTATTCATTTCCTATTGGTTTGAGTCCCTGGAGGTGACCGACAGTCTGCAGAGTGTTTCTGTCGTAGCGTCACATGTAAATATCGGTGCAGACTCTCGTCTCTGCGTTTCTGGGTCCAGGTCTCTGCTGTCTTGACGTGTTCGGGACGGTTCTGCTGACCCAGTCGGTTCTTGTGTTTCAGGGTCGTCTGCCCGTGAAGTGGATGGCTCCGGAGGCTCTGTTCGACCGGGTCTACACGCACCAGAGCGACGTGTGAGTTTACACAAACCAGCCGTCGCATGCCGACCGTCCGCTCATGTGGAGCCACTGTAGCGGCCGAGGAATCCGGGTGTTGAAATATACTGACCGAGCGTGTTAGCGTCAAGCGTGTGTGAATATGGAATCGCGGCGTTCCCTTTCCGAAGGTCTCCCGCGAGCTGGATAATCCCGAGCTCCACATTCCTGCCTCCGTTTGTTCTTTAATCTCCCAAAACGACATCAGAGAGACAGAAGCGCCACGGAGCCCGGCCATCGCACCGCCGTTTCATCAGCGCAAATCCGTCCCGCCGCGGGCCGGGGGACGCCAGAGGGTTGTGGATTCATCACAAGTCCCCCCCCCCCCCCCCCCCCCAGAGGCGTTTTCCTCCATGACGATTCCAAAAGAATCAGACAAACACCTTCTGCAGCCTGCGATGGCCTCCGTCTTCTCTCCAAACCAGTTTAGGCCAAAAGGTCATAAAGTTGATTATCTTGCTGTAGCAGCAATGCCCCCCCCCCCCCCACCCACCAACCGCCCCCCCGGCCAGACGCCGTGTCCAGAGCACAGCCAGCCGAGACAAACGCAGCTCCTGTCATCACCGGCTCGCCGTGTGATTACTGCAGACTGGGAACAAACCGACGGGCGAATCGGTCTGCTCTGTTTTTTCAGCAGGTCTGGATTACAGAGACAGTCCTCCCGCCAAACGTTGACCTCCTCCTCCTCCTCCTCCTCCTCCTCCTCCTCCTCCTCCTCTGCCTCCGCCTCCACCTCCCTCCATACAGTAGTTCACTCACAAACACGCTCGGCGGTTGTTCACCCCGACGGTTTCTCCTCGTGAGATCACAATGGGGAAACAATTAAAATGCCAGATCTGGGAGCCACTTTTACAGATTTCATTGTTTCACACGTTATTTCAGCATAAATAACAGAAGTGGTGATTCCTATCATGTGAATTGTAGAATTAAACCAGTGTGTTTCAGTGCAGATATGAACGTTTCGACCTGTATTGTAGTGAAGCAGAGGTTTTGAGGTTCCAGCAAACAAACCTTCCCGCTGCGTCCGGGAGACGAACGAGACCGTGAGAAGAGGGGTGAGAGAATGAAAAAAGTGAGAATGAAGAGCCGATGACGACGAGCGGCTTCAAACCAGCTTTAACTTAGTTCATTTTTTTTTTCAAGTAAAAGCTGAGAAAGCAGGTAGAGCTCCAGAGGAGTGGATTAGAGTTTGACTTATTTGTTCCTCAGTTTGAGACAAACTGGTTTATTTCTAGTTTGTAGTTTTGTATATTTGAGTTTTCATTAATGTTGATGATGAGCTTCATTTCCGACAAACTAAGGAAGTAACAGGATGTTTAATTACATACAGAACAACTTCATCTTGAGTTCACCGGACCGGTAAAATTGTGTCATAGCAACCTTTATATTAAGCTTTTTTTTTTTTTTTTGCGTAATGAAAATGTCTATATTTTGACAAAATCAAATAATTGCTACACAAAATGACATAAAGCCAATTTTAATGAAGCTTCGCAATCCAGCCCAGCTTCACCTGCTAAAATACTTGTATACATATATAAAATGATCAGATACACTAAAGATAATCCACCTGTTAGATGTATACTGACAGTTCTGCAGTGACTAGCCATACATCCTCCCAGCAGGCAACAAATAAAATGATTGAGTGAATGAAAGGAAGCAAAAGTTTGTCTTTTAATTAAATATTTTAATCAACATGGCTTCTTTTTGTATTCCAAGCTCATAAAGTGCTTGAGTCTGTAATTAAAGGAGCCTCCACGACCACTCAAATCATCATTTATTGACTTTATGTGGTGCTTGTATCCAACTATCCACTCGTTTGGTCTTGAGCAAATCTCAAATTGGCAAACTTCTACCAACCAGGGAACCAGAGCGGCAGCTCTTGTGTCTGAAGGAGCCATTAGGAGGTGTTTACCTGTGAATAATCATCCCTGATAAACAGTCTGCGGCTCTTCCTCCTCCGTCCTCTTTCTCCTTGAGACGCACTGAACCTGTTCTGACCCCAAACACCTGATTCGCTCACGTCTTGTGCATAGCGATGATATTGGCTGAGTTCCTCTCAGTTTCACCTGATTTCTCTCTGAATGTTGATGTCTATCCTATCCCCCCCCCCACCTCCACCCCCTGCTCCCGGCTCGGCCTCTGGACCGGAGCGAGGATAATTCCATTAGGCCCTCTGAGCTGAGCGCTGCAGAAAGAGGAGGGCGGCCCAACAATAGCCCACCGGGTTCATAGACGGCCCATTATCTGATTACCTCCCCTCGTTTTTTAGCCATTTAGAAATAATGCAGCGAGAGCTGGAGCTGGAGAAAAGAGACGGTGGCTTGGTTTGGAGAAATGGGAGTTGAGCTGAGCTCTGAACTACATACTGTAGTTTACTGCAGTTTCCATTCATCACTGTGGGAGCCAAAGACGAGGGCGTGGTGCTATTTGAAGCCGTATGTAGTCGTTTACACGAGAACTTTTCAAGTGAAAACACGTCGTTTTGGGGTTTTCGTTTCAGAAAAGTTCCCTGTTTACATGACAACGTTCTGAAAACGATGCCGGTTTCCACGCAAACAGCGGAGCGCCATTGTCGTGTAAACAGGCCTTATTGTGATTGTGTAGACAAAGACAGTTTAACGTACTAATGCAAACACAGATAGTGACGGCCGCTTGCCAGGAGCTCGTTCACACTTGGTTTGAGGGAAATGGAGAATCGACCCACCGACGTTACACCCAGAAGGCGAGCCCCGAGAGTTTCTGACCGAAACAGCAAAGACAGAACCTTTTTTTCTCTAGAGCTGTGAATCTCCAACCCTCTCCTCCAAGATGAATTAGCCGAAGTTGGCAACATTTCGATTACAACTGGTGTTTAGTCGATGAAAAGCCTGAAATGTGCTCTCACTGTCGACTTAAATAATTCACAATTAGTATGTACTACCACAATGTACTTTTCATAGTTTCCTATTTGCTACTCGGAGCTTAAATCCAAGAACATCGTCACGAGAGATTTCTGTTCCGTTCTTGCCAGAATAACACCAATATCCCACTTAATACCAAGCCTCTTCCTGACAGGTTAATCAATTCCTCCTGCCGCATCTCATCAATCACTGACACACCGACTGGGTTTATCATTCCGATCACTTCTCCCGCCTCATAACAAGGAGAAAAAAAACTGTCTCGTTACTTTCTGATCGGTTTTCCTTCTCTCTCGCTTCAAGTGAAAGATGTCGATTTATACAAATATCGACTGTCTGTCTGAGACAATAAGAGTCTCCCTTGGATTTCTGATTAACTTCAGTTATTTAAAATCAATGTTTGGCCCAAACAGGTCGATGAGATTCTGCCTCTTTCTGAACTTTGGCTGCTTCAGGCTACGTCTGCTGGGTTTTTTTTCTCTCTCTGATCTGTATTCAATGTGTGTGTGGTTCAGGTGGTCTTATGGGGTGTTGCTGTGGGAGATCTTCACCCTCGGAGGCTCGCCGTACCCGGGAATCCCAGTGGAGGAGCTCTTTAAACTGCTGAAGGAGGGGCATCGGATGGACAAACCTGCCAACTGCACCCTTGAACTGTAGGTGTCGCTGTCTTTATCGTAGCCGAGTCCTCAGGACGTCGCTTGTGTCCAATGATAGAATTAAAAGTGTGACTGGAAGAGATGCGCGGCAGCTAAACCCTGATGCCGGACTTGCAGGTACATGATCATGAGGGAGTGCTGGCACGCCGTGCCGTCGCAGCGGCCGACCTTCAGACAGCTGGTAGAAGATCATGACCGGGTTTTATCCATGACCTCCACAGATGTAAGTGTCCCTGTCCACTGCAGGCCAACGACATGCAAACACCAGGAACACCGTCAGAATCACTCAGGCTCACCTTCACTTCAGAAAGTATGTAGATCTGAAAGCAAGAGAAATTGTCGCTAGTGTTTCTACTGGCAAATGTAAAAAATGTGTAAAACCAAAAAAAAAAAAACAACGAAGGTAGCATTTTCAGCACCGCCGTCGTATAAACGAACTCCAGAACACGACCAAAGTTTTGACGTGTGTGTGTTAGTGTGTAACCGTGACGACGTGCCCCTCTCTCCCCTGGCAGGAGTACCTGGACCTGTCGGTTCCCTTCGAGCAGTACTCCCCCACCTGTCAGGACTCCAACAGCACCTGCTCCTCCGGAGACGACTCCGTCTTCGCCCACGACCCGCTGCCGGACGAGCCCTGTCTTCCCAAGGCGCCGCCCAGCAACGGCGCCATCAGGACGTAAGAGGCGAGCCGGGGCGGAGTCGGACGTTGGAACCTCTCCAGCTCTTCAGACCTCGGCATGCAATACTCCCGCTGCTCCGCCGCTCATCTTAAAAAAGAAAAGCCACCTCCATCCTCCCCGCTGCCACAGACTCCGGGAACGTTGAAGGATTATTTTTGTTGAACCATGTTTTGTTTTTTTGTTTTTGTTCTGCTTTTCAGAAATGAAATCTATTTTTGTACTCGGGCCAGTCTTTTGTTAGGGACAATCTGTGGGGTGAAACCATTCCGTGCCTACTGGGATTAAACCCCTCCGGACTGAAGTGATGAGGAGACGATGAAGGGCATTGATGGAGATCCAGTTAGCGGGGACCTCCCATGATTGTTTCTTTTTTTTTTTTTTCTTTTTTTTATTTCCTGTCATCTGCGTGGAGAGCACCATAACCAGCCAAGGCAGAGCGGACCGGGGTCCAGAGACTCGCTCTTCCTTCCTCGGGACAGCAAAGTGGACGACACAAGCATTTACTGTTTTGGTTTTCTTTGCCCCCGAACCGCCGGCTTAAGTGAGAATCACGGAGTAAAACTCCTCACCAGACGCTTCAGGGTCCTTCAGTAATGACAACACTTCGTCTATGAGGGTTTTTTTTCTTTTTTTAATGTATCTAGAAAAGTGATTTATTGTAAATACATAAATGCAAATATGTATGATATTCCTCCAGTCGTGTACGTATAAGACAAAAGGTTACTTTTTTTAAGATATTGTTTTAGGATGGAACAGTCTAGAAGACACTGTCACGAACGTGTAAAACATTAATCAGAAAAGGTTTATTTGAATAATTAACGTGTATATTTGTAAAGATATTTATAGACTTAACATGTGGTTCTTAAGTTCGAAAGCTCTAGTTTAGGATTTTAGTACTGTACGCAAAGATTTCTATTTCAATTTTCTTTTTTTTTTTGTAACTTATTTTACATCAGAACGTTATTTTCAGACTCTTGGTTTTTGATCCATCTTTTTTTTTTTTATTGGTTTGTTTATACTTATGAGAAATAAGAATGTACGACAGACAGGAAGATGAATCTTTTTTTTTTTTTTTTTTTCGGAGACGTTCGACGTTCCGCTGAGTCCGAAGCGGCGCGAACAGTTTGCAATATCAAAGCAAAGATTAACTCTTGCTGAGCAAGAAATAGCAGCGGCGCTTCGAGACCTTTTTAGTACGACTGAAGTACATAACAAAACATCAACAAACAACTAGCTGTGAATAACGGGAAGCCTTCAGAACAAAACTTTGTTAAAGGGAAATCCTCCTGTTTGAACTGTCGTTAACCCTTTCTGCTCGGTCCGCTGCAGGACGATGGCGTCTGGACATGCTGGCTCAGAAATTCACTATTAAATGTGGATTTTTAGGAAGAACTGCCATAATAAACCATGTTTCCCAGCAGCAAATCACAACAAGCGACACTTTGGCACGGTGGGAATTTGAGTCCAGCTAAATTGACCTTTTAAAATTACTGGTGAAACGCTGATGACTTACTAAATGAGGATTTTAGGAACAACTAAAGTGACGAACTACAATTCCTATGATGCATTGACAAATATAAAAGTGGGTTGTTCACTATGAAATCACAGGAGGGCCAAAATTAAAAGGAAACAAATGTGGATATATAAAGACAATCAATAATACAAAAAATATACAAAGGTAGTCATATTTTTCTATCTTGTCGTTGTTTATTCTATGTTGTCAATGCTTCTCCTGATTTGTCTTTTCTATTTGCTTTTTGTCATTGCTTTTACTGGATGAGTCAAGCCGTCTGGAAAAGACAAAAGCAATACAATGCTAATCAGCAAGGGCTGTGGGCGGGGCTAATCAGCAAGGGCTGTGGGCGGGGCTTTCTGTTCAGGGTGACTAGTTGCATAGTGGCTGTGTAGCAGCAGGAAATAGACGCAGATGCAGGTTTATTTGAAGTAAAAGTGTAATGTGGACACGCCCACATTACACCAAAATCCAACATAACCAGCGGATTCTTAATCAGACTAAATACTTTTTGTTACCAAAACAAAGAAATGATATTTACAATATTGTACAAGAAATAAGAGATACTGTGCAAAAGGAAAAATAAATTAAATACTTCAAACTTGTTCTTAATGCAACAGTGCCACCTATTGGCAGGAACAAAAACTGCTCCACATGACGTCCTTCAAACAGGAGTCATGTGATCAGGTTTTATTGATTCTCTTTATATTTCCACATTTATTTCCTTTTCATTTTGGCACTCCTGGGATTCCATAATTCTCAGCATGCAGAATAAGATCGAAAAAGCTTTCTTAGCATTTGTAATGTGGCCATATTTTAAAAAAAACAAAAAAAAAACATGTATTCTGTGTCTCCAAACTCATATTAGTGCTTCACTGCTGCAGTGCATGCTGGGAATTAGAGTCTAGTTATTTTTAGAGATGCAAACATTTACAATTGTCAAGGTTCACGATTCAAATGAGGATTTTAGGAGGAACTGAATTGGTGAGTTCTTGTTCCCAGCATGCTCTGCACTTAAAATAACAAAGAACTGATCATATCTTTGCTGCAGTGCATGTTGGGAATTTGAGTCAAATTGATTATTTGGACGAAAACATTGAGTCAACAAAAGAAGGGTTTTGGGAAAAGCGTTTATCACTCAAAGAAAAGTGAAAACATGACAAACAGCAAGCGTTTATAGCATAAAGAAATATAATGTGTATTTCCGAGCCCAAGCTGGAATTTTTCCAGCTGAGAGTGGTTCTTTGTTTTCCTTCTGTCGAACGGATTTTTTATTCAGTTTTTAGAGGAATTGCTTCTTGGTGATCATGAACCACGACACAATCATCCAGTATTTCAACACTGAAAATGACCAAAAGAAAAGCATCTCATTTGTGGCGTCTGAACAATTTCCCAGGTGGATTTCTATTTCCTCCTCAAGGTGCTTCTGAAGGCTTCGTTCTCTTAACTCTTAAAGGTCACATGGTCGATGGTGACGAGGCGTTCACACTCACGTGGACTTTAAACTGCAGCTCCGAGGCAGAAACCTTTTCCTGCTGCTGTTCGTCCTTTTTCCCGTTGGGTTTTACTGGAAAACCTGTCCAGACGCCCGACATGCTCCTGCTGCTCTATTAGTATTAATACTGAAATGAAGGCATGCTGTGCGACTTCCACACCGTACAGCAAAAAAAAAAGACAAATATATATATACAGTATAGATATATGGGTTTGTTTGAGAAGGCTCTGAAGTCTGAGGTGGTCCTTCTTGGAGTGTTTCTTTTTTTGTTGTTGTTGAGAAAAGTGCCAAATCAGTCTTAAAAGTCTATTTCACCGATTTCTCCACGTCTCTGAACCAAATGCTACACTGAGGAATGTTACCTGTGCAGAGGAGGATCGTGGGATTGACCCTCCTCTTTATATATGCAGTCACGTCTCCAGCTGACCCCCAAAAGGCTTGAACCAGTTTAGTTTCCAGAGAGAATAAATCCTGATTTAATCCAGTCAATCTGAAATCACCTCACTACTCAAAGTACTTAAAAAAGTGGAAGTCTTGTATTTAATTGTTCCAACACTGGTAGATTTGATCAGTTCTATCAACAAACAAACAAAAAAAAACCATGCCTCCACAAAACTCTAAGCCCCGTTTACACCACGTTTCAAGAAAAAAAAATGTTTCTTGTTTCATGGAAAGTTTGATGTTTACATGGCAACATTTTGAAAATGACATCTGTTTCCATGGCAACCACATCATGCTACTCTGGACACAAACATTGTTCTTACTGTACACCTACTGAGCATGTGCAAAACTACTATTACTTGCTGCCCATTCAGAGTAGCAGCGTTTCCACCGTCTGCTCACGTCGGAGCCCCGGCATTTTCACAAAGGCTTGTTTTTCGCCCGTCGGATAACTCAGCCTCGCCTCGTTCGGATAACTCAGGGTCCGTCCACACCAGGAACCCAGTTCATCTAAACCAGCAGTTTCTGGCCTGTCGTCCACATGGGGTGGTTTTAGGAGCGTGAAGAAAGAGTTTTTTGAACACAGGTCCCAGAGTGGGGAAATTCTAAAACCCCGGCTCGTGCCGTCCAACCCCCCGGGGTGAGGACGCAAAGACGACCATCTGTGGAAAAAAGATGATGATGATAGCAGAATCTACTGACGCTAGCAGCAGGAGGAGCCCTGTACTAGACCTATAGAACTAGAGTTATATACAGGTTTATGAGTAGGAATCTACTTCTAAATTTCTATGTGCTCTGTCTTCTAGGTTTTTGGGGTGTATGGTGAGTCACAGCGCCCCTAAAGGCCTGGCATGTGTACTACATGCCCTGAAGCCTCGTGTTGAGCCGAGTTCATAGTGACGTGTTCATAGTGACGTGTGGACGGAACTGTTTTGGAGAACACTGGGGAGAAAAAAGATTATTTCGTCATGTGGATGTACCCTCAGTGTTTTCAGTGACTCGTGTAAACAGACGCCCAAAACGCTGCTAAACTTGAGCATTTTCACTTCAAATCGTTGCCATGGAAACAGGCCCAAATTTTTCTCCCAAACTGTAAAAGTGCCTGAAAAATTGATCAAATATAAAAGAGATGGGTTCATTTTGAATGTATAGGTGCAAGAAAAATCAAGGAAAAGGCATTTTGAAATGTAGTATTACGTAGAAGCAGACAAAATAACAATTAGCCAGTTTTTGTTTTTTGTTTTTTTTTTAATAAGCAGACAAAAAGGCACTTGTGTAAAGCTGGATGGACGGAATGAAACAGAGGCTTGGTTTGTCTTATTTATTCTTCCATGCTGGGTAAAAGCTTTCCCTATGGCGAGAGTATTTTTATCCGTCGCTGCGTTTCAGTGTTGCTTTTCCTTAAAGAGCCAGAAGAGAAAGAGGCGGCGGCCGCTCCATCAGGCTTCATGTTCCTCGCCGGCCGTCTGTCTCTGTTCCGTCGCCTTGTTTCTAACATGCGTCTTCTGTTCGGCAGCAAATTGTACCGGCACCGCTGTAATCACTCCACTCTGATTTCATTTTGTTATTTTTACAGTTCAGGCTAATGGAAGCAGCTCGCTAACGTTAGCGCTGATCGCCAAAACTAAAGGTCAATGTCGTGACGGCAACGATTCGTCTTTCTCTGATAGAAATTGTGACTTTTCATGAGAATTTCTAATTTCTATGAAATCTTATTGCAGGTGTACACTGTTTAAAGACTTTTTCACCATTTTAGAAATAAAAATTATTGAGAAAACACTCCTTTGTTTGCAAAATGTCCTTTTTTTTCCTTCAGAAAGCTGATATTTAAGATTGAACATGTTTTCTAATTGTGGAGCCTCGCGGCAATGGACCATTACATTATGACCACACGTTCCTTCTCGTTTCATTGAAGTTCAGCGTCGCCTCAGGAGCAACAATTACCTTCCAGAAATGTAAATATCAAATATTCCTTTCAAACATGATCATGATCAGAGACCAGGATTTATTTTATATGAAAAAGGGCAGCGCTTAAACCCGCACACCAACCACCATCATTTAAGAATGGGCGGGGCATTTTCCAAGAGATCTTATTGGTCAGGAGGCGGAGCTTTATACTTCCTGTGAACTAATGCAGAATTTAACTCCAGAGCAGGTTGGACATACAGAAGTGAACGAGTGTCATAGAAAACCAGAGTTAATCCTTGAAGTTACCTCAATAAGAGAAAATCCAGTGTTGTTGTACCGGCCTCTGGATTAACGGGAACAACCAGCATGCCGTTGTTTTCCTCGTTCCACTTTTCTCACCCGGACTGTTATTTTCTGATCCTGTCATTAGATTCATAAAAGAAACAATGTTCACAGTTTATTCCCCTTCATCGTGTCTCATTCTAGTCTTCCCTCATTCCCCTCCGCCGTTCTCCATGTTTCTACACAGAAAGGTGCAGTTTGTTTTTTTATTGCAGCGCTCGTTTGCTGTTTTGATCAGGATGAATCCTCGGTTACATTCCAGCACGATAACAGCCCCTCGGGGCAAACATCTCCCACCGGGAAACAAACAGCAAACAGTTCTCTCTGTCTGTCTCTCTCTCTCTCTCTCTCTCTCTCTCTCTCTCTCTCTCTCTCTCTCTCTGACAAACTGTGCTGTCAGACAGGCTTTTCAATAAACATGTTCTTCTGGTGTTTGCTGTCAGCAGCATCTGTCACCGACAGCAGAGATCTTCCAAACAAAAGCACATTTCGTGACTCACAGAGAACAAATCAAAACTTTGGCAGTACTTCGGTTTTGGTTCAGACATTTGAGAGTCAATGTTCCTGGAAATACGTCTGAAAAAGCAGAGCGGTTGTATGTTTGGATCTGATGTTCAGCTTCTGGTGTTCCACAGAGAAACACACACAATCCAGGAAATGTTGAGCGTGAGCATCATTCTGGGAGGATGTGAAGCTGATATTTTCATTTATATGACATTTATATGTGCAGCATCATGTTCTCCCGATTCGTTGTTGCAGCCCTCGTTTGTTTGTTTCCAGTCTCAGTTTGTTTTTGTCTGTATCGGTCAGATATCTAAACTTGTTTTCCTTCAACATAAACTGACCTCCACTTTGGTGTGAGCAGAAAGCAAACGATGATCCTGCGTTCCACTGCACCACTGCAGCATTTTTAGCAGATTTTTCCGTGAACACAAAAATATTTATTGTCTTCGGAGCTCCCAGGGTGTACAGGTCCCTCTTAAGATTCCTCAGAGGATTTAAAAAATTCTTCATCACAAACAAATAAGTTTTTAAAATCATAAAACACACGATAACAGACAAAGCTTTGCAAACATTCCACATCTAGAAATACAAAAATGCACTGACAACTCGCTTTAACAGCGCTACCTGTGAAAATCTGAAAATTAAGCTCCCGCATCATGTTTCTTCTAGACCTTGGAAATTCGGTACACATATGTAACACCACAAACGCACGACAATGTCCAGGCTACACCTTCGAAAGCCCGACAGAGAATCAGTCATTTGGAAAAATATCCTGGATTTTGGCCAATTTTGTCCCAAATGTACACATTTTCAAGTGTGAACTTGTCCCATGGGAGAATTTTTAATTACATGAAAACTAACCAGTGGATAGAAAAGGGATTGTTTGGCAAAAGTTGGGTCTGCATAACCTGTCCATGCTCCGAGTGGCACCTGATTTCACACATTTGATTCGATGTCATATGCTGACTCACATTCTCAGGAGAGGACCCGTCCCCGGCTGCTGCCAGCTTTAATTTGTCATTATTTCTAGTTGATCGCATATAAAAAAAATAAAAAAATAAAAAAGAGTAAACTCAATGTTCATGAGTGTTTTTTTTCCATTCAGCAAACTTTGTGCAGAATCTATAACTGCTTTGATTTTCAAGGTTAGTGAGTATCAGTCGGTCGTCCTGGAGATTTCAGAGTGTTTCCACTGACCGAGGGTTTGTTTCGTTTCAACGTGTCCAGAAGGTGATGAATAGTCTCAGTGTTTGAAGCCATGCAGGTAAGTATTGTTAAAATAAACCACTGCCTCGTGTCTGCAACGTGAATGTGATTTATTGTTCCATTTTTCTTTTTTCTCACGTTTGGGAGATTTTCCTCCTCGTCACAGTTCATGCGGCGTTCAACTTTCTCCCACCGTGCATTTCAACCAAAGGACCTTCAATAACACCTGAGCTGGTCGTATTTCCTGAAATCTAACTCGGAATTGGTGAAGATCAGCCGGGTGCTGCAGAGTTCTGCCGCGCTGCGTCCACCTGAGGCCAAGAAAAGTAGGACGGCATGAAGCCTGCAGTGAAAGTGGTTTAGAGTTCTTTACTTTGGTTGAAGACAGCTGCTTATAAACTGTGGTTGAAGACATTAGTCTAGGGTGTGTGAGTGTTTGTTCAGAAATCGCTTCAAAAACTGCATTTGAGTCAGTAAAAGAGTGAGAGAAAAAAAAAAGCACTTGTGTCAGGAGCTTGTGGTCCAGGATGCAGAAAGGGAAAGAAAACAAGCTTTGAATGGCGGCAGTATTCACCTTTAAGCTGCAGCAGGAAATGCAACTCACACCGATTTGTGGCCCCCACTTCCTGTTGATTCTCTCACACCCTGAACAAATTAGCCTCTCATAGCATCTTAACTGCTCTTTAATCAGGGAAAGTCTTTGCCCCTCCGCCTTTGTGTGCCGAGTGCAGCTCCACGCCCTCCCTCGCCGCCCCGCTGGCCGCCGCTCAGAAAGCAGCGGGTCGGAGGGGCTTTCTTCACGTGGGGGGTGCTGAAGCCACCGGGCCAGGGTGGGAGGGCCGAGCTGGACAGTGACAGAGGAGAGAGAGAGGGAGAGGGAGAGAGAGAGAGCGAGAGAGAGAGGGGGCTCTATGTATTCATGCTTCTGGCCCTCCGCCCGTCTCAAGTGTGTCCTGAGGGGAACATCCTGCCGCTCGTTGGAACTTCCTCGGGCGCCTGAAGTGGCCCATTCAGGGAGGTCTTGTGAGGGGGGCTTGTTTTCGCTGCTAAATGGATGTTTCTGTTTCAGAGGTGTTTGCGCCAGTGGACGTTTTCCATGGGCGCCCCCACCACCGCCGTCCTTTCTCCTCCTGCTCCTCCTCCTGCCTTCCCAATCCCTCCTTCACAACCCCCCCTCACCCCCCCCCCCCCTCCTCCTCCTACCCACCCCGCGGTCTGCTAACTGCCCTCTCAGCTGCACTTCATCAAGACTGCTCGCCTTTTTTTAGGCTCCTGTTTGACCTTAAAACCACCTCACAGCAGGGGGGGGGGGGGGGGGGGGAGTGCATAGACATACTGAAGCATTCATGAGGAGGCCGGGAGTGGAAGAAACGAACACTTACACAAGTGGGGAAAAATAGGCCTTCTAACTCGGGAAGTGGGAAATTTTCCAAAAAGAACTCCAAACTGGAACTCCAGCTTATTGATGATAAATACTGGCCTTACACACTGTGATCCATTATGTATTGTTTTATTTGACTTGTGAAAATAGTTTGTCATGTTTGTGCAGATTTCTGCTGAGCCAAGTTGGTTGTTGATATTTAAAGACGCCAACTGGGAAATCGGACTTTACCCAGCTGGTAATTTCACGAGTTCTCACATGTATGAATGCAGAGTCTCCAGTGTCAAGAGGTGAAACTACATCAGAGTGCAGTTAAAGTCTGCATTAAGGCAATGATGTTTCTAAAGCAGAAGTTAATAACGTTCTCTGCATTAAACAAACTGTATCACAGCGACGCTACCACCCGACTTCATTCACCCAGCCAGAATAAAGTAATAACTTTATTCTCCATATATACAAGTGAAGACTTTTCTTAATGTTAATTTGACACATTATTGTGTGCTGGGTTTTGCAGTTGGGTTTTTTTGTTGACATGTGACTCCAAATTGCCAGCTGGTAATTCTCCCAGTTCCCAACTGCATGAACACAGTGAAGTCAAAATGGGAACTTTCCATACGTCACTCGACATGGCAGATTTTTTTTTTTTTCTTGAGAAAAAACAGTGGTGCATTTTGGAACAAACAAAACAAAACATAGTCACAGTTAAAGAGACTTCCACAGTTGTGACAAACCCGAACTGGGAAATGGGACTTATCCAGACGGTAACTTGTGGCACTTTTCCAGTAGCTCCTACTCGGCCTCACTCGACTTGACTCTGACTTTAACCGCATTTCCATTAAAGTTTAAAGCATCATACAATTAATTTATCTTGTTTTAACATCAGCTACTGCTAACGGCGGGAGAAGTCACCAGTTAACAGGGGCACCAGTGAAACCGAATCACCGGACAGTGAAGCACCATCAGAACAAACCACATTTTGTCATTTTTTTCATAATTATATAAAAATATTTACTATTTATTTTATTAGTTCAGCTGATTTCCAATGTATGTTACTTGCACATGATGAGGTGGAAAGCCCGATGAATCCGCCCACGCCGTGGTCTTACTACATTTTAATGGAGGCTGAGTCGAGTAGGAGCCGGTGGAAATGCGCCACCAGGAATGGTTCCATTGTGTCTGTCAGACTGGGAACTTCCCACTAACCTAATGTGTAGAAATGAGGTCTGTCATTAACATTGACTTTCCACATCTCTTCATTGTGTGTTGTCTTCTGTGACGTGTCGACTGACCAACCAGCGACCAGCTTGTTCGGCCAGAAATGGTTCCTTTGTTTGGGTTATTTTGTAGAAAACCAGGCTGAATGAGGAAGAGTCATTCCACCACCCTGAACAAATGCACAGTTTTGATCCAGCTCTTTTTCCAACCACTTTCTTTTGTTTTCTCATTGGATGGTTTTGCATGAAACAAACATTTGGTGCATCAGGTTTAAGCCACTGCTCTGAATTTATCCTCCTGAAACTCCTTGGTGTTTGGTCTGAGAGATAACGTTTCCATACCCGCTTGCTCAACTCGGTGCACACAACCAGTGGCGGTCATGTGCTTTCAACACAGCCTCATTATTTTATAACCACACAACAATCCGACTCCTGAACCAAGATTTCACAACTGCCCCTTCAGTTGCCTTCCTCTCCAGTGTGACGCTTTGTGTCTCTGCCATCTGAAGCCCAGCGTGGTCCAGTACCGACTACCGTCCATGTGTGAGATGTTTTCCTTCATCACATTTGTTTGTAAACGCTGGTCCATTGTGAGGATTTCCTCACACCACTGTGCTAACTCATCTGATCAGAGAAAACCTTTTCCACCACTGAGGCAGATCAACCTTCGGTTTTTATTATAGATGTACTTTATTATCATTCTGACAATTTACATCAAAGATTTACTGCACAACGAACTTTCCAGGCAGGATCAGAGATTAAAAAAAAAGACACAATTAAAAAGTACAGGCAGTAAAATACTAAAAAAAAGTACCTGAGATAAAATAAGGTGTGGAAAATGCAGTGCAAGAATAAATGAGTGGGAATAAGTAAAAACAGAGAATAAATAAGTTGAAACTGAGAATGAGTGGAAGTTATTGCACATATTCCATGTCCATAGTCCAGAAACTGTTTCTGAACCCAGCAGTTTTACATCTCAGTCCAGTCCACGGTGGGCTGGGCGGGTCCTTTGTGGTCCTCAGTGTCTTTGACAGGCAAGGTTTTGGACGCCCCAATGATCTTCTCAGCAGCCCCCACTCCTTCCTTCAATGCTTTCCGGTCGGAGGCAGTGCTGCTCTCCTCCACAGAGAGATGCTGCTGATTCGCACTCGCTCTATAGCTCCTCTAGTGGTGAGGACTGATGTTGTCCTGCTGCTTTTCAACATCAAATATGTCTAATTAGCATGAGCCTGTTTCCACTGATCTGTGAGGCTTGAGCAGCATTAATCAAACATGAGCTTCCCTTTATAAGAGGAAGAGTTAAGTGGTTTCTTCCTGTTTGCAGCAGTGAATTAACTTTAAGGAAACGACTTCTAGTAATCCTGAATGTTTCCAGCAACCTGAAGTCCAAAAGGAAGGTTTTGCTTTAATGTATTTACATCCCACCATTCAGCCACAGCAAAGGTAAGAGTGAAAAAAATGTTGAAACCTCTTTCAAAACTGGCTCTCAAAAAGCAAATATTAAGCAAATGCAGAGTAGACCCAAGTAGACAAATAGTTGGAAAAAAAAAAAAAAGTTAAGTCTTCAAGATTCAAAAGAGATCAGGACTCCCGTCAAGTTTATTTTTCAATAATTTCTTTATAGTGTGTGAGTTTGTGCTTGTTAACTCCCGCCACGCGGCGGCCATGTCTGACCGCTCGGTGCTGTAAACATTCTGCCCACGATGCGCGTCAAGGTCGAATCGTCTCCGCCTGTATCTGCAACACGTTCATGTCCCCCCTGGATTCCTCTGACTTTGCAGAGTGTGGAGCGTCGTCCTCTTCACAGCGGAGTGGATTCAGTGAACGCTGCAGACGACGCTTGACATTGTTGAAGAATGTGACTTTGAAGGAGTCGTTCAAACTTTTCAGAGTTGCTGTATGTCTTTTCACTGCTTCAGAAAGAAGCGAATTCAAAATGAGTGGGATGTTTTTTTTTGATCCATTAGTCCATATTTTACAACTGCTGAATCCAGACAGAACCGTTGCATTGTAGGGACTGTTCAAATTACAAATGTGCTCAGAGCCACTGATATCACAACTTTTTGAAAAAGCTACAGCTCCGTCTCCATGGAAACGGGGGGGTTGAACTTTTCTTAAACACTGCTCCTGGTCCTGCTCACCAGGGACGTAGTAACCAGTTTTTCTGCACATGCTCAGTAGAGCCAATCAGAACAATGCCTCCTCCACGGTGTCATGACTGGTGTCTTTTTCTCCTGGGAGTTGGTACTTTTATTTTGACAGTCACCGTAATAACAATCCAAGCTGGCGGTCTGTCCTCAAGATTGTCCGTGTTCTCCCATTGTTATTGTTTAGAACCCATTGTTCTCTGCTGTGTGTGTGTGTGTGTGGTTTCATTACAAAAACAAACAACAGCACCAACTAGTGGCCCAACATGGTAACTCAAACTGCACAGAAAATCTGGAATCAAACTGGGAATCTTCTATCTATGAGGGTTAGGGTTAGGGAGCGCTGACCAATCTGGGCAGGAAGTTTCATTAACGAAACAGGAGTAATTCAATAAACTCTGGAAAAGATGATAGAGTCTCACTAAACATCTGGATTACAACCTCAGAGAAATGTACCAATATTGATGTTGGGTTTTTTTTTGAAGAACATTTTTTAAATGAAAGACCTACAGCTGACAAAGATGTTTGCTCTTCAATCTTTCCTGTGATATTAATGGCGAGTATACAGTGCCCTCGAGGTAAAGAGAACAGAAGACTACGAGGCTCAAGAGTCCCAGAGGAAAGTTTTCTGGAAGATTCTCATGACTGTAACCAGGCCGAGCTCAGACCTCACCCGAGCTGAAAAGCTCAGCCATTTTTATCGCCGTCTGGCTTCATGTGCTGCCAAGAAGCACTTTAATTGTTTCCCATTCAGTCAAAGCCACAAAGCTTGAGGCTTTCCAGTATACACAAACTGTCCCCCCACCCCCCCTCTCTTTTTTTTTTTTTAGCATACAACTGAAAATAATTGCAAGTTTCAGGCCAGTTTTGAAAACGCAGCTTTATGTCTGTCTCACACAGTTTGAAGTTATTTTAGTGAGTCAACAGTGAGTGAAAATCAAAGATGGCTGCCCGGCTTCAAGGGGATGTTTGTCTTTTATACCACCACCGTGCGTGTGTGCGCCTGTTTTACTGTTTTATGATAGTACTCATACATATTTAAGTTTCTGGCTCTTTTCTATCTGTTTTTGGATTCACTTTCTGCTACCATATTTTTACCAAACTTTATTGTGCATTGTGTGATTTTTTTTTTTTTTATTCTCCAATCCTGTACAATGTGTGATTTTATGCTCCTATCCGATTTTGCTGCTGCTGTGACACTGTACATTTCTCTGTTTGTGAGATTCTTAAAGGATAATCTTGTCTTGTCTTGTCTTGTCTTGTCTTGTCTTGTCTTACTTACTTTAAGGTCCCACGTTTCTACTGTGATGAAAAACAGGACAGTTGATTTCATTTGTTTGTTTATGTTTACTGCAACTCTCGTTGTGGAAATTTTACCAACAGATAAATAGTAAAAACTCAAGGGAAGAATGCATTACGTTGATCAGTGTGTGTGTGTGTGTGTGTGTGTGTGTGTGTGTGTGTGTGTGTGTGTGTGTGTGTGTGTGTGTGTGTGTGTGTGTGTGTGTGTGTGTGTGTGTGTGTGTGTGTGTGTGTGTGTTCCTGAAACTGGACCTTGGTATGTTGTCACCGTAAGTGTGCCAAATCAGCGATTAACTGCGCTCTGGGTAAGACAGGCGTGGAGCGGAGTGACGTCGGGTAACAGGTGTGTGTAAAACAATCTGGTTTTCAGCTCTTTGGTCCCAGCGAGCCGCAGGAATAGACCTGATGATGGTGCTGCTGGGACCGAGGGAGTGCGGTTTGTTTGTCGCTTCGTCCTCCTCGGATCAGGATCCTCTCACATGTCGGAAACAGCAGCAACAATCGTATTTCTAACTCACGATTGCTTCTCTAAATGTAGCTTGTGTGTATGTGAATGAAATAAACTGCGCTTGAAGATCTTCTAAAGGCATCAGGAATCTATTGAAGGAGAGAAGCTATCAGTGTATTTTCTAAACTTTCTATTTGCACCACACACAAAAAAACATATATGAATAGATTTGAGTTGTTTTATTATACATAAACACATTTTTGTGTTAAAATATCATCGTCGCAAAACTGTAAAGATGTGGAGACTTGATATTGTAGACTAATCTACTAACACAAATCAAAATTTGGACTGTATTTTCTGATACAAAAAGTGTGATATAAAGTGCTTTACAGGGTAAAAACTAAATAAAAAGTGATTCCACCCATCCACACACACCCTTCCTTTATATACACACACAATAAAAGCTCAATGAACTGGAACCGAAACAAAAAACACCTTCACATAAGCTGTCAATAGATTTAGATCTCATATCTTTAATACTATTTTAATGCTATTCATACATGGGAATGTTCCCGTTGTTTATGATTGTGTTTATTTTAAATGCTATTTTACTCATAAACCTTCATTTGCAGACTCCTGCTGGCACACGATGCCTCTCAGTGTTTCTTTTTTCCGATCAGCTGCACAACACGTGCAAACCTCAGGTTGTTTGTTTGTCTCATGTGCATGTTTAATCGTCAGAGTTCAGCTCAGACAAACAGCTACCGGTCATTAAGCCGTGTAAAAGGCTTCAAGAATGCAGCAGCTCCCTGTGATTGCATGCAGTGAGGATGAGTCGCTACAGGAGGAGCAGGAGCAACCGGAGACCGCTTGGAGAGAAAGTAATATCAAGGTTTAGTCTGAACAACCTGTAAACGTGAATCCTGTGAGGAGAACAATACTGATTCTAGCTCCTTTTCAACTGTTGTTTTTCCACATTAATGGAAACCACCTAAGATATTAGTCCACAGACATTTTGACTCATGAATATTTGACAGCAGAAGTGAACCTGCTTCACACTCAGCCTTCTACCACTTCCTGTAGGGAAAACGTCCCCAGAGGACTCTGCTCCGTAGTTTGCTCCACGTTATGCAAGATGTTTCACACTCTCTGCCTCGGTTTCCTGCTCCGTGGTGCCGTTTCCAAGTATCCAGTAATGTTTGCCTTCGCAAACATTATTATTATTATTCGCCAACGTATTTCACCAACTTTACAAACTTTTTGCAGAAACTACTCACCCGAATTGCTTGAAATGTTCAGGGATGATTTGTCATCTTCCAAGGACTAATCGAACTGGGAAAACATTTCTCATACAAAGCACAGGGGAGGGGCACCTCATGGAGGAGATCACCGTCGGTTGCCATGGAGACGCTCCCTGCTCAGTGTTTCACACTGTGAAACACTGAGACAGGCAAGTTAGCATACATATGAGCTAACGGCTATCATGCCAGTGATGCTAACTCAGTTCTGCAAACAAATGTGGCGTTGGTGAAAGTTTGTGCTCTACTGAGTGTAGCTCTAGTTTTCAATATGAACTGCAAATATCAACTAGACTCATTGAATTCAAATGCATTATTGTAATAAAAGCGACAATAGAATGTAAGATTTTAGTTTATTTATTAGCAGGCTTTCATCAGCTCGGGTACAATTAAACAGGAAACATCGGGTCATCGTTCTCATGGCATTTTGGTGCCGGAGAAAAAGTTGTTCAGGAAAAAGTCCAATCCGGCTGAGGTCCAACTTTTTCTGCCACATTTCTACTGGTTGTTAGTCGCTTGTAGCTTCCATTCCACTGCACGCTGTCGTGAGCAACAGTTGTTCAATGAATTACTATTGGAAAATTATCTTGAACTGTCTCCAATCTCAAACGTCCACCTGTGAACCCCTCTCACTGTATGACCTAAGAGTTTAAGCTGCGATCAAAGACTAAAAAAAAAAAAAATCATTCGTCTTTTTTCTCGGACGAACAAAATCACAGAGCCACTTTCACAAGACAGCAGTATTCTTGATACGTTGTGGCTTTGGGGCAGCTGCTAGATGGACGGATGGGTAAATATTAGATTACGTAACTGTTTTTATAAAGCAGCGCACCAAACTGTGCATTCTTTTTCGTCATCAACACACAGCTGTCCGCTCACTGCTGCTCCGGCCACAAGCTGCAGGAATGACTGGGCACACACATCAAGGTGTGACCGAGGAGCTTTAACACCCTGTTTGGCAATCCAACAAGCACTTCAAGAAGCACTCACCTCCCCAGAGCCCACCCCCCCCCCCCCCCCCCCCCCCTGGCATCCCCCCGCTGCCTAAAACAAGCCCATGAATTATGACTGAGTCCTGAGGAAGACCATGGATGGCCATGCAGCGTTCGCCGTGCCATTCCCATTTATGGATCATCTGTTCCATCGGCCCCGGCCTTTTCTTTAATTGCTGGCTTAGAGGGTGACGGGAAGCCCCGGGTGTCTGGAGTTTTGACATGACGTGCGGTCATGGGGAAAAAAATGTGTGTGTGGGTCACAGTGTCGCGATGTTCAATTGCATTTCTCGCAGTGACTCAAGGTTGAGGAAGAGGAGGAAAAGGAGGAGGAGGAAGAGTGTACGACGGGTTTACGATTCCTCCGCCGGGTATTTTCTGAAACCTTTGTGATGCTCAGGCAGAAAGGTTTTCCAAACAAATCATACCGGGTGTGCAGTGCACGCTGGAGCGTTTCTTTCATTGTTGCATGACATTTCACGTCCACAACTTCAGGTTTTAATATCGCACCGCAAAATGTCATTTAAAGAAGAAAACTCATTTGATTTCTACTGTTTCCAAGCAAAGATTGGACAACCCAGATGTAAATATGTTTTTCATTTATTATAATAACTTAAATAATATCTTAAAGTCTCGATTTGAAACATGAAAATAATTTAAACAAAATAAAGTGTTTGACACAGGGATACACTGATGCCACTTTTTTGAAGGACAAGTGGAAGTATGAGTACTTCAGATACTTGCCAATACGAGTGGTTATGAATACCATAAAGCCTGAGTTATACTTCATATGAAAACTACATGTGAAGGCTACGCGCTGCTGTCAAGTTCCTCCTCCAGAATCCTCACTGGTGACGTCCGTCTCCAATATGTTGTCAAAACCTTTCTGAAGGAAATTCCTCGTTACACACATACAAACGTATTTCTAGTGTTTAAATTTGGTTTGTTGACGTATTTGTGGCAACAGAAACTCCAGAAGATTCCCGAGGCAAGATCCCGTTTGTCCCCTCGATCTCGCCAGACCTCAATTCACATTGGAAAAATGATTAACGGTCAGTTTTCACAACATTTCAGACGGTCGTCGTGGCTTGAAGACTCTCTCTTTGAGAAAGTCTGGATTGTTCTTTTCAGGCTGAATCGGTCAAATGTTGACATTTTTGTGGAGATTGTCTTGTTTTCATGTGTTGGTTTACTGTCTGTGCAGAAGTGATACCTTTGATAGGAAGTATGTTTTAAAGATTTGTTTCTGGAAGAGTAACTTTAATCCTTTTAACATTCATTATTTGAAACCATTTTTTTTGTTTCACCGACATAAGCCTGCCTGGAGCTACGCTAATGCTAACTAGTATTCGGTGTATCTGAGGGCCATGATGCAAAAGATTCAAGAGCAGAAAACCAGTGGGGCGTTATTCCAGCCCCCCAATGTGAGGATTAGTCTGTTATTGGAAGCTAATTCCATTAATCAAAAGTAAAAGTCACTCCAGAGGACAGAAGACAGAGAGAGAGACGTTAAACTGGTTGATCTTATGCGCTCATAGCTCTGCCACTGACTGAGGAGTAAAAACACTTTAGCTGCACAGAGTGGGAGCTCTCCATGCCAGCAGATCTCCACGTGAAGCTCCATGAAGCTGCGGCTAATGAATCTGCACCTCCGATAAACACTGTTGACCTGAACACAGAGTTTCACCTCCCAAAGCCAAGAGGAGTGAAGAGCCGCGCCGGCTGGACCCGAGTTCAGATCTACAGATGCTCACGGAGGTTTGAAGAAGTGAAGCCAGCAGACGGCCAAGAAAGTCCAACAAACAGGAAGTAGAAGGAATATCACATGTGACCTGCGTGTTCCTTTTATTCCTTGTATCCCAGCTTCGGTCCGATGGTCCACTGGTTCAGTTCACCCAGACCTGGAACATGTTGCAAAACTTAAAAGCCTTAAATGAGTCGGACCGGAGTGCGCTCGCAGGTCATCTGGGTGATAAGAAAAGAACATTGAGCTGCACTTTGAGTGGAAAAGAATGCGATTTGTTCTCGTAGTGGAACCAGACGAAGCGCGATTCAAAGGCAGCTCAATGTTTAGTTTATTCACCGTGAAATTAGGAGTCATTAAGTGAAAACGTTTCCACGTGCAGAAAAAGTGTTTTCCTCTCCAGGTCTGAAGGTGAACGACACAGACTGCTCTCTCTTTTCAGGCCCGTTGACACAACGCTGATTTCAAGTGAAACGCAAAACTCTTGTTGCACTGTGGGTGTCTGTTTACATGTAAACGAGTAAAAAATAAGACTTTCTGAAAACACTCAGTCTCCATGGTGGAATCGCTGCTCCTGGCCATGTGATCATAGTTGGACCATCAGAACGACATTTCCTCCGTGGTGTCATGACTCCCAGTCCATATTCTCCTGGGATTTGGTAGATTTAGGTCACATCCACATGAGCCACAATTATCTTTTTTCTCCCTGGTGTTCTCCCAAAAAATTCTGTCCACACATCTGGGGGCAACTGATCATTAGGGACGGGTCATTAGAAAGAACTGCATGCAAAGTCTGCTATACGTTCTTTAAGATTATCTATAATATTTTGTTGTTTGTGAATAAAACTTCCTCTTATATAGCACATAATTACTGTGTGAGGACTGTACTCCTTAGTTATTGGTCTCCTCTTGCTGCTTCAGGCTGTGTCAGTGTTTATACTCAGGCTGTGGCTCCGTTCATTCAGTTCATGTGATTTTGATGCCTGGTGGGGCTTGAAGCCTGAAGCCCCGCCCACTAACAACATCATTAGAAGCTCAGAGCTGATTGGCTGGTGCTAATTGAGGCACTGCTTCACAGAACCTGAGCGAGTCATCACAAATACCAGCTTGTTAGCAGCTAAAGCTAACAAACTGTTAAGAATCAAAATTATCGATTATTTCCGGTTTCGAACTGTTACTTCAGCGGAGAAACTTAAGGTGAGTAGTGATAAACTGTGTGACGCGGTGAAGAGCCAAACTGTAGCCTAACTGGTGATTGAGTGGTTGAGCTGCTGTCTTTGAAAAAGAATGATCTGGCTTTGATTCTATCATTGACTGTTTTGTTTTGTTTTGTTTTTATCGGATTTTTTGTTTTGATGGGCTATCTCCAAGCCTCAACATTTTTACGGGATCAGCACCTGTGTGGTTGTTATAATGTGTCTAAAAGGTGGCACACCCTCTTTACTTTGGAATTCAGTGATGTCACTAGACCTGAAATAAAATCTTGCCCCACCAAGTGTTTACATTGAGAAACGCCACTGCACACGTCACTATGAACACGTCACTATGAACTCGGCTCAACACGAGGCTTCAGGACATGTAGTACACATGTCAGGCCTTTAGGGGCGCTGTGACTCACCAAACACACCAAAAACACAGAAGAAGACAGAGCACATAGAACTTTAGAAGTAGATTCCTGCTCATAAATCTGTATATAACTCTAGTTCTATAGGTCTATGGTCCTGCTCCTCCTGCTGCTAGCGTCAGTAGCTTCTGCTATCATCATCATCTTTTTTCCACAGATGATCGTCTGCAGATCACCAGAGCTTGTAGTCCCTGATTGTTGTGGTTATTTGATGACATCACGGACCGCACCCCTTATTTTGACAGTCACTGTGATTAATGGGGCCTCACTCATGCTGTGACGACCTCCAGCTCATTGCAGGTATGACCACACAGACCCCCCTCCCCCCAGCAATACAGGTCTGACCTAGAAAGCAGCATCAATGACAAAGTTAACAACACACGGCACCAATCATACGTCTCTTTCTCTCACCTGCGATTTCCACATTTTGATTTGACCTTCCAGGCTGGTTTGCAGCGACACACACACTCCAACACCTTCCTCCTCCTCCTCCTCCTCCTCCCTGTTTGTCAGAAAGAAATGAACATGACTGATGACACGGGGCTCTGTGGTGCTACCGATGTGGAATCTAAAACAGAGCTGTGAAACTTCGCTGCTCCCACCCAGACGGAGCTGTCGGATCCGTGTCCGCAGGCCGGGGTGGAGACTGGCGGGCGGAAGGTGCGAAGAGGAAGCTCGGAGCTGCTTCAAACGACGCTGGCAGATACATCTGCCGCCTGACGCAGGACGATATCATCATGTTAAATGGCCGCACCCCGAGGTTGTTGATCGTCATGTGGGAAACATTTCTGACACTGACGGGCGAAAATGGGAAAAACAGACATCAAAGTTTCACATTGGAGGATTTTGCTTCGTGACTAAATCGGTTGTATCAACAGAAACTGTGATCTCATCTGGCTTTACCTCTGAGTTCAGCAGGAGAGGAACACTGATGCTTTGTCTGGATGTATTTTTCAGACCTGAACCGTGACGTACACTCTGGGCATCTCCTCTGTGATAAGACATGTGCAGTCTGGATAAGAGCGACTGCACAGCTGCTTATCAACCTGGAAACTCAGTTTTCTGTGCACATTCACATAAAATGGGATCGTTTGTTACTTAAAACAAATCCAGGATATCATCCAGAAAAAAAACCCCAAAAAACACTAACACATCAGCTGAAAACGTAGTTCTCTCATCTTTTTTCTCCAAAAAAATTCTCCCCAAAAGTTTCTACTTCCTGAGTCATATTCCAACTTCCTTTCAGTCTTTTTCATTTTAACTTTGCTTCACTTTCACGCTTGATTTTTCTTCTTTCTTGGAGTGTAAATGAGCTTCCATGAGGGAGTTTTGTCCATCACAGTCAATTAAACCTGACTGATTATTCAACCAAATCAGAGGCAGACACCCTCCCGCCTGCAGATCAGCGTGCAGACGAATGAAATCATCGCTACCACAATGCAGCCGTCAGCCAAAATCTAGCAAAGATGATGAAATGCACTTATTTATGCTGCAAAATAAAAGCACAGCTCATGTATTTTTCAACAGTTCAGCCAAGTCGTTCAGCCTCGTGCAACTTTGCAAGTCATCTCTTTTTATCTCCTTCAGATGGAGACTTTCAGAAACTTTGCTCTTGTGTGCAGTTCCGTGTTGCCGAAGCTTTTATTGATCAGGCCTGCATTTGAATGTGCACATTCAAGAGATTCAAGAGATGCTTTTATCCACAGCTAATGAGTGGGAGAATGAATGGAGGGAAAACAACGCTCACGTCACAGACGTGACTTATTTGCATCACAAAAACAGGCTGATTTTTTTCAGGCGGAAGCAAAGAGAAGTGAGTGGTGTTGCACGCAGGGATTCTCTTTCATGTTGCACAACAGGTTAGTGAATTTAAATAGAAAAAAGAAGATTGGACCAATTTTTCTTTTCGACTGTTGAAAAAGCTACCAAAAATGGAAAAGTTTTATACAATGTCAGGTCACAACGAGGGGTATATTATCAGAGGCTGACATGTTTTTAAATTTAAAAAAAAAAAACTGTAATTTTCTTAAGAATAAATGTCGTTGGGTTTTTTTTTCACAAGATAATAAATGTTTTTGTCATTGATTTTGTGGTTTGTATCCAACACTTTGTGCATCGTGTCCATTTCGATTTGATTTTCTTTGCACAACACAATTTTGTATCGTATTGGCTTTGTACATTTTATTTTATAAGGTTGTTTTTACTGTAGCAGCAAAATAGATTAAAAACAACAAAACAAACTACATCTTCAGCTTTTAAACTGTTTTGGATCTGCAGAGCCGCTGTCGCTCTCCATCCTGCTCAATGTGAGCGTTAACATTTGAATCATTTACATGTGTTTCTACACTGGAGAGCAGCTCTGACTATTTCACTAAACTCCTGTTTACCTGAGAAGGAGCGCATCATTGTTAATAAATGGACTTTTTCCTCCTGATTGCAAGTAGATGTTAACAGCATTAGCATTCGTAAATCTCTCTTTTCTCTCTTTTGAGCCCTGAAACTGAACTGGAGCATCTGAAAGTCTCCTTCTCTGAGTCGGAGTTCTGCAGAGTTTATGTGGAATTGTTGGCTTTTCTCTGTAAAAATACCTTGAAATGCAAAAAAAAAAAAAGTTAATTCAACGAGTGTTTCCTGAGTTTTTGTGGAAGCGAGAGCATCTTCCTCCACTAACTCCAGCTGAACGGGCACAAATAGGTATGATTAGAATTATTCCGCTAATCTGGACAACTCCACTTCCAATCTTGGGCAAACAGCACGGAGATATGAAAGAGAGAAAACCCGAACTAGCAGAAGCCACAAACACAGCGAGAGAGAAGAGTTTGTTTTCAGCGTGACGTTTTGGCACAAAGCAGTCCTGCACAGCAGGCAAATATAAAGGTACAGATCCTCACAGCCATTGGTCTTACTTAAAGTATTATTGGGGTTAAGCTGGCAGAACTTTCCATGATCCTTTGATACTGAGAGATTGAGTTTCCCTCTGGTCATAAAAAATAAAATAAAATAAAAAGCTTAATAGAATATTCCTGTCTGCTCCGAGTCTGCTGCTCCATAAAATATATGAAAGCTGCCAGCTCCATCAGTGACAGATTCTAATAGCCGACAGAGGGAATAAATGAGGCTTCCTGCAGCGGCGGTGGGCAGAGACACCGCTCGCCCACCGCCGCCCGTTTATTGACGTCCAGATCTGCCTGTGACCCACAATTAAACTATAGCAAGGTTATTCAGAGTGGTGCCATTTATATGCATTGATCAAAACCAGACTGCCTCTGTGTCTGGAAATGAAGCCCATCCATCCATCTTCATCTTCATCTTCATCTTCATCTTCATCTTCATCTTCATCTTCATCTTCAACAACCACATTCACTCTGGAGACGACGAGTCACATTAATCACATGTTTCTGGACCGAAGGAGAGAATCTGAATACCTGGAGAAAGCTAACACACACACACACACACACACACACACACACACACACACACACACACACACACACACACACACACACACACACACACACACACACACACACACACACACACACACACACACACACACATTCACAAACACACATAGGGAGAACATGCAAACCTACAGTTAGACGGGTACAAAGCTGCTCTCTCCCAGGTCCTCAGGCCGTCACATACACACACATGTTGAAGTTGTATTTCGGTATAATTACTTTAACTTTAGCATTAGCTGTGTGTACCGTTGGCATATTTTCATTTACACGACAACGTTGTGTAAAAAAAGTGGAAATGCATCGTTTTTGCGTTTTCATTTCAAAAACGTTTCACGTTTACACAAACGTTTTGAACGCAATGTCAGTTTACACAGAAACGCTGAAAACTTTTTTCATGTTGGGCCACTAGTTGGTGCTCATTGTTGAACAATGAGCTCGAAACATCAACAATATCAGAACACGGACATTCGAGTGGGCAAACCACCAAGTTATTTTTAAGGTGACTGTCAAAATAAAAGTACCAAGTTGGATTGTTATTATGGTGACTGTGAAGCTGTGCTCCTGGACCTACAGCAGTAAAAGGCACGGGCTCGTGCTGGGCCATGCGGGTCTTAGACTCTGCTCTTCGGCCGTCTGGTGGGGTGGGGGTGGGGGCTTCCTGTCCGGGTCCTCTTGTGGTGCCTTGTCGGAGTGGGTGTTGGTCCCTGTGTTCCAGGCCGGCCACTTCGGGGTGGGACGGTGCGGGGGGTCCAGCTGGGCCAAGTCCTAGCGACGGGGGGACCTTCTCCCTCTCAGCCCCCCCTACCTTACCTCACCTTACCTCATTCAACAATAGGGGCCAGTGGGCGGGGCCTAGGGTGGGGGGTCCAGGCCACTTAACTGTGGTCTGCCCCTCCCCCGACTTTGCACCGCCCACAATTTTAACTACACTTAGTCACGCAGGGTCTTGAGGGGATAAGCTGGCTTTCGGGGTTCTGCCGCTGGGCAGCGGGAGAACGCCTGGGCCCCCGCTACCCCTCAATTTTAACCCCCAGGGCATTGGGGCTCCTGGGGGTTGGAGGGTGGCTGTCCTCCGGCCGGGCCTGGCTGGGCCTTCGCTCTTCCTGGTCTGGGGGGGGGCTGATCTGGGGCTCGGCGGCTGGGGCCTTCTCTGTCCCGCCGGGGTTGGGGGGGTGGTGGGGGGATGGCCCCCAGGGGTGCAGCGGGCTCCGCTATCGGGGCCGGGGGAGCTCCCTGCCCACGTGGCCTGGGAGCACTGCACTGGCCGGTCCCGGCTTGGCGGCTCGGGTCGGGGCCCGGGGCTCTGCGCCCTTTATCCTTCTCTTGTGGGCCCCTCTGGCCTGGGGGGGGGTCCTCTCTGCGCGCTCCGTCTGGTGCCTTCCGGGTTGGGGCGTGGCTCTCCGGGGGGTTTTGTCGGGGCCTCCCTGGATCCGGTGGGTCGCTGGGTGCCGGAGTGGCGACGTCCGGCCCTGGTGGCCTCGGCCCCCGGGGTGGTGCTGCGGGCCCCCCCACAACAGTTCCATTCACATCCAGAGGACAAACCACACACACACACACACACACACACACACACACACACACACACACACACACACACACACACACACACACACACACAAACACACACACACACACTTCCACTCCTCATTGACGAGATCTTTCCTCTCCTCTCCTCTCCTCTCCTCTATCCTTTCACCCCAACTGGTCCGCAGAATGCCGCCACCTCTGAGTCTGGTTTCTGCAAAAGTTTCTCCCTGTTGGGGGGAGTTTTTCCTTTCCACAGTCGCAAACACACCTGCTTGCTCATGTGGATATGTTGGGCTTTTCTATTTTTTCTATAAAGGCAAATTGGAATGACTGTAATGTCTTTTAAAAATGTCTTTCTTTCAATTAAAAAAAAAGTAAAAGGCAAGATTCAAACCTGTAAACCTCCAAACTCGCTTCTCGAACCTGACCTCCACTAAAACAACTTCATACAAAGTTAAAATCAAATGAAAACTAAAACTAGCACATAATTCTCAACTATCATAAGTTTGGTTGTTACACAGGGGAAAAACATGTAAATATGCTTTGAGGTAAGAACATCAACAGCAAATATGACAGTAAACAAAGTACTTCACAGAAAACATTTCTCAAAAGGTAAATGTCTATTTTTTCATTGAGATCAATGGGCTGTAAATTAAACTTATTCTTAATTCTTTTTGTTACCTTCACCAATGAAGGATAGGCCAAGAAGGTTATGTTTTCTGCTGCATGTATTTATCTATTAGTTTGTATCGAGTTTGTATACAAGTATCTATTCGTTTTCAAATAAATCCCCCCCAAAATATGCAAAAAAACGCCTCATACAAAGCGGATGAGGGAGGCACCCCATGGAGGAGATTAAAGAATATCAGCATCTGTTGCCATGGAGACACTCCCTGCTCCGTGTTTAACGCAGTGTCAGCGACTTGCTGGCAGAGTTAGCAATGATATGACCTAACGGCTATCATGCTCGCGATGCTAACTCGGCTCCGCAAACAAATGTGGCGTTGGTGAACGGTTGTGTTCTACCGAGTGTAGCTCTACTTATTATGAATGAGTTCTGTGTTCGACCCAGGAGCTGATAACGGATCACGGAGGAGTAACGGGGTGACTTGGCCGGCGATTCCGCATGCACGTCGACACGGCCGCTGTCTCCCACGCTGTCAGCGTGTGATGGATGAGCTGCGCCGGAGATTAAACGCTCCCCGGCGTGCCGTGACGGCCGAGTCCGGCAGCTCCGAGCTGCACGCCGCCGCGCCGTCTCCCCGTTCCATCCTGACCCTCCTCTCTGCACTACAAAGGCCCATTGTTCTCTGCGATCGATACGGAGGTACAGTGCTGGAAAGCACCGTCAGCGCTGTTCGATCAAAATGATGCCGAAGTCCCACCGCTCTCACGCTATATAGCAACGATGCGGCGTCCTGTGTGTTAAGCGCATAATGTGATGTGGTACGTTGTGTAAAAGCATTTCCTGACACGTAGGGTGGCGTGGGAGGTAAATACACTCCAGCAGGTGTCGTAAAACGTGAGAGAAACTGTTCCGGGTTGATCCAGTGAGTCACACTGACAAAAGATTACGATGGACATTATTCTTTTCACGTCTTGAGACGGCACAGAGACGTTTCCTGCACGCAGACTTTCCGTATATTGAAACAAGTTGAAATGTCGTTGTGATGATGTGGCACTTTGTCACCGCTTCCTCTGCCTTTCATTCACTTTGTTTGTTTGCACATGGAACAGAGGGAAAATAGTCCCCCAGTACCTCCTCTCTCACACACACACACACACACACACACACACACACACACGCACACACACGCGCACGCGCACACACAAAGTGGCGCTCAGAGGCTGCAGGTGTGAACAACAATAAGTGACGATGTTCTGTTTCATGTCTTCAAAGACTTCCTCCTCCTCGGAGCTAAACTCCCCGTTTTACTGATTACATAGAACATAATGGTTTTTCTCGGCTGCTCCTGTCCTTTCAAAGCAGGTTTTTCAGTTTAGTTTTACTTCAAATGTGGCTGTCATCGCGGCTCATCTATAGAGTGGATATGGTGTTTTGTGTGTCTGTATTTGGGGAGCGTTTGATATATTTGCTGTGACTGTTGTTCTGCCAACATCATCCCAAAACAACTGAGACAGAAAGGAGCAGCTGCGGTTTATTGGCTCCTCTTTCATTTCATGTAAACACTCTTATTCATGCAGACATATTGGCTCAGACTTTTCTTTAGAGTGAAGACAACACTCAACACAGCCCGACTAATTATACACTTCATATGTCGCCATGAGTTCGCCGTCATGCGTATGTTTACAGTGTGGTTCCTGGCCTGGGATATAAAGTTGTTTACTTTGTGTTTCTGTTGTTTCTTTTTCACAAACAGAGCTGTGAATCTCCACATAATCCCAGAAATAACATTTACTGAGCATCTTGTATGTCCGACTTCAATAATGCAACATATAGTGTAATATAGCATGCTTGTGTAATAACACATGTACACATGACGTGTAAATCGAATGTGCAATTGTAACCGAATTAGGTTATTCAGTTGATCTCTGACATGTTCAGTCTGCTGCACCAGGGTGCAAATAAGTTTATTTAATACAAATTCTTAACGAGAGCTGCACTCGGTAGAGCGCACACCTTCGCCAACGCCACATTTGTTTGTAGGACTGGGTTAGCATTGCTAGCATGATAGCCATTAGCTCATATATATGCTAAGTAGGTCAGATAGCATTATTCATTTGCTAACAGCTATCATGCTAGCTATGCTAACTCAGTGAAATGGAGTTAGATAGTTAGTCAGTTCATTCATTTGTTCGCTCGTTGTTTTGCTGTTTATTATTCATCATAGGTTTACGTGTATTGTTTGCTTTATTTTTCAGTTTTCTATTGTTTTCCTGTTTTTGGGGTCTGTTCAGGTTCGTTTTCGTTATTGTTCATTGAGTTACTTTTGTTCATCTCTTATTTTTTTCATTTTTATGGTTCCTTTCAAGCCACATATACACGTACCAGGGTTTTTTACCAAAAGTGATATTTCCTATCTATGTTTCCAATAAAATCTTTACTGACACTGACTTGCATATCCACCTGGTTCAGAGCAGCCAAACCTGTAGGGGGCAGTGTAATGAGAAGCATGAAGCCACGATAGCCAATCAGAATTCTGGAAAAACACACAACGTCATGAATTGTGACATAAATCTTAAAGTCAGTCTCTGCAGCCTGTTTCTGACCTCTGTGAACAAACACAATGTGAAACCAGAGAAAGTACAACCGACCAGTGATGTCGATTTTTCCTCTCGTAGCTTCAACCTTCACGACACGTTCTAACTTTTCCTCTTTTTTCTTTTCTTCTTAGCGCTGTCTTTTGTTGAAAGAAACCACCGCCTGTGGTTTATGGTATAATTACATACTGTAGCATGTACGTTTTGTAATTATAGTATCACATGTGCTCATGCTGCGGCGGCGTGTTTTTCTCCGCCGTTGCAGAAGCAGATCAGAGAAATGTCCTTCGTCGTGCAGCAGCGGAGCCACAAATGTGGCCCCGAGCATATTTTCTACGTGCCGTCACTGCAGGACTCACACAAACACACACAGCAAAATAAAGTCACATAAATCTCATATTTCTGGCTTTTCAATGTTGGAGACAGAGCCTGCAACTCATTTTAGAATAATTATATAGTGGATCCGTGTATATAAAAGTCTTTATGTTCTGTTCAGGGTCACTGAGGGAAGAACCAGTAAGGAACAGATAATCCCGTCTTTATTTAATTCAGTGATGTCAAGTTCTTTTTCTCGCTCTTCAGAGGAAATTCTGTATAAAGTTCTTTTAAAAGACGCTCGTTGAAACAGCAGGAAATCTGAGATATTTTTACATTTTTGTGACTTTTTAAAGACAGTATTAATAAACACCTTTGTATCATGAGTAAATCCTATATTCAAGGAATCATTGTACTAAGTTATAGTAAAAAGTATAGTAAAAAAAGTGTTGTGAACAGTAGTGTTCAGTGAGCAGAATCAATAGAGGACAAAGAGAGACAGCAGTTGTGTAACTCTTCAACTCCAACAAAATGAATCCGAGTAAAATCCAGTAATTATTGCAAAATGCTAATGCTGTTTTTTTAGTTTGTTTGTTGTGCGTCACCAAAAACAAAAATTGGATGTTCTTATTGTGATTTTGTAGTTGATGATAAAAACAATAGATAGAGAATATTTCCTCTCGACTGCTGGTGTTTTCATCCAAGCCTGAGGGTTTCCTGAGCTGAGCCAGAAAAGACACACACACACACACACACACACACACACACACACACACACACACACACTCCACCTCTGGATGTGCACCGCTCCAGGCCGGGTCAAAGCAGCCTGCTGGGAGGACGGCCAGCTCTGGCGGCTGCTGTCGCTCTCCAGGACGACGGCCGGAGAGAAGCTCCATCAATAGAATCCATTGACTGGACACTTCCTGCTGCTCCATGGAGAAGAGGAAGAAGTACAGCCAGACAGATAGATGGATGGATGGATGGATGGATGGATGGATGGATGGATGGATGGATGGATGGATGGATGGATAGATAGATAGATAGATAGATAGATAGATAGATAGATAGATAGATAGATAGATAGATAGATAGATAGATAGATAGATAGATAGATAGATAGATAGATAGATAGATAGATAGATAGATAGATTAAGGACAGTGAATATAGTATTATTGTTGTTATTATTAGTAGTAGTAGTAGTAGCAGTGGTAGTAGTTGTAGTAAGAGTAAGAAAATGATGATAATGTTATTGTTGCTACAATAAAAAATGTCTCATATTATTATCAGTACTGACATCCTTGTTTTATTGTCTTGTATTTGTAAAAAAAAAAAAAAAAATTCAAATTCAAATGAAGCGATATACCTATACATTGATAGCTTTTGCAGTGTGGTTTGGTCAGGCTTATACGGCTGTTTGCGAAATATGAAAAAAAAAATATTAATTACAAATTCACCAAAGATATTCACAAATAGGGCTTTTCCACCAGAAAGAACCAGGTTCAGGGCCAGTTATTAAATGAACAAAGATCACCAATATCGCACTCATACAGGAACCAGGAGATGGACTGTACCAGAGGTTTGGTCCCGGTCGCTCCGTCTCGTCTGGCCGGAACCTCAGACAAAGACCAAAGAGCCAGAAAACATTGAGTCTCCTCATAACGCTATAGGGGTTTTTTCACATCTGTATTGTTCTGGTCCAGAGCCCAGGAGTGGCCAGAGAGAGGGGGAGAAAAATAGTAATAGTAATAATAATAATAATAATAATAAGGTGAATGAGCTTTGGATTTAGTTTTCAACATTACATTGTGAATTTCTGCTCTTTTCCCTTTATTTCTGGACGTGTCTGAATCAAATGCTTCAACATCGAGAGGAATGGATGTGTAGAATGATAGAATGCAGCTCTACAGCCATTTCCATGGGAACCTACATAAACACATGCCGATTAAAGCTTTCTTTCACATGAAGCCCTTAAAAGGCTCTTTTATGGTTAAAAAATCCAGCTTTCATTTACAGTAGTATGTAGTTTGGTTTTTAGTTGCTGATGAACCAAAAAGTCTGGCTTCATTATAAAGAAGTTCTGTGGGCTAGAAAATAATAATGGGGCGTCTCATAGCAGAGCGCCCCCTGCTGCCCCATGCAGACCTCAGCCTGCGGTCATCACTCCATACAAGACAAGAAAGTGAAATTAGTTACAATCATGTTTCCATGAAAAGCGTGAAAAAAACAACCATGGAAAACTGCTTCTAGTTTATATATCCGACACAACCGACAGGCCAGCGGAGGAGCTGTGCAGCGTCTCCAGAGCCACGGCTCCGCGATGGTGGATTCAATTATCTCATTGCCTCCTATTATCAACTTGAAGGAACGACTTATTTTATCATTCCCACGCGTTATTTTAATTATTTTCTCTATAACCACTCCAGAGCTTTGTGTTCACTGTAGATTTCAGAGAGCCGGTTCAGCGTCTCTTCCACCTTGTAGGAAAATGTGAACTCCAGCGATGACTCCGCCCCCAGCTGATGACACGTCAGACCCCGCTAAGAAGTAGGGCCAGCTTAGCACCTGTTTAGCCCCTGATAGGCCAGAGCTTTGGCAGTGGAAAGACAAAGAACTGGTGCTAAATCTGGTTCCTGGACCAGAACTAGAGCCTGGTTCTTTCTGGTGGAAAAGCCCCGTCAGTGATGGACCTGAAAAAAGTCTTTGGTTTCATCTCAATGCTAAACATGTAGCCACAAGCTACATTGCGGTTAATCCTCCTGTTTGATTTGAACTAAACTGTCCACAACAGACCTTTATAAAGCTAATAGAAATCTGCAGATTTATTCCTCTAAACATTTAAAGATGCTGCTTCTTTGTGCCCAAAGTGTGTTAGGCAGAGTCAAACAGACTGACCGAAGTTTTTAACACTTTAACTTCACTGATCAGAGGACGAGAAGAAAGAAGGTCTGAGATGACGGACTGGGTGGAAAGGAGGGGGAGGGGAGAGACAGCAGCAGGAGATGAAAGCAGACAGAAGCAAAGGAAGCAATGAGAATACACACACACACACACACACTCCGGTTTCTGGGTGTAATTTACTGTCATGACCCCCGCTGAGAACCCAGGGGTTCCTCTTCCTCTTCCCGGGTCTCATCACCTTATTCTCTTTCTTCTCCCTTCACTTGTTCGTCTCCTCTTTCCTCCTCCGATCCTTTCAACTGTGAACAATTATCACATCTGGACGGTTCCTGGACGTTCTCTCCTCCTGTATCAACAAACACGCAGCACCTTGTCGACCCCGCTTCCCTCCGCCGGGTCGCCGTCATTAAGTCTGCATCTGGAACTGGAACTCGTTGGACCAGCGAGTCGTTTGTTTGTCGTCGCTGGGTGAAAGCAGAACGAGAAATCCTGCACTGCAGCGTCGTTTGTTTTCCCCTTACAAAGCCTGTTTCTCTTTGCAATTTGTGTTTGTTTTGAAATTTACGTCTGGGGGGAAAGAAAAAAAAACGAATGCATTTCACGTTCGTGGATTGTTATTCTTTCGTTCTTTTTCCACAAACATGCTTGAGAACATGTGGCGGGATCACAGAGCGCTGGCGGTCGGAGACGTCGCCGGGCGGCAGGAGGGACGAGGGATGAAGTTACAGTGACACAAACTGCAGCTTCTCCATAAAATGGATCCGTGACTCACAAACACGCCCAGGGGAGGAAAATCCATTTCCAAACTCAGACTTTCTCCAGACTCATTTATCATTGGACCACCCAACGTTTTCAGTCGATGGACTGTTGGAAACGTTTGAACACAAGGCTGATCATTCTGATTATTCTGATTAGGTGATATGACATCGGGCCTCGTTTACACATTTCAAGACGGGCTTTCGTCAAGGAGTGCAGCTAAAGAGTTTGAATTTCTCCTCCAGCCAACAGAACGGCATTATACAGTATGTCCTGTTTATCAATGTTTCATTTTTATCTGTATGATTTATTTTACATTTATCTTTTGGTTTGGTTCCCTGTTTTTTTTTTGTTTGTTCATTTGTTCGCTCGTTGTTTTGCTATTTGTTATTCATCATAGGTGTCCGTGTATTGTTTGCTTTATATTTCCGTTTTCTATTGTTTTCTTGTTTTTGGTGTCGTCAGCCTAAAGGAAAAAACCTGCTGGCTTCACTTTGAGCTGACAGGAGCCTCTGTAGCTCGTCAGGACTTTGTTCTTTGAGCTCTCCAAGGCCAAGCTCCTCCAATCAGAAAGAAACTCATATCAGAGCGCAGGAGATGGGAAGGACTATTCTAACCACTGCATTTTCACTTCACAAAATTTTCACGTTTGATGTTCTGAAAACGATTGGACTACAATGTCCATTTCCACGGAAAGAGCAGAAATGTTGGAAACGATGTAGTGAGCATGTTGGGCCACGAGTGGGTGCTATAATTCTTTTTAGTAATGAAACCACACACATGCGGCAGAGGACAATACACTATAAACATTAATAATAGGAGACTTTTGGCTGGCAAAAGATTGTATAACATTCTTATTTAAGCTTTTAGGAAGGATATATAGTTATAGTGGACTGGTGGAAGGAGCTCTTTTCTCAGCAGCTGATGGGAGATTATATATGATTTGCATCCTCTGGACTGTCTCAGAAATAGTGTAAACAGCAGGTCAGACATATTTTACAAAGTTTAGCAACCTTATATATATATATATATATATCCCATGTTAGCACAAACAATCACAAAATATGGGGTACGTCAGAGTTCTCCTCCTTTCTCCTTATCTATGGACTTTACCTTAACCCCTTGATGACGTCACAGGGTTAAGGAAAGGTGTTAGGAGATAGTGAAAGGCGATCATGTTAGTGTGTCAGTCGGACCGCACTTTCCCTTTGTGATGTCATAATAATGCGACGGCGGCGCCAGTTAGTGGCGTCTGCTGTGGCGGGAAAAGAACAACAAGTTTCTGAAAAGGGACAATAAAAAACACATTTGGGTTTTAGATGATTTAAAGTTGTTCAATGCAGATTATTTCTTTGGTAACTTACATGATCTGCTCCTTTTACTGACATCGTGAGTTTCAGTGAAGCTCTGATGAGCAGGTCCCTTTAAATGTTGTCGCCGCAAGGAATTGTGAGGCAGCATGAGCTGGTCTCCTTTAGTAAAGGATGCATCAGTGGTTCCTAGGCTAGATGATTTAACGTTGCTCAATGCAGATTATTTCTTTGGTAACTTACATGATCTGCTCCTTTTTCTGACATCATGATTTTCCATAAACGCTCATATGAGCAGGTCCCTTTAAATGTTGTTGCCACACTGAATTGTGGGGCAGCATGAGCTGGTCTCCTTTAGTAAAGGATGCATCAGTGTTTCCTATGTTAAAGGAGGCTCTAAAGGAAGCATCAGTGTTTCCTATGCTAAAGGAGGCTCTAAAGGAAGCATCAGTGTTTCCTATGTTAAAGGAGGCTCAAAAGGAAGCATCAGTGTTTCCTATGCTAAAGGAGGCTCTAAAGGAAGCATCAGTGTTTCCTATGCTAAAGGAGGCTCTAAAGGAAGCATCAGTGCTTCCTATGCTAAAGGAGGCTCTAAAGGAAGCATCAGTGTTTCCTAGGCTAAAGGAGGCTCTAAAGGAAGCATCAGTGTTTCCTAGGATAAAGGAGGCTCTAAAGGAAGCATCAGTGTTTCCTAGGCTAAAGGAGGCTCTAAAGGAAGCATCAGTGCTTCCTATGCTAAAGGAGGCTCTAAAGGAAGCATCAGTGTTTCCTAGGCTAAAGGAGGCTCTAAAGGAAGCATCAGTGTTTCCTAGGCTAAAGGAGGCTCTAAAGCAGGGGTGTCAAACTCATTTGAGCTCAGGGGCCACATGGAGGAAAATCTATTCCCAAGCGGGCCGGACCAGTAAATTCATGGTATATAACTTAAAAACAACATGTTCATATGGCTTTCTTTGTTTTAATACTGTCCAAAATAGTACAAACACATCATCACTATAAATCATAAAACACTGTTAACAAAATTCTGAGGACAAAGATCACACAATGCCTCGGTATTTCATAGAACCAGAACAGTATCACAGACCACAGAACTACATCAGGGTGTCATTTCTCAGGCAGCAATGTAGATAAAAATAATAAAATCCTGTTGCATCCAACAAGTGAAAGAACCAGTCACAAATCAAGAATAGGTTAAATATACAAATAAAACAAAATAAATTAAATTAAAAACAATAGCACATCAACAGAAATACATATAAAGACAAAGCTGGAGCCTGAGGACAGTGTATCCAAAATAGTGCAAACAACAATACTATTGATCATAAATCCCTTCAAGTTTTTTGAAAATTCTGACGACAAAGAACACAAACACAGTGATTCACAGAACTGTGTCATAGATCACAGCACTATATGAAGGTGTCTCATGCAGCACTTTGAGTGGGCTGTCAAGTTGGGGTAACCTGGCAAGAGTCCACTCCGACCCTGTCCAGGGTGCCGAAGATATGAGCGGCTGTCGTTGTGACATTGGCACCATCTCCACAGACTCTTCGGTGACGATCAATGTATCATCTACTCCGCGGATGAAAATGGCCAGTTGCGCAACATCTGTAATGTTCGTGCTTTCATCGATTGCAACTGAAAAGGCAATAAAGGCGTTTACTTTGTTCTTTAACTGGCTGTCCAAATCCACGGAAAGATCGGAAATCCTGTCTGCAATGGTGTTTCTTGTCAGGCTGATATTTGCAAAAGTCTGTCGCTTTTCAGGGCACACGATCTCCGCTGCCTTCACCATGCACGTTTTAATGAATTCACCCTCACTAAATGGTTTTGAAGCAACTGCGATTTCGTTAGCAATGATGTAGCTAGCTTCCACCGCAGCGTCACTGACGTCTCGGCTGTGAGTAAAAACACACTGCTGTTTCTTCAGATCTGACAACAGTTCATCCACCATCTCTTTTCTCCGCTGTCCTTGGAAGTTGTCATATTTGTCGGCATGAAGACTCACGTAGTGGCGACGAAGGTTGTGTTCTTTCAGCACTGCAACATGTGAACACACCAAACATTCTGCTTTCCCATTCACTTCTGTGAAAAAATAGGAGGATGACCATTTTTCTTGGAACGCTCTGCACTCTGCGTCCACTTTTCTCTTTTTTGACAGTGACATATTGGGACAAGGAGGGTGACGAAGCATATAATGCTAAAAAGTAGAAGCCGTAATAATTAGGGCGGGCCAAACACAAAGTAGCTCATCCTGATTGGCTGCGCTTGCTTTACCTTGCTTGCTTGCTCTGCCCCGGAATAAACCGGGGGTGTTTCCTTAACACAATTGCTAGTGCGCCACCCAGTGGACGCAATTAGAACAGCAGTTTATTGAAAAATTGCAGCTCATTTTTATACTTCACATAAACATCTCGCGGGCCGGATCAAACCCGCTTGCGGGCCGAATCCGGCCCGCGGGCCGTACGTTTGACACCCCTGCTCTAAAGGAAGCATCAGTGTTTCCTAGGCTAAAGGAGGCTCTAAAGGAAGCATCAGTGTTTCCTATGCTAAAGGAGGCTCTAAAGGAAGCATCAGTGTTTCCTATGCTAAAGGAGGCTCTAAAGGAAGCATCAGTGTTTCCTATGCTAAAGGAGGCTCTAAAGGAAGCATCAGTGTTTCCTAGGCTAAAGGAGGCTCTAAAGGAAGCATCAGTGTTTCCTATGCTAAAGGAGGCTCTAAAGGAAGCATCAGTGTTTCCTAGGCTAAAGGAGGCTCTAAAGGAAGCAAGCTGTTCTTTGCTTGTTGATAATCCAGACAGTCCTTATCATGGCCGCCACACAAAACACTTCCAGATTTACAGAGAAGTGGATAGATAAGGAGAAAGGAGGGACATTTCAGACGTACCCATCGTCTTCAGATATCAATAAGCGCCTTTTTCACTACTTCTTCCTCTTGACGTCTTCCTCACTAATAAACGTCTACCGGCAAGATATTTTCCAAATTTGTCTTTCCGCGACTGGTTGTTTACTACCCACAATGCATTGTGCTTGTCATGTCCTCCCCGTCCTCTCACCCCACCCACTAGAAAGATCGCTAGTAAAGGAACTACTTCACGTCTGTGCACGAGCCATTTTGATATAAATCCTCCTTATAAATAATTTAAGGAGTCTGGCTTTGCTGTTTCTCGATAAATAAAGCTGCGAGTTGGATATGATGCAAAACCATGTAAAGTGGACGTACTAGCAGGAAACCAGCTGCACTGCCTCATCAGTGATCAGCTCAGCTGATCCTCATCAGCCTAAAGGAAAAAAACCTGCTGGCTTCACTTTGAGCTGACAGGAGCCTCTGTAGCTCGTCAGGACTTTGTTCTTTGAGCTCTCCAAGGCCAAGCTCCTCCAATCAGAAAGAAACTCATATCAGAGCGCAGGAGATGGGAAGGACTATTCTAACCACTGGTTTAACCATGACGTCATGTTAGGATTCCAAGTCGCTCTTTGTGGTGTTTGCCGGGGTCATGGGGTGAAACAGGCCCAGAGTTAGTGAAGATCCCTCATGGGGGAGCAGCGCACATAGCGGGGGGGGGGGGTCAGGTGGGAGACTCCTGGGAGGTGGAATGGTAGCTTTCTGTGGACGCAAATATTTTCTGGAGCAACAAAATGAAAAAAAATCGGCTTTTTCACTTGAAAGGTTTGCCGGGTGAATGTCGGGGTTTTCTGCTAATGCTAACTTGCTAGCAGTAAGGCAACTTGGCTTCATTGATTTCTGCGAATGTAACATTGTATATATGTGCTTATAATCTTTGAAACCTTCTTTAATTTGTGAGCTAAATGCAGTGAAATGGCCGGCTGAGCTGGTTCCTGCTGCAGGTCATCAGTCTCTGGGTGAAGTGAAGAGCACAGGCAGGGGGGGGGCTTCCAGTAGCTGCCCATTTCAGTGAAAGGCTCGCTCCATATCTTCCCCACTGTTTAGACTGAATCTCTTTTTGAATAATCCCATGCCTGATTTCTCAAGGCTGTTAGCGCCTGGCTGTTCATCTCTGAGAGGAGGAAAAACTCTGTGGTCTCAATCCTTGTTAGGATCAGAACCATACCCATCCAGACTGCAGCATAACCCCCCCCCCCCCCCCCCCCCCCACCCCCCACCCCCCGCCTCCGGGGTAACAAGAAGGGTTCTGTCCAGCACAATGTCGGGCTGACAGTGGAAACCAAGAAAGAAAAGCAGAGGAACAGTGTGTGATGAAGATGTGGAGAGGGGTGAGAGCATCTGTTGCCTGGCAACCAAAGGGGTCGGCGGGTGCTCTGAGGAGTCTAATGGCTACTCTGACGGGTATTCTGACCGATGCTCTGACTGGGGCTCTGAGGGGTCTGATTCCGCTGTTCCACTGCGCAGTAAGTGGTGGAGAGCGTGACGGTGCAGGAGGTTATGGTACGGCAAAGCGCACCCAGGACCAACTGTCTCTGGTCCCACCACAGGAAGTACGATAAAATATAGGCGGGGTTGTGAACGACTCTGAGACGCTCCAGCGAAGAACATGGAAGTGGCCGGCGGCCATCCAAGTCATTCTCTTGTGACTCAGGTTAAACTTTCTCATTGTGAACAGCAGCGTCCAGCTCCTGCTGAAGCTCCTCCTCCTGTTCCTGAGAGGAACGACACAACACTGTGGTCTTTTAACGAGGTACATCTTGTTAAAAGACCGAGATGTTGTGTCGCACACCGACGTTTCAATAAACCCAGTTAACAAATCAACCAGGGAGCGCAAAGCAGCGCATGTAAACAACAATGGAGGGTTTGTGGCTGATGAAATAATTAAATATTGTGGGCAAGTCGAGAGTGACGATCGTCACTATCAATCAGCAGACGACTGCGCCGTCGCTCCTCCTCACAGACCCGTTACTTGGGGTGAGGTACCTCAGCGGAGGGGTAGTGGAAAATTGTACCCGGTGATTGTGGGTTGTTTCCGTACCATCCACAACTTTTCAGACGGACCGTGCAAAAACCCACCCCGTGACGCTCCGGCACAGAAAGTACTGGGGAACTGTAGATTAATAGGAGCTCTGAGGGGTCTAATAGGTGCTTTGGCTGGTACTCTGAGGATTTTGATTGGTATCTTCGATGGAGTTAGATTTGTGTAGTCTTGGTCAGGTCAATGCTGTCGACAAATCTTACATGTAAATTGTAAATAAGTGAATTCAAATGATGGAGCTCTCTTTCAATAACTGTCATGCCCATCATCTGATCATGTTACTTTTTTGCTGTGTGGATTTCTGTGTTGTTTTCCTGGTCCTCTGATTGATTCCACTGATTCTCTGTTACTTCACGTCTATCTTTTCTGTTTCTCCTTGTCCGGTGTGATATTGTCTCATCAGCATCGGAGAACTCACCCTGCCTTATGTCACGGACACTGTCAGGTTTTGTTTGATTTATTTAGCCAAGTCTTGAATTATTCAGTTTTGCCTTTGTTCAATTTTTGAGGCAGTTGTTTGGTAATAAATGATTTTCTTTTAAAAATACGACATTTTAATACCACATTAGTGAAACCACTGTACGTGTGAATGGTAGTACTGTGAAATAAAGGTCAGTGTCTGTCCTTGGAAGGTCTCGCCTCGTATTCATAACTCGCTTTTCCATCATTCAGCTCTGATAAGATTCACACAATGAACGAACGCTGACGCTGCACACCGTGAAGAAAGGCTGCCGCATCAGATCAGCAACTTTTATTCACCCTTTTATAAGCTGGTTCCTCCCAGCGAAAAGACAACAGCTAAAATAAGACATGCCCGACACTAAATAACCCCCCCCCCACCCCCATCCCCACCCCCACCCCCATCCCACCCCTAGCCCGTCAATAACAAAACTCTTCTGGCAAAGGAGAAAAAAATGACACTAATGATAGAATTGAAGTTTCTCCCTCTGGACTTTAATCGCCCTCCAAACTTCTCGATCCCACCCGCCAATATGGAGGAGCGGTTTAGGAGCGCGGGGTCTGGAGGAGGTGGGGGGGGGGCGTCTTTACAGGTGAATGGGTGGGAGGAGGAGGGATTAAAACTTGCAGGAGAGGAGAAAAGACTGGAGGTCAACTCCACTGCCAAGGCGCCGCCTTTCAAGCCCACTCAGGCTTCCTTTCATCTCACGCCTGCGGACGAGAGGGGGGTGGAGGAAGGTGGAGGATGGAGGGGGGGCTATCGGGGGGTAAGGCAGAAGGAGCGACACAATCGAAGCAGCAAAAGAAAAAAAGCAGCTCAATACAGAGTCTCCTGGGCTCATTTACACGGCAATGATTTCAAGTGAAAATACACAACAACAAAAAAAAACATTGTTGTATACTGTTTTCACGACCACGCTGCTCGAAGCCACTTAAAACACAACTTTTGGAGAGAAAATAAAAACGCCTCACAAGGTGGACCTTTTTTGAAAATGCATTTCCACCTGAAACGTTGTGGCGTAGGTTTCCTCAGCTCAGAAGGAGTGGGACCTGGAAAGATCCCACCGTCACGTCACCCGGGTCGATTCCAGCTGTACAGTAGCCGCTGGCTGCCTGTGCCGTGATGTCAGGGCTGTGGAGTGGATGGTGGGGTGCGGTGGGGGGGGGGGGGCAGTTTGACAAGAGGCACAGCTGGACAGCTGCTGGAGGGTGGTGGTGGTGGGGGGGGCCAGTTCCCTCAGGTCCTTTTTAAACAGGCCTTTTCATACAACACCCACTTCAAGCACTCCAAGAAACCAAGAGGAGGGAGGAGAGCGGCTGAGAGGAGGACCGGGCCGCCACAAACAAAAGTCTGAGAATCAGAGGCTTGTTTATGGAGCGCAGACATAAACTGAAGTTCTCTTCTGTTGTGGAAAAAAATGCACGGTTGGTTTCTTCAGTTACATGATTGTTATTTCAGGCTGTCAGCGCTGCTGGTCCGGTGCTTTCTGTGATGTATGGAAGTGGACAGAAAAGCAGTGTTAGACTCAACAGGGCATCTCGGTTACGTTTCCTCTTTAAGATGAATTATTTTGGCCTCTGAAATGATGAAATGTTTTCTCCTCCCGGTGATTAAAGCTGCTTCAGCGGATCACTGCATTTAAAAAAAAAAATCAAGTAAAGCAGTGAAACCTGGGCCGGAGGATTGTATAATAGGACAAAGCTACAAACAGTACGAGCAGATCGTTTTCCTCATTACACGTTAGGTTCAAACAGTCGCTAAAACTTTCTACAACTACTTTTCTTCTGTTTTAATTTGTAGGGGCATTTATCTGGTTTGTGTACCGACCATGTAAAACAAATAGTGAGCTGAGCGTGTTCATTTCAGGCCCCAGCAATGTCATTCAAGGGACTTTCATCATTGGAGTTGACAGAATACTAGGAAAACGTGCCTTCAACTTTATTTTAGTTCTAATTCATTATGCCTCTTATTTTAGTTGGTTATGCAAATGTTATAAATTGATTATCTAAAGCTCTTTTAAACTGTACATTTTTTAATTCAATTTCTATACTCTCCCTTAGTTGTTTTTAATGATCTTGCAAAAGGTGAAACTTTGGCGTCAGACGGGAATTTTAATCACTTTAAACTGTCAACTTGATTCACTAAAACTGTGCCTGAAGTTACCTGTAATTAAGTCAAATAGCTACCGAATGAATGAATTCAGTTGAATGATTTCAGTCAATCTGTGTCCTCTGGTGGTTTGAATTGAACTAACTTGTTTTTGTATCCTTTACTTTGTATAATATATAAATATATACATAATGAAAACTGTAAAAAAATAAATAAATAAAAAGCAGCGAGCTGGAGTTTAAAGACATTATTTCAATTTCAGAACCGATCTGCTTTAAGAAGACTGAAGGTTATTGACATTCTAAAAGTTATACCGATGAGGATCTTGACGAGTTTCCTTACATTTTGAACAAATACCGAGATTAGAGGAAAAAAATGCTGTGAATAGTTTGAGGCCTTGTTTACACGCGTCGTCTTTGGATTTGAGAAAAGTTTTGCGAGATGTGCCGGAACATTTTCTAGAACTTCATCTTGGGAGCTGCATTTTGAGTGGCTCCAAGCATCGTTGTCATGTAAACGGACCCAAAACGATACCGACGTTTTTCTATTTTCACTTGAAAATATTGTCGTTAAACGTGGCCTCAGATTGTCACTGCTTACCATTGAAGCCAGATTTAAAAAAAAATAATAATAATAATTGTATTTACACAAACATTCACGACAAAAACCAAATGAAATCTCCGGACACAATCCTACTTAGTAAACTGAAGACTTGCTGGTTGAGGGTGAAGACGGTCTGGGAAGCAGCAGAGAGAGAAGCTCAGCAATGTGCATTAGTAAAACACCAGAGCAATTAAAGAGCAGCTGTGGTCGGACAGCTGTGAGTCCAAACTCATAACGTGCGATATGTAAAGGACGGCAGGGGGTGGGAACCGGGACGTGCGCCCCTGCACATGAGGAGGTGAAATCCAGGGAGGCAAAAGCGGAAGCGGAGATTATGTTTACGAAGCGTCCTCATTATGTAACCTTAGAGGAGCACGTTACAATCGGGGGGGCCATTCCAGGAATTTCTGCCGGGGTTCACATGGAGTAAAATGGCGTCCGTTGTCTTTCGGGCCCGGCAGCTGTCGCCCCGCTCGGCCCCGCGGCCGCTGAGGATCGTGGCCCCCGATGAGGCACGACATTGTTAAGGGAGCATAAGTGCAGCTAAATGCAACACCCCAAGAATGTGAAGCCCAATCCCAGAGCCCCCCCAGTGCTGTTCTTACAATTATCACACTCCCATGTTCAGGACATATATATAGATATGGGGGGGGGGTGGGGGGGGCATCGCTGTCAATGGACTCAACACTCAGTATGTTTATTTTGATTTTGATTGCATCACAAAATGTAGTAGACACTTACAGCTAAAAGAAGAAGAATTGTACTTTATTAATCCCCTTGGAAACTTTAGGGTAGTATTTTCTGTATTTGTAAGTATTTTCTCCATTTGGTAATGTTTTTTTATTTGTAAGTAGTTTCTCTATTTGTAAGTATTTTCTCTATTTGGTAGCGTTTTTTTATTTGTAAGTATTTTCTCTATTTGTAAATATTTTCTCTATATGTAAGTATTTTCTCTATTTGTAAGTGTTTTCTGTATTTGTAAGTATTTTCTCCATTTGGTAGCGTTTTTTTATTTGAAAGTATTTTCTCTATTTGGTAGCGTTTTTTTATTTGAAAGTGTTTTCTCTATTTGGTAGCGTTTTTTTATTTGAAAGTGTTTTCTCTATTTGGTAGCGTTTTTTTATTTGTAAGTATTTTCTCTATTTGGTAGCGTTTTTTTATTTGAAAGTGTTTTCTCTATTTGGTAGCGTTTTTTTATTTGAAAGTGTTTTCTCTATTTGGTAGCGTTTTTTTATTTGTAAGTATTTTCTCTATTTGGTAGCGTTTTTTTATTTGAAAGTGTTTTCTCTATTTGGTAGCGTTTTTTTATTTGTAAGTATTTTCTCTATTTGTAAGTATTTTCTCTATTTGCAAGCATTTTTTTATATGTAAGTATTTTCTTTATTTGTAAGTATTTTCTGTATTTGTAAGAGTTTTCTGTATTGGGTTGTGTTTTTTGTATTTGGTAGTGTTTTCTGAAGCTTGTAGTGTTTTGCACTTCCAGGCCACCGTAGTCCTTGTTTTATGGACGAATGTAAAAAGTGTCAACCTCCGAGTCTGTTTCTGCAGAAACTCGTTCCTGCAGGAGAAACTGGACGTCTTCAAATTGCTCCTGGACTTTTTTTTTTTTTTATTTACACCAGCCCCTTTCACCCCCGCGCTCTGCAGCCCAAAATGCAATGGAGCAACTTGTGCGTGTTCTAATGTGAAAACCGTATTACCCAGTAAATGAATCAGCATGGGAGGAAGAAGGAGCTCCTTAACTGTGGCTGCTCGCTCCGTCATTAATTTCCCCATCCAGGCCTATAATTTAGCCGTGAGTGATCCATGAGTCAACATTAAAGACTGAGGCTCCTTAACACAAGCCGCTGCAAATGTTTACCCTGCACCTCCATTTATCACGCTCTACTTTTAACCGCCTCATTTGTCCATCGTGGACGTGTTTGAGCTGAGTTTTGTTTGTCCCGTCTCCAGTGAATAGGCGGCTTATTCCTCCGCTCAAGTCTTCATGAAATTACATCACACTATGGCTTTAAAAAGCATCTTTTTGGACCCTGAGTGGAAGAGGAAAATATGCTATATTTGATTTGATTTTTATCCCCCCCCCCCCCCCCCCCCCCCCCTCTGTAATTATGAACTTGTGGAAAAGTGTTTGGCTGTGATCTATTGCAAAGCTTTCATTGTGTTTGTGGGGCTCGTTTACAAAACGACGATGCTCAGAGCCACTGAAAACACAGCTTTTCAAAAACACTCTGACTCATCTCCATGGCAACGAGGGAAACCACAACTTAAAAAAAAAAAAAACGAGGGTTCCATCCAGAAGCTGAAAATCCTGGTCCTGCACATCAGATTCTCCTGGGTCTTGGTACTTTTATTTTGACAGTATTGAAAATGCAAAAACGATGCATTTTCTCCTTGAAATGCTGTCGCAAACTCAGGCTGCCTTTTTAGCATCTTTGTTTTCATAATATGAAATATGTGCAAAATACTGTGACTTTATACAAACAGGTCAATGAACATTGATATTATTTGTTTTCATTGTATATAAACAGGAGGAGCCTCCGTTGAATTGGTTAAATATATGCATCATTTTTCATTATTGTTTCAGAATCGAAGCTGTTCTAGATGTGGGTAAACCAGTGTGACGCCGTGCCAGTCCAACCGTCTGTCTGCCAGAATAACTACGATGTTATGAAGTGATGGATTTGGGAAGGTTTGTATCGTCACCCGACGCTCATTAAACTCAGATGAAACACGTGGAGAAACTGTGATCAGCATGTTAACAAGCAGGAAAACGTAGACAGCGAGTCTGTGCTGCCACACACTCTTCCTGCTGCCCATCACATTAAAAATGCTGCGGGGGCCCATCTGAAACTGGCAGCGCATGCAAGAAAAAAAAAAGCCTAAAATATCTCGCAGCTGCAGGCATTTTGCATGAAAGAGCGGTCAAACGTTTCAGCAGGCTGGTGACTGAAGCTCACGGGCTGTTATTCAAAACATCTCCCAGGAATTATTTCCACTAATGGAGGCCGAGGCCGCTCCGCATGCCAAAGGATGTCCTCGCTGTTTCCACAGGAGGAGGACGCATGAATCTGTGTTTTCACCAGAAGAAAACGATCGAGAAATCTTTATGTTTCATCCACTGGTGTCAAGGGTGTTCAGTTTCCTGACGGCTTCGGCTGAAGGTAGTTTAACGAGGAGCAGCAAGGACAACCTCACATCTAAGTGCAGGTTATTACTGCTTTTATTTTCATTCACAATAATCATCCTGTCTTTATAACGCTAAAAAAGGCCCCATTTATATGAGTTGAAGTGAAAATGTGTCCTTTTGTGAGCATGTGTGGCCACTAGTGGGTGCTATTTCTGTTAAGAACAATGAGCTATAATCGTGAACAAGGAGAACATGAGCATTCTCCTGGACAGACCACCAAGTTGGATTGTTATTATGGTGACTGTCAAAATAAAACTACCAAGTTGGATTGTTATTATGGTGACTGTCAAAGTAAAACCACCAAGTTGGATTATTATTTATGGTGACTGTCAAAGTAAAACTACCAAGTTGGATTGTTATTATGGTGACTGTCAAAATAAAACTACCAAGTTGGATTGTTATTATGGTGACTGTCAAAGTAAAACCACCAAGTTGGATTATTATTTATGGTGACTGTCAAAGTAAAACTACCAAGTTAGATTGTTATTATGGTGACTGTCAAAATAAAACTACCAAGTTGGATTGTTATTATGGTGACTGTCAAAGTAAAACCACCAAGTTGGATTATTATTTATGGTGACTGTCAAAGTAAAACTACCAAGTTGGATTGTTATTATGGTGACTGTCAAAATAAAAATACCAAGTTGGATTGTTATTATGGTGATTGTCAAAATAAAACCACCAAGTTGGATTATTATTATGGTGACTGTCAAAATAAAACTACCAAGTTGGATTGTTATTATGGTGACTGTCAAAATAAAAATACCAAGTTGGATTGTTATTATGGTGATTGTCAAAATAAAACCACCAAGTTGGATTATTATTATGGTGACTGTCAAAATAAAACTACCAAGTCTCAAAAGAATCTGTACCGGGAGTCATGACATTCTGGAGGAAACTTTGTTCTGATTGACTCTACTGAGCATGTGCAGAACTAGTAGTTAGTATGACCATAGTGCTGCATAGTGGTACAGAGTATTTGTCATTAGAATGGTTAAATCTTTACAAAATGAAACTATTAAGGTGGAAAGTGACTCCAATTTCAATATAAATGTCATTTAAACCTTCTGGAGCAAAATACAGAAAATGTGTTGCGTAATCTACTGTTAAGAAACCTGTTTAGAAGATCGATGTTTTCTTTCAAATGTTTACGATCTAGTTTGACCAGATTGTAACTTCATCTGGGTTCATTTCGGTCCCCAATGTTCTACTTCCTGGGCTGAAAGTGCAGGAAAGCCAGAATGGAATCTACGTGTGTGTGAAGTGGATGAAGTATGACGGGGGGGGGGGAATACCTGGACCAGAGGGAGGGGGTCCACCCCCCCCCCCCCCCCCCCCCCCCCCCACTACTCCCATCAGCTGATTACACCAAGAAACACTTAACATTAGCAGCAGAATGTAAATAATGACTGGCGTGAGGAGGATCCAGCTCAGATTACTGCTCTGGCTCCGTGGGACATCGTGAGACCCTCAAATGCAGCGCCTGAGATCTGAATACCCACACGCCCCCACCCCACAGCCCCCAGCCCCCCCAGCCCCAAAGTCCCAGCTAATCCAGCCCCTGCAGCCCGCGTCAGCTGTCTGCGCCCCTTCTTCCAGCTGTCTCCTTAATGATATAGCTAATGAGACATCTGGGGGGTCTCTCTCTCTCTCTCTCTCACACACACACACACACACACACACACACACACACACACACACACACACACACACACACACACACACACACACACACACACACACACACACACACACACACACACACACACACACAGAGCCCTTCCACTTTCCCACGTGTCCCAGTATAGCAGTGTGACAAACTCCACCGCTTCACTTTCCTGGCGTTTCATCAACTGCCGCTGGAGGTCTCTGACCTGCAGCAACATAAACGCCGCCGAGGCAGAAGAGGCCGAGAGAGACGCCGCGTCGGCGTCGCCCGTGAAATTGACCGATGCCTCAGATTCATAAGTGGCCACGCACTTGAAAGGAAAAGCCCGAGGTCGATCAATCACCTCGACTGCAGCCGTTCTGCATAACGGCGTGGCAAATATAAGTTAAGCCTCGGGATTTAATGTTTTTTTATTCTGGATTAAATCTTAAAGCTCGCAAGAGCCTTTTGTGGGTGTTTATGTCCGGAGAATAAATGTTCTGGCTGTGTCATTCTGCCAGAGGTGAGAGGTAACGGAAACAATCCGGCTCCGTTAAGGAAGTTAGCATTCGTCCTTTAAGCAAAAGGTTTGTTTAGAGGATGTTCACATTTTCATTTCATTTGCCTTTATTTAGCCAGGAGAACCACAGTGAGATGAACAATCTCTTTTACAAGTGTGTCCTGGCAGCAGTACATAAAATGTATTTAGTGTCAATAACACTAAAATGTTCTTAAAAACAAATAAATAGCAAAAGACAAGGACATGAAAGTACAGAAACAGAGAGCATATGAAAGATAAAACCATCAAATAGTTCAAAATAAGTTAGTTAAAACAAGAGCAACTTATTTTTTTTTTGTTTCCAGGTGCTGTTAAAGGGCCTAAATGCCTCCTGCTGGATAGAAACTGTTTTTAGTTGCTTTACTTCATTTAACATTCTGGATGAAACCCAGTGGCCCCCTGTGGTCAGTGGAGGTATTGCAGGTGGCCCTTGAGTCGTTTACACAAGCGAGTTTGGATTTACTATAAAAAATATACACTGATCCCAAAAAAAAATAAAAATTATCTAATTATTATCTAATTATTTCATATTAAATAATTGCTTCTCAAACAAATGTTTCAGGAAAACTTGTATTTCAGTCAGATTTGATATTTCAGTTTCAGGGCTTGAGGGCTTCACTGAGGGACTCTCATTGGTGACCAACCAGAAAGGAAGTTCGTTCTCATGCAGCGCTGCTCCGGTTGAGACTCAAAAGAAGTGCTTTCTTTCTGGGACGTGTCCAGGTGTCGTTTTGGTTTTTAACTCTTCATAATAATCAAAAGTTGTTACAGAAGCCACACTCGGAGCTTTTCTCCGCCCCGGCTGCTCCGGCGGAGCCGAGACTTCCAGCCTTCGTTCTGAACTGTAATAAATTGGATTGAAGACATTTGGGGAGCGGAGCTGTGTGTGGAGGCGTCCCTGCTGGGACAGCCGGAGGGAACTCTGCGTCCCGCCTCCTCCGCGGCCAATAGATCTCCATCAGACGGGGATGGATGAGGCGGCGCGGAGCTGCTGCAGCTCGGCAGCGTCGCCATTTGTTTTCATTAAAACGGCCTCACTGTCTGCGGACGGCGGGCCGGCGGTCGGCCGCAGTATGGATTTTCTGAAGTGTTCAAACGTGTGAGCTGAAACCTTTAACGCTTTGAGGACCAGGACGGACTCAGTCCGGTTCTGTGTCCTTTCAACTTTTTAAGATCTTTGACTTCACTGATAATACTGATGTGAGGTCACGGGAGCCGCCGTGACGGCTGAGGTCTGCTCTGAAAACCGGATTTTTCTAACTGACTCAGGAGGCATGATTGAGATCTTTCAGTCTGTAACATTTCTCGCCGACATTTTTGAAACAAATCAGTGTCGTGCAGGTAAGAGCCGGGCTGAAGGGAGGAGGATGGATGTCGCGTCTCGCCGGCACACAGCTGAGCTTCATTTCTAACCACCTTCAACCTCCTTGGCCTCCATCGGCCCGTTTCAGAAGCTCCCTGGAGGCTGAAGCTGGAGGCTGAAGCTGGAGGCTGAAGCTCGCTCTGCTGCGATATCTGGGAAGTCTTGTTCAATTGAAAAAGACACTTCTGAGCAAGTGAACGTGAAGGTGGACACAGATTAGGATCGTTGTATTTTAAAGCATGACGACAGGCTGTTTTCAAGCTTTCAGAAGAGTTTCTCAAAAGGGAAACGGACTGGAAACTCATGATTGTGATTAAAAAGCCATCAGACTCCGGCGTGAGCTTTTAGGAGAAGAAGAAGGAGACATTTGGAGCGTCGCAAGTCACTTGTGCTTGTCAAACGTAAAGTTTCTGTGCAATCGAAGCTGAAAGAAATTACACCTTAAACTTACACGACTTTAGTTTCCAGGCTCATTATGAACTGTCTGAATGTGTTTTGACTATTTCTTCTACCGGGCCTCAGCTGGGTCAAAACACTTCCCTGGAATAACGTTGCTTATCAGTCACTTTCTGCATGTTTTCACGTCCAGATTTACCCAGAAGTACTTTCAGGAAAAACAAATCCTTCTTCTGCCACTCAGATGTTTTCTTACGATGCTTCAAGCCGATAAAATGAAACTTTCAACCCGGCGAAAGAAGCCAACAAATCAGAGCATGAAAAGAATACAAACTTTCCTTATTCTTGCTTGAACTTCAACGTTATTTATTTAAAGCAGAATTAATCATGTCTGAAGTTACATAAGTTATAGAGGAAGCTGCTCTATAATCTGGATGTCAGCTGAATCCTCCCTTACTGTAAGTCTTTTTTTTTTTTTTTTAAACGAAGCGTGTTAAATATCTATAACTCACCTAAGATGAGTTTAATCAAAACGATGTTGCAGGTGGAAGAGGAGAATTTGACTCGGTTACCACCGTTGCCATCTCGCAGACTTTAATCTGAAAAGACAGCCAATACACACACTCGCGCGAGCTCACTGTGCTTCAGACTAAAAGCTTTTTTTTTTTTTCCCGCGGCTGTTGCAATTAGACATTAAATCATCCATGTTGCTGCAAATTGATGCAGGAAGGCGTCGGCCTGCAGAGCTCCAGCCACAGTAAAAGACATTTGCACTTAGCTCAGAGGTTTTATTAAAGGGCATTTTGGATATGGGGAGACAAATATGGGTAAAAAAAAAAGAAAAAGAAAAGAAAAGCGGAGCGGGAGATGAGATATCAACACGTCTGCCGCGTTTTGTTTGCAGCTCGGCTCACTGTCCACATGTTGGCCGTGTGCACCTCGTAAACACCAGCGGGTCAAGGTTCGGACTGGAGCCTCAAAGCAAACACTTGCTTCACCTTCCCTCTGAACCTTTTATGTGCTGGAACTCAATTAAAGTGAACTGCTGAAGAACCTGGTCCTTGTTTGGGATGATGCAGGCAGCAGGTTTTGTTTTTTTTTATACATGAGCAGTGGAGGATTATTAGAACCATATCGCTGTGACCGAGCACAGAAATGCTGATTTAAACAGGGTTTTATATCAAATCTGCCCTCATGCATGTTTATGTAGCGTTTAAACAGCCTCCATCAGGTTCACTGCACATTACCTGCTCAGAACATCCAAAACAGCAGAGAAACGTGAGGGCGGCGTCCACCCGCCTGGATCCGATGCTATCAGAGACTCCCAGCATGTCGACTATTCATCTGACTCCATTACAGCCTGAGGAGAGGCAGAAATTGCTTCATTTGTTGTTTATACTCCAAACTTTTACCTGCTGGGGCTTTAAAATTACCAATCAGCCGACTGACGGGGTTCAGCCAGGCACAACAACAACACAGAGAGACCACAGCGAAGGAAAATAAGAAATGTGGATACGACATCACATCACAGTGCACTACATCGCATCGGGTGATGAACGAGACCAAAGCAGCGTGAAGAAACTCCAGCACGGCACCAGAAATGTAAATATGACTCTAGTGGCGTCTTGAGTCGGAGTGCGATCACTGTGTTCTGCATGTAAATCTAATAACAGCTCTACAAACAGAATATTCCAAGAAAATAAAGAAAGTCGTATCTATAAGCAGCCGTTCATCATCTGGATGGGAAAACACTTTATTCCTTCTTGGTTCCATCTTCAAATCGACGCTCGACAGTCCAAACTGGATCTTTTATCACAGACTTTTACATGCATGGAATTCAATCGCAGGGAGTTTAGAGTTTAGATGTTTTGAAATGTTGAAACATCCTGACAGATTTCACGTGATTCACCTGATCCATTTTTGTTTTTTTGTTTTTTGTGTTTTTGAGCACAAAAGCAGTATGCCGGACCACAGGAGGGCGCTGTCGCTTCTTCTTGTAATGAAACCAAGCAGACGTGAGCAGAGAACTGTGGTGGCGTGTGAGGATGGACCCAAAACGCAGACTCTCAAGGTTCCACGCTCTAAACAAGAGCAAAGTGGAGAGAACCCGACATCCCAGTGGACTGACGAGGAATCGGACACCATCAGGCGAGAGTCTCAACTATGAAACTACCGATATGGACCAGAGAAGTAGAATACTGACCACGAGTCAAATCACGACGGGCGCCGCCATGTTTGTTTACACGCACATGAGCAGGAGGAAGTATTCACTGAAGCAGTGGATGTCGTGTGACGGGAACCGGAAGAACGTTTTGTGGATACTCTCGTTTTCATTGTCGTGGCCTAAAACTCAGGACTCTGGTGTGTTCTAGTACTTTGTACGTGGTCTGCATATTCTGGAACTGTCAGGTATTGCGGGACAAATTCTAGAATTAAGACCCGTTCAAGAACCCTGACACTTTCTTTTCCAGAACAAATTCGAGACATTAAAAGGTGTCATTCTGACCCATTGTTGAATAAATTGTAGAACAAATTCTGAGAGTTGTGACGCGTTCTACCCAAAAAATTCTCCCGATTAAACTGTATATTTAAGACTCATTCTTGAGTCTGAAAAAACATTTTAGAATTCTTACACTTTCTAAGACTTTGGCGTTTTTTAAATACGAACAGTATTCAAGAACATTTTATTTTCAAAGAAATCCAGAACTCTGAGTCCTCGACCGTGACAACGTCCCAGAATCCATCAGAGACATTCGGGTTCAAGAACAAGCGTTAGACTTTTAACCCTTTGTTGGATGAATTGCAGGACATGTCCTTGTCCTCGCACACGTTCTGGAACCCCAACGTTCCTGGACCGTCACTGATGCCCCTTCCAGAAGCTTCCGTCTCTTTTATGCTGCGACTTCAAGTCAGTTTGGAGGAAATGAAAGAAACGAGTTGGAGGCGCTTTACGAGTCGACGGCCGTAAACAAAGAGCGGAGCTGTTGATGTTGTTGATGGTGGTGGTGCTGTGAAGGCTTCTGCCTCCCCCTCATCTTCATCCTCATCCTCATCTTCATCAGCAGCAGCAGTGTGCCACAGCTGTGTTCCTGTTTGTGTCCTTCAGACAGCGGATGCGGCGGGACGGATATGAAGACGTGGTTACTCAGGTGTGGAGGTGGAGAAGAGGAAGGAAGGAGGTGAGTCCCGCCCCTCCACCTCCACCAATCTCCTCCTCTCTCCTCCCACCGTCCAGACAGTCCTCCTCGTCCTCCAACCATCCTCCTCCTCACCTTGTCAGGACGAAGAGCACATTAAGAAACAGGAGATTTTTTTCTAGTAAAAAATTTTCTTTTTTTTTTAATTTTCAAAAAGTTTCGTTTTTACACATCAACGTTTTTCAAGTTGGGCCACTAGTTGGCACTGTTGTTTGTTTTTGGTATGAAACCACACACACATGCACAGAGAACAATGAGCTCTAAACATGAACACTGGGAGAACAAAGACATTCTCGTGGACGGACCACAAAGTTGGGTTGTTTTTACGGTGACTGTCAAAATAAAACTACCAAGTTAGATTATTGTTACGGTGAGTGACAAAATAAAACTACCATAAACAATAAAAGATTATCTGGTTTTTCTTGCCTATTTACAGCCGAAAACAATTTAAATATGAAAAATGTCACAAAGTTATTGAAAGCCACTATTCAACAATATGTGATTTTATCATGAAATGTCCTTAATATGACTGAACAGATGTTTGCAGTTTGTTACATACAGTCTTGGTCACATTCCGTTAAACACCTTCAATAATTAGTTTGGACATGAAATCTGTCCTGCAGTTTAGTTTGATCTGAGCGACTTCCAGGTCGTGTACTTCTGCTATTTGCTGAAAGAAAAACATTTGTTTTGATTGAGTGACGGAGCAGTTTGAGGCTCACACTGAAAGGAAGCCTGTGAGAATAATCCTCTCACCCTTTCACAAAGTGTGATTCGTCGTTGCCTCGTCCAGAAAGCTTTCGTTTTTCACCGTCATCCGAGCGGCGGCCAGCTCGCCGCCCCGCCAACCCCGCCGCACGCTCATACGACACGTGACTGACGACCTTGGATCAAACAGCCGACGATTAACACTTTATTTCAGCAGATAAGAATCCAGGTTTCACTGGGGTTTCTTTTGTTTTTTTAACTTTAGTTTGAAGGTTTTTCAGGTGACAGGAAGTTAATTATTTGTTTAGCATCAGTAGTTTGAGTTATTTCTGGACCAGAGTGATTAATGTGTGTGTGTGTGTGTGTGTGTGTGTGTGTGTGTGTGTGTGTGGGGGGGGGGGGGGGGGTAGTAAGTATTTCCCTGTCAAGGTTGAAAACACTAATTAAATCTTCCTGGTCTCCGTTTGGCACCTTTTCATTTGTGTCTGATGTGTTTTTGATCGCCGGCTTTGGAGGAAAACCCGTCGACTTCACCATCAAAGAGACCTCACATTTTCTTGCATCGCATTGCTCCTCCATATAACTTTTTCACCCCCCCCAACACACACACACACACACACACACACACACACACACACACACACACACACACACGCACACACACACACACGCACACACACACACACACACACACACACACACAGACCCGTCGTCATCGCCAAAGTCAAACACATCAATCACACATTTGTTTTTCATTCAACAGAGACGCTTTTAAGAACGGTGGAAATATCCTCTGTCAAGCCATCTTATTTAGCTGGGTCTGCCCCCCCATTCCTCCCCCCACTCCCCCCACAGCAGAGCACCTACCACATCAGTAGTGTGGTTAGCTCTGGGAGGGGGGGGGGGGGGGGGGGGTGCAGATGGAGGGAGGCATGTGTGTGGTGTAAGAGTGAGTTCAGCTTTCTGTGTGGCAGACCAAGAGTCGTCCAGCTCAGTACGTACCTCCGTCACACCCCGATGATGACCTGAAAGGGGGGGGGGGGGGGGGGGGTTTGGGTGGGGGGGGGGGGTTTGGGTGGGGGGGGGTTCTGCAGCCACAGAGATGATCGTGGCAAGATTTTCGACTGAAACCACACATATGCAGCAGAATACAGTCTGCTCTGAACATTAACACTGGGACAACACGCACATTCTAGTGGACAGACCACCAAGTTGGATTGTTATTACGGCATTAAGGCAGCAACGCTCATATCTGTTAGAACATTAATGCTGGTGAAGAAGCATTAGCATTACTAAAGAAAATTACAAAACCAGTGTAACAACATCTCTGCGGTTGTCCTTTTGTTGCAACGATTCAATGATGATGATGGTTGGTTCCCATTGTTTTGTGGTACATGAACGCACCATTAGAGTGAGGCGGCCTGTGATTGGCTGAGGGTGTGGAAGGGGGGCGGGGAGTGTTCATATTACAGTAAGGCTACTGGCATCACCATAGATATAAAACACGAGATGCCTCCCGGTGCCGCCAGTAACGTGCCTACAGCGCCGCCATCTTGGGGGGGGGGGGGGGGGGGGGGGGGTCTACCTCATTTTAAAGCTGAGGAAAAGATCCATCCAGTCAAAACCTCATGGAAAATTATTGAAGATTATTGAAAATTATTGAGAGGGGAGAGAAAAGCCTTTTCCTTTACAACAGGCGCTGCTAGGTGCTCGTGTTTATATCCATGAGCATCACTGCTTGCTGCATGTTTACCAAGATGATGTTGGTTTGTAAACATATCGATCGAGGAAACTGCAGGTTTGGAATGAGTGGAAATGTTTTCAAGTATTGGTTGATTCTCTGTGTGAAAATGAGACCTTTTATGAGAAGTAGATTTTGAAGAATTTTTTTTTTTTTTCTGGTAGAGTAACTTTAAAACAAGAAACAATTCAAATAATCTGAAGCATTTCAGCTGATTCAAAAAGCTGCAGCTCTGCCACTGAGGGCCCGTCCACACCAGGAACCCGGTTCACCTAAACCAGATGTTTCTGGCCTGTCGTCCACATGAGGAGGTTCTAGAAGTGTCTAACAGTCTAATAGTGGGAAAATTCTAAAACCCCGGTTCATGCCGTCCAACCCCCAAATACTGCAAAGGCAGTGGAAAAAAGGTGACGATCTACCCTTCCTGCTGCAGGATGCTGCTCTCTATCAGGAGAGCGACACTGAGCATGCTCAGAGCGACTCAGATGAACTCAAGCAGGAGGAGGTGCGGCGGGGATGAAGAGGGATGGAGTGAACCGGAGTCATGGCACATTCCCTGGATGCCAGCTTAAAGCACCGTGCCGGCGGTTCTGCACGTCTGTTGGCTCATTTACGCTCCAATCTGGTTTCCTGGCCGCAGACGGCAGCGGCTGGACGGGTCACTTCTGCGTCACAAGTAGAAGACACTGGAGCCTGGACGACAGGAGGACGACAAACTCAATGGTATCGCTCTGGAGCCAAACACTTCAAAGACAGAAGAACGACGCACTTTGTATACGTTTCTGCAGCCGAGCCGTCAGAGCTCGTTTCACTTCAGCAAACTCCTTCACTGTAAACTTTCAGGCCGCTTCATTTAGGAAGGACACGATCCTGGAAGACTGATGGAAACACGCAGAGAAGCTGCTTTCATCTCAGCATTTCCTTCAATTCACATTCCAGCAATTTCTGAAATGAGTGAAATCTGCTGACGTGTTTGAACCAGCAGCCACAGGGACTCCTGTACAATCCCACATGATCTCATGATCTGGTTTATTTCTATTTTCATGGCTCTGCTCAGTCCCCACTCTGTGTTCTTTACATGTTATTGTGACGAGGTTATTATATCCAGGGCCGGAGTGGGACTCATCTTCAGGCCTGGAGTCTCAGACCTCAGGCCTCCAAGGCCCACTTTCGATCACCACCTATTAAAATCAAGTCATTATAATCTTACATGTGAAGTCCATAGCACTGTTCTGTGTTCTGTGTCGCCTTGGAAGTCAGTGCATTTTTCTAAAATATTTCCAAATTATTGCAAGTAAGGGGTGCTTCACCATGAAAATGTATTCCTACACAAAAACATTATGCAATACATCTTTTTTTTTTATATCATTTCAGAATCTATATTTCAAATAGGTGTTAACAGCGATCCAAGCCTTAAAAATGAAACAACAAAAAGTATTAGGGTTCGGGTTTAGTGACCCTGACCCACCAGACGTCACCGTGTGACAAGAAGAAAGCTGCAACACTAACAGACTGAGAGCAGGGAAAACGTCTTCAACAAGAAAAATCTACACGCAGAATTTAAAGTAAGAATAGAACACGGAAAGAGAACAGAGAGTGTGAGAAACTTGTGAGGAATGAGAGAAAAGAAACTTATCTTGGAAAACAACCCTAACCCTAACCCTAATACAGCTCCTGTGTGGAGTTTGCATGTTGCCCCAGCTCTCCAGGACACACTGGCAAAATAAATTATTAATCTCAATGTGGTTCTCCTGGCAAAACAAAAAGAAAGTTCTGGACATGGAGAATTAATGTTCTTACACACTTGTGCATTTAATATAGTTTTCCCCTCTCCATAACACACTATTTTTGCAACTTTAGTCAACTTGAATATGATAATTCAGATTAAAGTCATTTGTTGCAAGCAGGGTACGTTATAATTTTATTCTGAAAACTGAAACAAAAAAGGTTAAAGATGTCCTGTTTCATGTGTCAAAATTAAAAAAAAAAAATCTATAGAAACTTTTTTAAATAAATATTCTCATTGAGTAATTATAAAGACAAATAATACAAGACATTGACTACAACCTTTCAATAAGTGACGACTGCATTTTCCAAAAGAGAAATAAAAGTGTATATTTGGATTAAATTAAGTTTGTTTTCTGTTACTTTTCAATGGATCGTGTTTTTATCTGAAACAGGTTCAGATTTTAGATTAATTAAAAAAAAAAAAATCTGTTCAATGTTCAGTAAATTCTGAAAGTCTTCGAGTTCATTTGACTGTTTTTTGTTTGTTTTTTAAAGCATGGCAGCAGGAAAACCACAAAACATTATGATGAGCAGAAGAGTCACTTCAAATAAAATATTTCAGAGTCCAGGTGTGTTAATCTGCCATTGAAGCATTTCTACACTTTGACTTCCAAACTTGATGGTTTGTTTCAGATCAACTTCTGAAAGGGAATTAATTTTCGAGGTTAAATCCTCCATTAGAAGAAAAGTCTCCGTCCTGAACTGGATCAATCCAGTTGTTTGAGACACAGTCCAGTTTTTGTTTTTGTTTGTCTGTCTGTCAGATGCTGGTTTGTTCATTCATAACTCTCAGCGAGATTCATTCGTTCATCTAAACAGTCATACTGACATCTAGTGGCCAGGCTGCACGTGACATGTCAAACTGGGCTTCACAGCCTGGTGCAAAAACTAAAAACAATATTCAATCTTTGGTAATCATCTCATTGTGTAACATTTATTTTACAATAGTCAAAAGACATTAAAATTCATAAAGTAAAATCAAGGACACACTTCAGTGCAATTACACCACTCCATACACAAAAGTGTGTGTGTGAGACTGAAAGTCTGTCCTTTTTTGTCCTCCCTTGTTTCTACCAGATGTTGAGATGAAGACAACAAGCGATGAGTCTCCCATCATTAACTCTGTCACGTCTCTTCTAATTTACCGTCTGAAAGGAGAAATTTGGCTGAAAAGTTGAACTTTCTCGATTATAGTTCTTTTTAAATTCACACAATCAGAAATGCTCATATTCTTTATTGACTGAAAATCTTAAAACAGGAAGAAAGAAAAAGCAGTTAATTTTTCTGAGGTTTCTTTGAAATCATTCTAGAATGCTTGAAAGATGGATGTTTATAAAAACATACCTGATGAACCTTTAGTTTTCACTAAACTCAGACGAACTGTCATTTCCAGTAAAGCAGCCCAAAACACATTCATTAATAGTCTTAATGAAGCTTCTGCTTGTGTTTGTTTACAAGTATGTTAATAAAAGAGTCTGAATATGTGTCTCTGTTTAAAAGAACTGCTGTTTAAAAGAACTCTAAAGTTTTACCACTGGAGGTCTCTGTCAATCTAAGAAAGGCCAGATTGTAATGTGGTTTATAAATTCACTGTATTCAAATGAAGTTAACATTGGCTTAAATGGAATAACAATGAAGAGCCTCACCTAATAGATTTTCTTTCCAGCCGCCACTGGACTCCACCTTAGTGGACTGGAGGTGCAGTGAAAAAGTACTGCACCTTTATTTAAAGCATCAAAACTGTAGAAACAAAACATCCAAACGTCTCCAATCACCAAAGTGTAAAGTGCTGCAGAGTCTCCAATGTGACCACGATGGCCTTCGTTATAAAATGTAAGTCAAATCTGATCATCCTCCATATTATAATGACAAAGACAACGTGTCAGAATATAACTAACTCCTTAACTCGGATTAATTCGTAGAATTTTAAAGCAATTAAACAATCTAAAGCCAAAAAACCCCAGAAAAGTCTCTGGTTCGAGGCAGTTCGTCCAAGTCGAAGAGACATTATTGTAAAAGGCGTTTCAAGTTCAATGCATGTATATTTCCTTTCAAAATGAATCAGCGATCAGTGCTGATTAAGAACAAAGGATATTTAATCGTGGTCAATATAAATTAAATTAGCTCCGATGTCTTTTCACCCGCCTTCACCATCATGGAAGTTCCCACAAACTATAGAAACACTGAACGAAAACAATCCTTCAGAGGATCGAACATAATTTATGGTTTTACGTCAAACTCCTGGAGGAGTCTGATCTTTGTCATCTTTTGTAAAATGATAACATTTTGTCGCTTGTGACCAAGAAGGACGTTTGAATGTTTTGAACATCTGCACGTGTTTTTATCGTCTCTGGTTTGATATCAGAATATCAGATGACGTCTTTGGATCTTTATCAACAGGATCCCATCAAGTCGAATATATAAATATATGTGTGTGTGTGTGTGTGTGTGTGTGTGTGTGTGTGTGTGTGTGTGTGTGTGTGTGTGTGTGTGTGTGTGTGTGTGTGTGTGTGTGTGTGTGTGTGTGTGTGTGTGTGTGTGTGTGTGTGTGTGTGTGTGTGTGTGTGTGTGTGTGTGTGTGTGTGTGTGTGTGTGTGTGAATAAACAAGGTGACCAGCAGCTGAAGCTGAGGGCAGAAACTGTGCCGACAGATTTATTGCAGGGAGTTGAAGCGTCCAGACGTGTCCGATGTGTTCGGGGCGTCACACTGCAGCTTCACCGCCACGACAGAACATCATCAAACATCCAAGACGGTTTTGTCACCAACAGGTTGAGAATGAAAGCGACCGCGGCCTCGTCTCCCGCCGGGCTCTTCTCATTCACAGATCACAGTTTTCTGAGGTGGAACGTGGGAAGACTTATTGTGACTGAACATTCGGCTGTTGAACTGCAGTGAATCTTTAAAGAAATGATGAAAAATTAAAGTTTAAAGAAAAAAAAAGGAACAATTCCCAATCTTGTCTTTGGAAGGGCTCCAGACGGCTCTGTGTCTTCATCTGCTTTAATTTCACACACCGAGTGGATTTTTGTCACAGCAGGTAAAATGGATTCCTACCCAGAGGAGGATCTCCAAGACCAGGACCACAATTACTCAGCTTTTCTTTCTTTTTTTTTTTCCAATTCAGATGATGAAGCTCATGAAACTCATGAAAACATTATTACAGCTTTCCTCGATAAACACTCCAGGTCATTTAGAGTCTGAGCAAGGTTTTATTTTAATAAATAAAAGAGGAACGTCTGTGATGAGTGGACTGTACAGTAAAACATCTGCTCCCTCTGTTAAGCAGGAATCAAACCAGAAATGGAACTTGGTTGAACCAACGTAGTTTTTTGGGGGGTTTTTTGTATCTTCATTAGAGTTTTAGTTGCATCTTTTAACTCTGTGAATGAAAACAACTGGACAAACACATCAGACCATGAAGTCTGTGGGCCACAAGAGGCTCCCATCCGGCCAAAAACACCCAGCAAAGGGTGAACGTTTCAAAGAAAACGTTGATTTGAAATCAATAAATAAATGTCTTCTGAGTTGCAACACTACAAAACTCCCATAATGCAACAGTTTTCTGGACATTTCACTGCATTTTTCACCAGAAAGTGTCATTAAAATTTGCTTTATGTTGCGTTTGGAGTCATTTTCAGTAGTGAGCATCTGTTTCCTTGAAAATATAGATATTTCCATCACCTAAACTCTGCGCCACAACAAAGAAAATCTTTTAAAGTTTAACTCTAAAGGTTATTAAGTCACTATTTTACCGGTCCGGCCCACTCAGGGAGAAATCAGCCTGTTTGTGGACTGAAAGCTGTTTAACACTGACCGGAAAAAAAAAAGCTTGAGAATCACTTCAAAAAATAAGTAAGAATCAGCAGCAAAGTGAGCCAAACGGCTGAACATCCATTAAAGTGACGGAGATCCAGTCACAAGGCCGTGACCGCGGGGATCCGTCTCCATTTCGCCTGATTGTAAAATGACGTGAATTCAAACGTCGGCTGCTTTCAGCTCCGACCGTTCTCGTCTCGTTAATGTTGCCCTGATGCGTTTTGTTTGCGTCGCCGTGCCTCACCCGCCCCCTGCTTTGTCTCGGTGTCGAAGAGGAAGACAGACGACGCCCTCATCATTCCAAGAAATCATAAATTAGCTTTGTTTTCGCTGTAAAACGAGTTCAAAGCTGCTCTTCAAGCTCTGGGAGGCGCGACAACACCAATCAGTGATTTCATGGAGGCTCAAGGCTTTGTTGTGTTTTAATATGGAATCATAACTCTTTAACTTGATCTGAAACACACACACTGATTGTTCTTTGTTCCAATGAGGGGGAAATATATTAACAGGAAAATTCACCGGAACCTCAGTCGCTTTCAAGATCTTGACAAATTGTTTTATAACAATGAAAGTTGCAAAGAGAGGTTTTTACAAGAGCATAAAAGAAACAGGCTCGTTTGTAAACGTGAAGCTAAATCGCTTATTTAAACAACAAAGTGAGAAAATAAAGACATGCGAGCTGAAATAAATGTGACAGTCGAGCAAAGTGACGGGATGAGAAGTTTTGTTTGTTTTTTTTTCAGCTGTAAAGAATCGGTGGGACAAAAGTGGGATTTCCTTTCCATACGTAAAGGAACTCTTGTTTCACGTGAATGCTCCCGACTGAACTGGGAATTTCCCAGTTGGTTTTTCCGATTGCTGAAACAAGACATTTAAATGAAATGACAAGCTGTGAACGATTAGTGTGTCTCCTACTAAAGTCTGAAGCCCAGTAAACATTAAAAAGCAGGGTCATGTTTCCAATTAGGGTTAGAAAATGATCCCGGTGCTGATTTTACAGCCGCTTGGTTACAAAGTGAGGGTGTGAAGACGTTTTGTGACCCACAGCTGAGCAAAGTGTTGCAGTACGAAGACGAAGATTCCAAGGTACAATTACAAAAAAACAAGTCTCTTCTTCTGTGTCTTCGTCTTCTTGCTTTCTGTGCAAAGAGCAACCCGAACCGTCGGTTTGAGTCCCGGTCAGTTTACGTGTCTAAGGCCTCGTTTACACGACAACCAATACGAGTGTATCCGCAACACTTTCTTCACTTTTGGGGGGATTCGTTTAAGGCCAATTCATAAGAACAAGACAAAAGTTGGGCAGTGCGGGGTCTTGCCGAACAAAATAACAATTTCCTTCGTCTAGCTTCTTCTGGAAATTGCTGAAGCTTTAGCACTGACGTGTGCTGTTCGCTAATGACTATCAGTCGTATTTTAATCATATTTAACTGCTACTGCATGAGCGCCACAGCTCGTAAAATGTTGGAGCGCAGGCTTACGTGATGCACCTGAACGCATCACTCAGCTCCTGCAGTTAAAACCAGACCAACATGGCGGCTCGGACACAAACTCTCTCTTTTATTACTGAAGCAGTTCAGAGAAATGCGTTTCTGAAAACATGGGAAGCGAGAAATAAACTGTGCAGTTAAAACGCCGCTTCACAGACGCTGGCTGCTGGGAGGGGGCGTGGCCTGTTGCGAGGGGGCGTGGCCTGTGGGTTAGGCAGCTTCTTATCGGAGTGTGAAATGTCCTGTTGAATGTTCTTGTTGTTGTTACAGCTTCAAAACGGGAGTGTGCAGGGGCGCCAGTGTTCAGATCCACTGTATCCACTGGAAGTTTTCATCCCGGCTCCGAGGTGGACACTTTCTTTCACGGCCGTTATTCCCGCCTACAGAGACTGATGGACGCTGCAGAGCACATGCTCATCTCTCTCCCTCCTGCTCATGCAGTTGTAAACAAACATGGCGGCCCTGCAGTGGTATTAGTCACAGTCAGTGTTCTAGTTTTAATCATCCAGCAGCCTCTGATTGTTGATGTACACAACTTATTTCCATTAAAACAGCTGAGCCCAGAGAAGAAACCGCCCCGGGGCCTTAAAGACTCCACTTCTGGTGTTTGACATCAATCAAGACTTTTCTGCAACATGTCCCGGACCTTTCATTAGATGTTTTTGACCTCATGTTTCCAGTTTTTAATCTTTAGCCATTGAGCCATTTTCACACAAAACAGGATTCTTGAACAACAGATTGCATTATTTAGTGGGATTATTGTTTTTGCACATTAAATGCTGGGTAATGTGGTACTCTTGTTGTGGCCCTGACACACGAGTATTATTTTATCATATTAAAATAAAGTGCAACAATCGTGTGTGTTTCCTCACAGCCAGATGGGTTTGGTCATGAATAAAAGCAGTTGGAGAGCAGCGGAGCTTCAGCATTAACATCTAAAACTGCACTGCAGGATTGACACTTTCTAAAATAAAGGATGTCTCCATTTATTAATTTTTTTAATAAACTTCATCAAAGAGGATTAAATAGTGCGTCTTTTACTTTTGCACATGTTCGTAATGTAACTTTTTTTTATTTTATTTTTTAGATCAAACGAGAGGCACTGCTACAATTTGCACATTAAAGCCTGTGAAAGAAGGACTGACTTCAAAAATATCCACTATAATATCGTATCTGTACCGAATAGCTTTGTGGTTTATTTACAAAAGTCATACAAACATTAAACCTCACCAAAATACACTTTCTGGCCGCGAACTTTCCACACCTGCAGCTCTATAGTAGGTAGTTCTTCTTCATACTGAAGTACTCCTGAAGTACTCCTGACCCTGCGTCCCACTGGAACCTGCTGACTGTTTCACCTGATTCACGTTTCAACTCCAAAATTCCAGCAGAAAACCTTGTTTCAATTATTTACAAAATGTCAACCATCCTTCAGAAAGTCGTGTGTGTCTCCGGACGGAGTCCTGAAACCCTCCAGCCCTGCCGGGTGGGAATGTCTGCTGGGATGGGATGAGGGATGCAAACAAGATGGAGGAACATTTAAACATTTAACAGACTGTCGTCACGTTTAGGTTGAATTCAACAGAAAAATACCAATTTGGAAGAAAACCTGAACAATTTTTATGGTTTTGAGGTTGAAAAGTGAAAACGAGGGTCACTCACTCTCTCACTCACTGACTCTCACAAAATTATAGGATGGAAAAACACGAAGAAAAACAAAAATCTAGTGTTTTTTAAAGAATACTTCCCCTATTATAGCAAATAATCTTGTTATTTATATTTGTATTATTATCATCATTATTATTATTACGCTCCCTTTTTCTACTACAAACATGCAAAAAGCTTAATAAAATATGTATCCCTGTGCATACACACACTTTTTACATTTTAAAATTGTTAATCTGACTTTTTAGATCAGTTCTTATTGTTTTTTTAAAGGGGGGGGGTTCCTTGATTTAAATGAATTAGTTGTTTTGTTTATATCTCTTTCGATAGCAAAAATTAAAAAAATTTAATTAAAAAATAAATAATGTATAATAATAATAATAATAACTACGAGCACAATTAATTCTGTAAATATGCTCTTATGAAACAAAACAAAAACCAACAAACTCAAACGGAAATGAACACAGAATGATTCACGATTTATTCAAAACTAAGATGTTTCTTTACAACAACACAAAATTTGTGTTAAAAAGAAAAAGAAAAAGAAAAAAAAAACCTGATACATTCAATTCAAGTTCAACTAAAATCAAACGGCGTCTCTTCTGGTGGCCTGAATGTCGGCGCGTCGTGAGAAGAAAAAGGGGGGGAAAAAAATAAAACATGATTAAATAAATAAATAAATAATAACAGAAAACTCTACCAGACTTTTATGAGTCCCTGACAAAAATCCTTTACTTTTTAATAAATTTACCAAAACATCAGGTAGGATATTATAGCCTCGTTTTTTTTTTTCTTTGATTTTTTTCTTTTTCTTCAAATTTTGGTTTAGTTTTTGTAATAAAAATGTGTTTTAGTCCGAGAAACATGTATTTGTGTGTTGATCTCATTTGAGTCGACGTGTTTGAAACGTTTGAAGAGGCGACTTCTTCTCTAGAGGACGAGTCTGTCGAAAGGATGGAACACGTAAAAAAACCAACGGAAACGCTGGTTTGTCCCTGAACGCACCACCAGAACAGGCGGTGAGAAACGATTCATTTAATCACAAAGCCTCAAACTATTTCAACCTTTTTTTTTTTTTTTTGACATCTGTTGCTGATTCCTGCTCACAGCTGCTTTTATTTCTTCCCTGTTCACCATCTTCAATCCCGAGGAGGAGAAGTAATCAGGATAAATACAGAGCCAACATAAATTCTTCAGTGGTTAAACAAAAAGAGTTGAGTTAGTGCAAAAATCAACATCAAGCATCAAATGAGAAGCTGAATTTGGACAAAGAAGGACAAAGAGTTCACTAGAAAACAAAAATAACTGACTACGATATTTGCTTCACACGTGTATTTGGAGCAATAAACTTATAATTAGAACTAGAATGTCACGCTTACTGAAGCTTATCGCATAAGATGATGTGTTTAAGTAGCAACAATCAAGTCTATAATTGTTGTACCTGTGGTTGTTTTGCATTAAAGCCATAGTTTTAGTTTTAGCCTCCATGTTTAATATAACAATAAAATGTTATTTCAGCTTTTTAAGTGAAGATTTCTAATAATAATAAAAAAAAAAAATCTTCACAAAGAACCATTTTATCAGCTAATCCAGTCCGGGTTGACGAACCGACTCTTTTTCTCGACACCGCAATATTTGCATCGTGAAATTATTAAAGGTTAAATCATTATGTTGCCCGATTTAGTGTGTAATGAACCTTTTAAAAGTAAAGTAGGCTAAATATAGGCTTTGAATGGGCTAACCAATTAGCATGAGGTTGTGCTAAACAACTCGAGTCTGAGGAAGTTTTAGTGAATGAATCAGTTCATTTAAAAAAAAAAAAAAAAAAAAACAATTAAAGCTGATATATGTCTGTGTGTTCGCCACGTAGCATTTCAGGGATCTTTACTGGTGAGCAGGTGGCGAGTGGAGCGGGAGCGGAAGCGGAGTGGAGGCGGGAGCGGCTCTTCCTCCTGACGAGGAAAGCTCTACATTCAACATCAACAGTTCGAGCCGTTCCTTTAAAAGTAACTTTGGTAAAGCTGCGACTTTTCCATTCGCTGCCACGATCGGCAAGTTTAATAACAGTAAAAGTAAAAGAACGGAGCATTTTCGCTCCACTGAGCGGATGGCGGTGCCCACAGCGCCCCCCTCAGGCCGACCCCCTCGGGTGCAGACGCGGACCTTCTTCTGCCGAGTGTCACGGAGACGTTGCCGCGACGTTCCCGGGGACGTGTTTATACCGGCGGGTGATTTAACGCGGCGGGGAGCGTGCCATGTCCTGGCGGAGCGTCGCTAAGCTAAACACCAGCCTGCGGCGGAGCGCCTTGTATGGGCCGAGTGTTTAACCAGTTTAAATTTAAATATAATCTACTGCAGCAAGAGAAAGTTAAATCGTGTGTTGAGCACCGAGAGCAAAAAAAAAAGTGAGTCTGATTTTTAAGTCATTTTTCTTTATAAATTCAACTGAAATTGATGATCAAGTTCAGTTAAGTCGATGATTTTGACCGACAACTGAGTCACTTTGGGAAAATTATTAGACATGAAAATTCAGTGTGTTTATCTGTTTAATCGCTGTTTATGTATTTGTAGGACTGCGAGTCCAGTTTTGTCTTTGTTGTTTTCATTCGTAGGTCGTGTTTGTATGTTTGACTTTTTCTTTGTGCGTGTTTAGTTTTTGTTTGTTTTCAGGTTTATGCATGTTTACGTTTGTGTGTGTGTTTGCGATTCTTTTCATTCATGTCCGTTTGTGTATTTTTGTTTCCATGTTGTTTTATGGCATGATTTTGTGTAAATTGCACCTTTATGTATGTAGACATTTTGCTTGTGTTTTTATACATTTATATATATATTTTGTGTGCATTGATGGGGTTGTTTTTTTTGCATTTGTTTATATTTATATTTGTGTACATTAATTTTTGTGTGTTTGCACACGCAGACATATATATATATGATTATATATTTTGTTTGTTTGCTTATATGTTTGTTTCTAACATCATTGTGCATTAAACCATCAAAATAAGGACCAAGCAGCGTGTTTACGTCTCTTCTGCCGTGCCGTTAGAATTGGCGTCATGATTAATTAGGAGAATCCCTGGATTAGGGAACAGAAGCGGCTGCTCTCTAGAGCGCGAACCGACCTGAGGAATCTGTTTGTACATCCCGCAAAACATTCAGTGCCAAAAACAAAAAAAGAAGAGGAGGGGATCAATTCAAACTCTCCATCATATATACAGACAAACTCCTCGAAGTAACTGACAATATGAGTATGAATATATCCGGAAAATACTAAAAAATTATATATATATACAACAATATCTAAACCAAAATATGTGAGAAGGCCACTTTAGCGCAATTAAATCATCAACTCATGAACTCAAATGATACAGGTCGCTCACTATAAACGAGACGACCAGCCTCCGTCACTGTCCGACACACATTCAGCTCAAGTTTGTTCGTTTATACGTCAGTCAGGGTCGTAAATAACCAGAATGTGTTCATAAATGTACCGAAGTGCAGCTTTACAGAGACGATAGTGAAGAGCTGCACATCAGTGAGATGAAAGATTCATCAAAAATAGTCTATATTTAGCAGAAAGACAGTTAATTACAGTAATTTTTCTTCAACACTGGTGGAAAAAGAAGCTGGTTTCCACCTCGTGATTAGAATTGTTAAGGAATGCTAAGAATAGTATTTTTTTTTAGAGTGAATTAAGCTCCACCAACACCTCCAAGCTGTACGGATCGGATGTCTCATGTGTTTGTTTTGTTCTGTATTTGGTTGCAGCCACCATTTCAACCTCTGATAGCCGCTCGTCGGCTCTCTCTGTTTGAGAACAAGCCGGGGAGAAGAAAAAGAAGGAAAAAAAAAGAAAACATGTTCTTTACAATATGGAAACGGGACGGACAAACACCATCAAGTAAAAGTGAGTGGAATGGCGGTGACGATGTGCACTGTGCAAAAGTCCAGAAATGATTCCTCATTTCTCTGAGATGACGACATGAATGAAATGAAAAGGCAAGACGGCTTCACCTCCGACCGTCGTCTCCCAAACTGGATGTTCGCCGTTCTTTTCTTTCAACTAACAGGGCTTTCCTGTCACTGTGTTCCCCGCATCGATATACGACTGTGTAGAGTTACACAAATCTAAGCATTGACGTATGACATAATATTCTCGGCGATATTGTGCAGTTTTAGAGCAAAAAGCCTTTTTTTTTGTTTTGTTTTTTTAAACCTATCCTGAAGCTATTTTCAGGAGTTTGTTTTCCAGGGAGGTAACTTTGTGTTACCTTGCTATCCTCCCATGAAGAGTGTTCTGTGACCGGGAAATGGCCACAAACCTCTCGGGGGAGGAGGGGGGAGGGAGGAGGGGGGAGGATGGTGGGGGGAGGATTGGGGGGGGGGGGGGAGTTAGCTGTTGAGTGTAGCTGCCTGCTCCTTCTCTGCCTTCTCTTTGGCCTTTCCCTTCTCCATCAGCTTCTCCTCCTTCTGCAGCATCACCATGATGTCCGCCACCTGCGTGGTGGAGATGTCGATGTCCTCCTTGTCGATCAGCTCCACCACCTGCATAAAAAAAAAACAGTTATCAAATCCATCCAGCAATCTTCTAAACTGCTTCATAAAGCATCTGCTTTCACACTTGCAGTGCACCGGATCAATCCACCAGAGGGCGCCACTCTGGGACACAGAGGACAGGAGAGGTTTTCTTTCTCTTTCTGAAAACAGTAGAGCAGGGATGTGCAGAGACCTTAGAAGGGGAACAGGTTTGTCCTCCTCGGTCTGGTTCTACAGGTTTCTCCTCCTGGTTCCACAGGTTTCTCCTCCTGGTTCTACAGGTTTCTCCTCCTCAGTCTGGTTCTATCGGTTTCTCCTCCTCAGTCTGGTTCTACAGGTTTCTCCTCCTGGTTCTTCAGGTTTCTCCTCAGTCTGGTTCTTAAGGTTTCCCCTCCTGGTTCTTCAGGTTTCTCCTCCTCAGTCTGGTTCTATCGGTTTGTCCTCCTCAGTCTGGTTCTATCGGTTTCTCCTCCCTAGTCTGGTTCTACAGGTTTCTCCTCCCTAGTCTGGTTCTACAGGTTTCTCCTCCCTAGTCTGGTTCTACAGGTTTCTCCTCCCTAGTCTGGTTCTACAGGTTTCTCCTCCCTAGTCTGGTTCTACAGGTTTCTCCTCCCTAGTCTGGTTCTACAGGTTTCTCCTCCTCAGTCTGGTTCTACATGTTTCTCCTCCCTAGTCTGGTTCTACAGGTTTGTCCTCCTCAGTCTGGTTCTATCGGTTTCTCCTCCTCAGTCTGGTTCTACAGGTTTCTCCTCCTCAGTCTGGTTCTACAGGTTTGTCCTCCTCAGTCTGGTTTTACAGGTTTCTCCTCCTCAGTCTGGTTCTACAGGTTTGTCCTCCTCAGTCTGGTTCTACAGGTTTCTCCTCCCTAGTCTGGTTCTACAGGTTTGTCCTCCTCAGTCTGGTTCTATCGGTTTCTCCTCCTCAGTCTGGTTCTACAGGTTTGTCCTCCTCAGTCTGGTTCTACAGGTTTGTCCTCCTCAGTCTGGTTCTACAGGTTTGTCCTCCTCAGTCTGGTTCTACAGGTTTCTCCTCCTCAGTCTGGTTCTACAGGTTTCTCCTCCTCAGTCTGGTTCTACAGGTTTCTCCTCCTCAGTCTGGTTCTACAGGTTTCTCCTCCTCAGTCTGGTTCTACAGGTTTCTCCTCCTCAGTCTGGTTCTACAGGTTTGTCCTCCTCAGTCTGGTTCTACAGGTTTGTCCTCCTCAGTCTGGTTCTACAGGTTTGTCCTCCCTAGTCTGGTTCTACAGGTTTCTCCTCCTCAGTCTGGTTCTACAGGTTTGTCCTCCTCAGTCTGGTTCTACAGGTTTGTCCTCCTCAGTCTGGTTCTACAGGTTTCTCCTCCTCAGTCTGGTTCTACAGGTTTGTCCTCCTCAGTCTGGTTCTACAGGTTTGTCCTCCTCAGTCTGGTTCTACAGGTTTGTCCTCCTCAGTCTGGTTCTACAGGTTTGTCCTCCTCAGTCTGGTTCTATCGGTTTCTCCTCCTCAGTGTGGTTCTACAGGTTTCTCCTCCTCAGTCTGGTTCTACATGTTTCTCCTCCTCAGTCTGGTTCTTCATGTTTCTTTCTGTTAAAAGGCAGTTGTTCCTTCCCACCGTCTCCTCTGCTGATTCATTGTTGTTGTTTTTTTCCCGTCAAAGTGCTTCAGAGGATTGTGTTGTATTTGCCACTACGTAAATAAAATTGAATGGAGGGTTTCTCTCCTCCTCCTGCTGCATCACATCTTCACTTCTTCTCTCCACCTGACTGAACCACCTCAGCCTCCTCCTGCCAACATGTTTTTCCACTGCCAAGGTTCCTCACACGTCTTCATTCCTCAGACTTTCTCTCCTCATCCCACATTTCCATCTGCACTCCCTCCATCCCTCCTGCGGGAGGAGGAACATGCTAACTGGCCAATGAGAGGCCTGCAGGTCCAAGCCCAGGCTGGAGTCACGACGACAACAAGTAATGAATGGCACGAATCCCAGATCGCCAATTTGACCTGAATTATGTGATCCAGGGGGGCGAGGCGTCACGGAGAGTGGCGACCTGATGATGGTGCGCTACAAGTAAGAGCAGGAAACGGTGGCGGATCATCACAAGTCACTTTCTCTCAGGAATATGGCAGGAAGGTGGCGGATCGGGAGGATTTGGTGTCTACAGTAGTGGATTCTGCCGTCTCACTCTCTTCCACAACACCACGCGTCACAACTAATCGGAACTTCTTGAATCCGGATGGTTCTTGATGGTCCCGGAAGACTTTTAGCGTTTTCGTTTTTTTTTGTTTTTTTTTAAAACAAATCCACCTGAAGGGACCTTCCCGGAGCGGGGACGCACCTTGATGACGTCGTCGATGTCCACCTTCCCGTCCTTGTTGTCGTCCAGCGCCTCGGCGATGCTCTGCAGCTTGTGCTCGGGAATGTTCTGGATCTGCCGCATGACGCCGATGAGCTCGTCGATGCTGATCAGGTTCTCCCTGAAGGTGTAGAACAGACTGCATACAGGAAACAGTTACCACCCGGGGAAAAGGGCGTAAAATGCGGTGGAGAGGCCTGAGGTCAACATGCTGCATTCGAGGGCCCCGGAGCACGCCAATCAAGACGGATTACGGCCGCTTCATTTGCGGCGCCACGGGCGGGGGAAATTTGGAACGTTGACGTGTGTTCAAGCTGAATGCAGGATGCTCGTCGTCACCTGATTTTATATAAACACTCACAACTGCACAAGACGGCGTTCAACAGCGGGATCGATTAGTCTCATGAGTCGTGTGTCCTGTTACACAACATTTAGTGCGTTTCATCAATCAAACTCTGAACGCAGATGATCTATGCATCCAAAACCTCTAAGATCGGGTGAAATCTGTTTGATTAGAACCGTGTTTTTTTAAATGATTACAGACGGTTTAGTAAATTGAAGCACAGCAATGATCTCTAACGGCACAATTTCTGCGCGGAACAATCACGATGCGATGTTAGCAATGTTTCACAAGCAGGCGGGCTGTTTAGCACAGCGGGGCTTACCTCGAGGCATCGCTATATTTAGCAAAGAATAATCTGAAAAATTTCACAACTGTTAGAATTTGGAGTCAAAACCCAAAAAAAAAATATATATATAGTTTGTTTCAAATTGATTTGTTTTTGAGAGGGGAAACCCTTTTTTTCTTTTGGTTCTTATTTGATCTCCACCACCATTTTACAATGAAAGGAGATGAAAGATGAGGATGAGGATGATGAAGATGGAAAAGCAGGATGAAACCATCATGGGAGAGCTACAATAATGAGCCAGTGAGAAAAATGAAAGATATTTTCAAGCTGTTGAAATGTAGCCGTTTCCTGGAAGCCTGAAGTGTGAATGTTGAGCATATGTCACGCGCTTGCTGTTTGTATTTCAGTGCCGGCGCTCAGCGTGACGAGCAGGCGGACGCAGAAACACGGCGGAGGGACGTCACACAACGGCAATGGAGACGGAGGCGACCAAGCAGCTGCGGCGCCGCGGGTCCAAGTCTTGCTCAATAAATTTGCTTCTCAAATCAAGTCAGTTTACTTGACACGCTATATAATTATAATTATAATTAAAGTCAAAATGCTCACACACTGTTAAATCGTCTCCTTTATGAGGCAGATGACTACATTTGACAACTTGTGCATCTCTCAACTTGTTAAAGTGAATGAATTATCATATGTTCTGGACGATGAGTCGCAATATTTCATTATGTTATTAGCTTTGTTTACGCTTCAAATGGACAAAATCATAACAAAGATTTTCTCTTGTTGCAGACCGCATGATTACAGAACCTCACTTGACTTCAGCTGAGTCTAATGAGTCAATATTAATAATCAGGTTGTCAAAAGTTTAATCCTTGGGTTTTCTCTTTTCTCTCTTAAAAGCACCTCGAGATGATTGTGATGTATTTGGTGCTGTGGAAATAAAGTTGAATTGAATTGAATTAAGCAGGAGGGATGAATGTTGTTTTTTTTTTAACGCCTGAAGGTTTGGTAATCACGCTGGTTGTGTCGTCTGCAGCAGCTGACAACTCGATTACATGAAACCTCAACAAAAGAAATGATGACGATGAGGTTCTTCTGGGATTTTTTCAGTCTAGCAGAAGCGTCACAGCCACAAACGACAGCTTTGTAAAATGGTGAAAAGGCTCAGTGCGTTTCCAGAAATCGTGTCAATCGTGATGTTTAGTTTGAGACAGGAAGCTATCCGGGGAGGAGCAGAGAGAGAGAGAGAGAGAGAGAGAGATAGGACGAGCTGATAAAAAAGCCACTCACCCTACAGGTGGGGTCGCCCCGCTCTCCACCTGCCCGTCCAGGATGACCTTGTCCTTCTCCAGCTCCCCGATGATCTTGTCGATGCGGCCGATCATGCGGTTCACCCGCTTGGAGAGCCGCTTGCTGGCCTTGGACTCCTCCAGAGCTCTCTCCTGTCCCGTCTTGGAGAGCTCCTTCTTTATCTCCTCCAGATCCTGAAACACACGATCATGAAGCCCACCGTCCACACTAACCTGCAGCACGCGCGCACACGCACACACACACACACACACACACAGCGGCTCAAACAACAGCCGCCCAGATCTGAAGGCACCTCGTTGTACTCCTGCACGTCGTCCTTCAGCTCCTCCAGCTCCTCCTTCTCCAGCGTTAGCAGCTTCTTCTGCTCCTTCAGTTTGGAGCAGGCGTCGCTCAGCATGTCGATCTCCTCCTTGGTGATCTCCTCGCCCTGCAACACAAAGCCAAGGTGAAGAAAACAAACAAACAAAACGCGTCACGAGTGAGAGAAATCCCTCCCTGGAAACACTGAGGCTCTTCACAGTGGGAGAGGAAGACGAAGCCCCGTGGATCTAATGTTCACTCAAGAGTTAACGTCGTCTTTGTTTTCGCCTCAGTGCTTCAGGTTAGACTTTCTAAAGTTTCTTTCTACGTGAAATCATTTAATAATTTACTTTAAATTCTGATTGTGTGGATTTTTCTTTTTGGGGGCATTTTTCTTGCTCTGTCAGACAAACACAGAAGTGATGGAGGCTCTTCTGTGGTATTGGAGCACTTTTCTGTGGTCACAGATGGGTTTTTGTTTTTTGTTTTTAATTGAAGTCACATGACCAGGTAAACAACTAAAAAAAAAAAAGTCTCCACTTATATTCCAGAAAATACTACGCATGTATAGTTATTGATTCAACAATCTACAAAAAACTGTAAAAGAAACTGGAAATGATGCTTCTTGTATCAAATCCTAAAAATGTTATTGATTAATTAAATACAAAGTTCCAAATTAAATGAAATTAGTGTCCTACTAATTATGACGAGACATTATTGTAAACGTGATCCACATATAGGCAACAAAAAGCAGAAATGTCCTGGTCGATATTTTCAGTTTGAAATAGTGGGGAAGTCTTTCTATACAAGCTGAAACTATCAAAACTTCAGTTTAATTCATCTCTGGTGAAAGAACCGGCTCTCCGATTTGATTGAATTCCAATCGCAAGGCTTTCCTACCTTCTAACTTGTAACATTAGAAATAAAGTCAGGCCAGAAAAGGTGTGTTTTAAAAACACAATCATTTGTGTAACTCCAGATGTTTCTTGCTGCTGCTGTTTCACATAAGACCACATAGTGAGAACCGCTGCTTCAACATAAAACGCACAACTTGAAGTAAACTACACTGAAATGCTTTTTAGATCGTGGCTGACCAGTCGTTTCTTTTTTTTTTTGATAAAACCATCTTTATCACTACATGATTCTTTAAAAGTAGTTCAAACAGTCTTTTCACTTCCTCCAGAGCCACGTGTGCATTTAACATAACCCCCCCCCACACACACACACACACACACACACACACACACGTACAGGGAAACTCCCCGTCATCCAGTCACACGTCACCAGACGATGGAGGAAACTGAGGCGCTACAGTGAGAGGAACCGTTCCACTGGGAGGAGGGGAGGAAGGGAGGAAGGGAGGAGGGGAGGAGGGGAGGAGGGGAGGAGGGGAGGAGGGAGAATCTACAGAGACGTGGGTCAAACAGGCTGCTCACGTCAGATGCGGCGTTTCTTCAGCCGTCTACGACCGAGACGTTTAAATCTGCACGAGGACACGACGTGGGGCGGAGCTGATTTTATTCGGCGAGTCGTCACTGAACGGGGAACTTCCAGTAAGCCACTGTGAGCTGAGTGCACTTTGCAAACTAAATACCTGAGTGTTTATTTATAGGCGGGATCATTTTACATTATTAGTGGGACAGTGGGTGGGGGCAGATTGTGAGGTCGGGCTGCATCAGAAGGAGCCGCACTCACACAATGCAGATTCTACTTTACTTTAATCTGTTCTGTCACATTTCATTCTGATCTATAAAAACCTATTCCTCAGTTTCATGGTCCATGTTTTTTTCCAATTTCAATTCATTATATACAGCCTTGTTATTCTATTCTACTCACTTCGATTATATCCCATTCTATTTTAGTAAATATTTATTCTACTCCAATCCTTTCTGACCCACCCTATATTATTATTTTGTTTCAACCAATTCCATTCAATGAGATTCTTTACTTCCACTCTACTATTTCTATTCATTGTGTTTTTTTGGTTCTAATCTACTCACTTTTCCACACTATTCCGATTAATTCCGTTCGGATGTTTACTATTCATTCTATCCTCCGATCCTGTTCCATTTAATTCAAAAGTATTGAATTTGATTCTATTCATTTATTCTGATCCAGATTTAATGCACTCATGTGATTCTTTTCAATCAATTCTACTCCATTTTCCCTCTCTCTATATAATATTCCACTACATTCTCATCGTTTCAGATCTATTTTTATCTGTTCTGTCATGAAGTGTGAGTGTGTGTCAGAGCCGTTTGACCCGCGTCCGTCTGCGCTCAGGTGAACGGGGAAGATAAACCGGGATTGTTTGGGAGGAGACGTCATTATTCAGCCTAACCTGGAAGCGAAGGAGCGCCTGCCACTGTTCAAACTGTGTGACGGGCGGAACAAACAAGATGAGAAAACAGTGAGAACAAACACAAACCAGCTCGTCTTGTTCACTTTAAATGTGATCGTCGATCATTTAGAATTACCGCGTAATAATAATACCGACTTTGAACAAGGGGTCAAAAAAAAAAAACGACACACGGCAACTTGGATCAGCTGACATTCGCCTGGACGGGAACGACGAGCGCCGAGCCTCGTTTCCACCGCACAAACAGTGCTCCAGCTCCAGTTCCTCCAGAAAGTAGGTTAAAAAGTAGGCGGGGCTTAGAGCTCTGCAGATATGTGACATCACAACAGTGATCTCAAGTTGCGCAGCACAAAAGAAAAAAAAAAACAACCAACCAGTGCAAAGCTGGATGTTCACAGAGGATTCATACAGTTGACATATTAAAATAGTGAGGGTGTGTCTTAAATTCACTGCCCAATCCTCAAAACTGGATCCGTTCTGTTGTCCCGAGGGCTGACGGACAAGCGTCAACCTTTTGGAGCGGTCGTTTCTGTAAAAAACCCAGAATTCTTGCGGCGGAAACCCGAACCGTACCGAAACGGGGCGTTACCTTCATGCTCTCTATGACCGGCGCCGTGTCCCTCAGTGTCTCCGAGGTCTTTTCAGGCGTGGACGATGGCGTCTCGGTGCCGCTACGCTTCATCCTCTCAGCGACCAGCTCCACTTCTTCCTCCTGCAGGACACAGTGCAACTGATGTTCACAACCTCAGGAATCCATTTAAAAACCAAATAAAACTCCAAAATCCAAATCCAAAAGTGATAACCACAGTGACTCTATGAAAGTAAAGGAGGGGACAAAATACTGAATCCTCCCATCAAGAGCACGACCCCACAACACTGGGGCTTTTTGAGGAAAGAATGAAATGTGGACCCTGGATCCAGCGGTGGAAAACCCTGACCTTCCTGTGACGGACCCTCGGACAGTCCTTACCTTGGCGGCTTTCTCCGCGGCGTCGGCCAGCCGCTCCATCTCCCGGTCCTTGTTGTCCTGGCGTATGGCCGCCTCCTCCTGCAGCGTCGTCTCCACTTTGGTCTTGTTGTCCACCTTGGAGAGCTCCATCTCCGCCACCAACATCTGAGCCTCTTTGGTCTGGAAGAGCAGGCAGACGTCTTCATATTCTCCTTGGTATTACTTCAAGGCTTTACTGGATGAAGTACAAGTCCTGCGGCGAAGACTTACCACCATCTCAGGAAGGGTCTGCAGCGTGGTTTTCAGCTGGTCTGCCGGAGACAGGGTGTCGGGCAGGAACATGGCCCGGGACAGGAGCAGCAGGGACGTGGGGATCTGCTGGTTCAGATGCAGCTCCAGCCACTACAAAGGGATCGTACGATAACTTTAAACTCTTATATATGCGCGTTCTTACACAATCCTGCCATGCACAGCTGTGCACATACCATAATGTAAGTGTAAAAACTTAAAGAATCACTGAGATTTAGCCAAACTCCTTCAACAAGAAACTAAAACATATGACAACCTCCAAATGTTTTCTTCAGATTGAAATATTGCAGGAAACTGTTCATGAAGTAAAACATCCACAAGTGTGTATTGATGTTGTGTTTCTCGTTACCTGGCTGAGCTGCTCTCTGAGACGATCCTCCGTGACGCCCAGCGACCTCATCCCTCGAACCCGACAGGCCGCCTGCACCTCGGTCACGTTCAGACTCTCCACCCCTTCCTCTGCAATCAGCTGCACCCAACAGCACAGAGCTCGTTTAATTGAGGAACTGCCCTTGTCGTCGTGGTCAGTTAAGCGAGGCGTGAAAGACTCCGGGAGCTGGGCACCTTGTCGTCGGCCCGGATGGCCCGGAGCTTCATGATGAGCTGGAAGCGCAGGAAGTTGTTGGTGCCGATGGACTGCAGCTCCAGCAGGCGGCACAGAGCCACCAGCTGAGGCCGGGTCAGGTTGTCCAGCGTCAGCTCGTCCTCAAACAGTTTGGAGAACTTGATGATCTGCTCGTTGCTGGGACGCTCGCCGGAGTCACGGATCTGCAGCCACCGAGTCGTGACAGAAATCCTCCACTTCACATCAAGTCACATTTTCATGCAAATAGTGCAGGAATGGGTTTTTTTTGGCAGCGAGTTTCAACCTAAATACGCTGTTATTTAGATTTCATTATTATTATGTTATTTAATGACATATAGTCAGATGGGCTCGGTTCTGGTGCCAATATAGTTTATTAGAATAAATATTAAACACAGATTTTATATCATGATATAGGCATTATATTGAAATTTTAGATCAAATATATACTGAGAATATTTAAATGTATTAGGGAGCAAAAAAAGTAAAAGAAATTGAAACAATGTGTGCAAATGATCTGCGCTAAAATCCAGAACTTAAACCCATTCTCTGACTGACTCCTGTTTTTACAAATAGTATATATTCAGTGGCCGCTATAACTCAACTTAATTACAATTATCAATTAAGTAATGAACAATTCTAAGGTGTTTAAGTAATTTTACGAATCAGGATTTATTACGTCTTTTAAAAATATATCTTAATTTCTAAGATTTCCTAGAATCACTACAGATCACGTGAACAAAGGCGGTTCTTTCTGAGTTCACCACCAGGCGGCAGCACTGAGCGACCCTTTCTTTACGTTCTGCCGGTTTGTTCGCTGTCATGGAGAAACACCGACCTTCTGGAAGAAGGTGGAGAACTCCTCGGTGACGGTGTCCTGGGCCGCCTTGTTCCTCAGGGCGATCTCCTCGATGGTGTCCTGCAAGAACTTGGCCATCTCCAGTTTGACCCTCAGCTCCTTTTTCAATCGCTCCTCCTTTAAAAAAAAAAAAAAAGAGAAGAAAAAAGAAAACAGAACGTTTCAGGGCGGAGAAACGTGAATAATTGAGCCCCAACCGATGGTTTGCTGAGAAAAGCTTCCGCTCACCTTCTTGGTCTGCGTCTCGAAGGTGGACGGCAGCATGTTGGGGAAAAGCTTGAGTGCGACGGGAAGCAGGAACTCCATGAAGGGGACGATGATGAAGACGAGGAAGGGAAGGAGCCGGAAGACGTCTGCGCACGTTCTGAGGAACTGAAGGAGGAAACAAAGAACCGGCGGAGCCGTGAGAATCAACGAATGCTTGACAAAGACAAGAACCAGTGAGACGATGAGTGCAGCCGGTTACTTCAGTATTAAACACCAGGGAGTTTCCTCCTTATGAAGATTACTGCAGTGGTCGGCGCTCTCGCCTCACAAGTCCAGTTCTGTGCAGTTTGCATGCTCGTCCTGTGCGTGTGGGGTTTTCAACCAATACTCTGGTCTCTTCCACACAATAACATACGTCTCAAGTTAATCAGTCACAGTGAAAGTGAGACCGAGGAGCGACTGGGCAAACGGTCGTTTCTCAATCTGAATATCGCCGGTTTGATTCCTCGTCTCCCCCTGGTCCATATGTCGAAGTGTCCTTGAGCAAGACACTGAACTGAACCGAGGTCCTTACGTAGCAGCTGCCTCCATCAGTGTGTGAATGTGATTATCAGTGGGGGGGCGTTATGAGGACTGCTCACGTGACGGAAAAAGCGCGATATAAGTGAAATCCATTTCCTGTTGTCTCTCCGCATTTTGCCTGTAGGTTTTCTAAACCTCCCGAGTCCAGGAGTTCCAGACCCTTCCACATCCTTGTTTGGACTACTTTTAAATGTTTGCTGAGAAAAAAAAATAAAAAGATGTATCGTAGTCACAGTAAACAGTGAAGGAGTGATTTCATTCCAGCGGGCTGCAATGTGTGTGTTTCTCCAGCAGAGGGCAGCAGCACGTGGAAATCTGTTTACCTCTTCTTCCTTTGTCTGCTGGTACAATCACCGTCCTCTACTCAGCACTTCTGCCCGGGAGCCCATACATCCAGAGTGCACCTCGGGGCTCATGTGGCCATTATTAGACCAAAGTGAACATTCGGCCTCACAAGGTTTTAAAAAAAAAAAAAAAAGAATATGTGCACTTGATCCAACAGGAAGCACTTTTGTTCAGCCGAGACGTGAACAATCCGGACAGAACAGAAGCATAACGGCCAACACTGGTCAGTATCATTGTCCTGCTGTCCGGCGGCAGCTTACGGACCGTCCCGGGACGGAGAAGGCCAAAACATGAAGTCCTTTCTCCGGCCTTCCCACCTGGCATGTCAGTGGGCCGGTGGGGAGTGGGGGGGGGGGGGGATTTAGACCGGCAGGAGTGAAAAGGTCTTTGTCCCGTGGCCCATTGACATGTATATCATCTTCCAGAGTCTCGCATCAAAGACGGAGGAGGTGGTGGGGGATTAAAATAGAGGCAGCCTGAAACAGAGGCCTGGGCACCGGGAGTGAATATGAAAAGGGGCAGATTAAGGAGGCAAAGCAGGTTCAGGTTAGATGAATGGGGGGTGTGGAGGGGGTTCGGGAGACTCACGGGGAGTCCGCTGCATTTCTAAAGGTGCAGGAGGGGGTCAGAGTGGGTTTAATGGAGGAGCTAACTCTTCCATCGTCAGCACCCATCGGGCTCCAGTTCCTCTGTGCCGCCGCAGGTTACACTTTTCTGCAGCGCGTTCACAGAAACAGATAATGTTGGACCGTCCCTCCTGGTTGTTTCTGCGTCTGTCTGAGCTGTGAATCTCGCCTCCGGTGTATAGTCATGTAGAATGATCCCAGACTGGTCACGATGGGTTCCCTGCCTTGTGCACGTTGAAGAAAAGCCAAGAATTCTACTTTCAAATTGAGAACTGTAAATGTATGACTCTTATTATAAAATGCTTGTAAAAAAACAACTATTGAATACATAAATGCAGTGGACGACATGTTTTTTTGTCAATCAGAACAAAATCTAAATATGAATAATTTAGATCATTTTCTGCGAGAAAAGCGTGAAAATGTGTTCAGTCAAACTCTTCGGAAGCAAACTTATTTCTTTAAATTGACACGTAAATGTGTTTATTTACAGTAAGTGTGTCTACAAGCTCACTTTTCTATAAACGCTTTGCAGTTTGCACCATGACGTTGGTTTTCACCGACTCTTTCAGGGTTTGCTTAATCGACTGATCAAGTCAAAGAAATATTCTCCATGTTCAGAGACAATCATGGGTTGTTTTCTGCCTCCATCAGTTTTGTAAAAAGACGGCAGACGTGTGCACAAATCAAACGGGCTCAGTTCAATCAGACTCAAGTGTCTACATGACGCCATTTTGGTCACGTCAGCGTGAGATGGCAGAAGCTGTGGTCAAGGTAACCTCATCGAAAGACTTTGAAAGTCTTGGCTTTTGAACGCAATGCCCATTTACATGGCAACAGCAGAAACGCCCAAAACGGTGTAGTTAGCATGTTGGACCACTAGTTGGTGCTGTTGTTTGTCTTTGAGATAAGACCACACACACATGCAGCAGAGAACAATCCGCTCTAAACGTTAACAGTGGGAGAACTCCTACATTCTCGTGGACAGACACTTAAAGATTGTTATTACGGTGACTGTCAAAATAAAAGCACCAGGTCCAGGAGAATATGGACTAGGAGTCATGACACCATGGAGGAGACTTTATTCTGAAGGTCTCTACTGAGCATGTGCAGAAGTGTAGTCAGTACAGCCGTGGTGACCAGTAGCAGTAGCAGTGTTTCACGAAAGTTGCAGTTTTCCCCGTTTCCATGGAGATGGAGCACTTTCAAAAAGATCCCTTTTCAGTGGCTCTATAAGCATTGTTATTGTGTAAACAGGCACCCAAAATGCTACAAATGTTTGCGTTTCCTGTCTTAATGTCTTGAAATGTTCCTTCTTCTCACACGCTAGAATTTCTCGGTATTTTGATCCGTGAAGGTTTAAGACCTCCAGGGTCTCGCCGATGTTTTCGTGATGCAAGTGGAGGAAAACGTGTTCAAACCATTGCGTTAGCTCGCTGGGTTTCCCTCCTGCTCACCGCCATTCAGTCACTCGTTCATCTCCTTGCAGTCAAGCCAAAGTCGATGTAACTGATCCCCGAGCAGAGGTCAGCAGGGGGTCCAATAGACACCTCACACATTGGAGGAGCTCACGATTAGTATGCATGAAGTTCCACACGTGGCGAGTCCGAGCAGCTAACCCTAACCCTAACCCTGGCTGAGCTGCTCGCCTTCTCTGAATCCGACCCTCCGAGCCAGAACCTTGATCAGATTACTGCAGAGAGCGCCGGGCCTCAGTCAGCTGCTCTGAACATCACCAACACCCCAGCAGGGTATCCATTTACCCAAAGGAAAGTAGATCACTGAAATCGACTCATTTTCTCTTTGTATTTAACAGTAACTTAGAAAAAAAAAGTGTAACTAAAATCAGAAAAATGGAGTCACGATAAGCTGAAATTGAACGGGATTGAGGTTATGTTGAACAGTAACCACGGAAAATAAAACTGTGCTGGAGATTGTTTTTTAAGGTGGTTTCATCACCGGGTGCTGATCGCTCTCGGGTTTTGCCCTTTATCTCCTCCCACTGTGTAAGCCGAGAAAATAAACTCAGTGTGAAGCCAACGTTAAACAACAACGTCTCTCATCAGCAGGTAAAGCTTCTCCCTGAAGACCTATAATCAAGCCGCTGAGCGTCTGGTGAGTAAACACCCAGCGTGCAGCCAATTTCTATAATTGATCCAGTTACAGAGGCAGTGGATTAAACATTAGAGGACACGATGTCTGAGCTGTCCGGTCTGACGCTTCGATTCCTCCACTGGGTAGGTGAGACTGTCCAGCCTGGTTTGCAGGTCCTCCCTGCACATGTATGAGTCTTTCTCCAGACACTCCGGTTTCCTCAGCAGTCAAATGAACCTTTCGGGTTATTTAGAGACAAAATTGGGTGTAAGTGAGGATGTGGGCGTGTTACTGTCGGCGTGTTTGTCTTGGTGAGCTCTCCTGGCCTTCAGCCAGAGTCGGCGAGATCAGATCCAACACCCTCAGGTGGACGCAGCAGTGGAAGAGACGGAGGCAAGCGGCTTCCTTTAACATTAGGAGCAAGTTCGTCTTGAGTCGCGTTCGAGAAAAGTCACCAGTTAGTCCTTTGAAAATGACAATAACACGTTTATGTGCGCATTATGAAGATGGAACACATGTGAGTGGCTGAACATTAAAAATAATCAAGTAATAAGGTAACTTAGCGATTTTTAATTGCCGCTATGCAAGGTGAATGAATGATTCACTAATTAAGTTCAGCCAAAGAAACTTAATAATCTGATGTTAGAGGAGGAAGGTGCTCTATAATCTGACGTTAGAGGGGGAAGACGCTCTATAATCTGATGTTAGAGGAGGAAGACGCTCTATAATCTGATGTTAGAGGAGGAAGACGCTCTATAATCTGACGTTAGAGGGGGAAGATGCTCTATAATCTGATGCTAGAGGAGGAAGACGCTCTATAATCTGACGTTAGAGGGGGAAGATGCTCTATAATCTGATGTTAGAGGAGGAAGACGCTCTATAATCTGGATGTGAGCTGGTTGACCTCTTTTCCCTCCATGGAATAGATACAGGTCGCTGCAGATGAGCTGGAGGTTTGAAAATGTGACGACAGTTGTGCTTGTAAATGTTGTTGCTTTTAATGTAAACTTTGAGGAAATTCACCTGCTGGCGGAGGGATGCAACGATCCACGTTTTTTCACGTCCGATCCCGATATCTGAATTCGGATATCTGCCGATACCGATACCATTCTGATACCGGAGCTCTGTTTGCTTTAATATTATTATTATTATCATTGTTGATTTTATATGAAGCAGTAATAAACTCCTCTCTCCAGTAAAGTAATAAATGTAAGAATGTTTACATGTTTTCTCTCTACAGACAACTTGAGGTTAGAAGGTGAGAAAAGGAAGCAGTACAAAGTATTTTAGTTCCATGTGGACAATGTGGGTCTGTGTGACGTCATCATCTCATAATAAACTAGTTCTGTCTTTAAAACCTCACAATCACTTTATTAATCCCTGGAGAAATTCTTTAGCAACGCAGCAGCAACACAATGTTTCCAGCTCTAATGCAGCTCCAACCATTGGGACTATTTTCAGGGAGTTTAGGGTGGAGGAGGACGCAGCTTCACCGAGGTGTGAATCTCCTGCTACCGTGGAGGAGCTGCTGGTCAATGTTTTGATGTCAGAACCGTTCTCCTGGAGAGCTGGAGTTTTAAAATGCTGACGTCTAGCAGAAGAGCACCAGCTCGCTGTATAACAGCTTTGCTAACATTCATGTCGATGCTTTGCAGTGTTTTGAGTGTAAAATATGTCCAAACAGCGACATGTTATCATGAAAAGTTGATTAGCACAGTGCTGCTACGTTAGCCTGCTAGCTGGCTGCAAACTGTGGACTGGACTTCCTGACTCACTCCTCCACGTCTCATTGAGACCCGCCTCCCTTCAGTAAATCCAGTCCACAGTTTGCAGCCAATGAGCAGAGCAGCAGCAGGGAAACACTGTGGAGTTGTTTCAGCAACAGTGAAGCAGACGAGGCTTCATGGATCAGAAATCCCCGCAGGTTGGATCAGAAATTTCCGATCCGTGAATTACATTGGTATTGGAACCCGATACTGAAACTGGATCGGCTTGGCCTCATCCACAAAAACAAGCCATCAAAATGGTCATAAAGTTGTGTCTGACGGGTGTAAATGTGTATTTCCCTCCGCCCTCACCTGTCTTCTCTCACGGCGGGACAGCGGGTGTCCGTTCAGGACCCTCCACAGCATGCGTCCTGCGATGGTGGTGTCGATCCACAGCAGCCGGAAGCCGTGGTAGTAATGTTTGATCTCGTCCACGACTCGCTGCCGCAGCGTCCGCCTCACGGGCTCTGCGTCCAGGGTGGGGCTGTACACCGGCCCCCCTTCCTCCAGCTTCTTCTTCTTGTCCTTTAATGACCGCAGAGACTTCTCCACCTTCGAGTCGTCCCATCTCCTGCTGGAGGCGTGTATCCACCGGACGCCGCGCACGTCCTGCGGTCGCGCTATCGTCCACCGTGTCCCTGCGACGATCCCAGGGAACGAGGACGAGGACGGCGCCGTCACCAGGGAGCAGTAGAGCCGCTGCGAGTCCGAGCTCCGGCAGGGACCGACGGACTCTTCTGACAGGGGGAGGGACGGACTGAACGAGGAGACCTGGGACAAGCTGCTGAGCCCGAGACCGTCACACCTGAAGACAACACGCAGGGAGAAAATACCCAAAGCTTTGGATGAGAGAAAAGGTAAGAGCTTTCTAAAAAAAAAAAGCAACTACATTCGTAGCTCCGTCTACACGACAACGCTTCAAGTCAAAACGCATCGTTTCTGTGTTTTCTTTTCAGAAATGTTTTGCGTTTTCACTATAATGTTTTGACAATGATGTCCATTTCAGTGGGAGATGGTAGAAATGCTGAAAACATGCGCAGAACTACGAGTTACTACAGCCATGGTGTGAACGCGCAGTAGCAGTGTTTCCACTGTCTACACGCAGACGAAGCGTTTTCAGAAAGTTGCGTTTTCCCCTATTTCTATGTAAACAGAATCAGAGGGTTTTGGAAAAGTTCCACCTTGGGAAGACGTTCTCAAAAAGTTGTGTTTCCAGAGACTCTGAGTACCACTGTCGTGTAAATGGAGTCAGAAACGTGTCAAATGTGTCAGGCAAGGTAACGAGGACAAAAAACAAGACAAATAACTAAAAAAATTAAAAAGATAAAAGTTCAGATTTAAACAATCATAGAATGAAATAGAATGAAAATATAAGAAGTACAAAAAGATCATACTACACAGCAATGAAATAATGGAAAAAGCAAGCAAATCGATTGCAATGAAAAAAATGTAATAGAATTAAATAAAGTTGTGTAAATCATTTTATTAAGATGTGCATGTTTGTGAACAGACTCACTTCTGACTGGAGAGTCTGAGGCTGGTGCATTTGAAACAGGAACCTTCCTGGAGTTTCCCTGAAAGACAGAAGAAAAACGTGAGTAAATCACATTATCGGCTGTGTGCTCGGTATATGCAGCTATATCATTCCTCACTCACGTGCACTGATACCAGCGGTTATGTAATGACACAACATGCCGTTGCTCCTTTACATAACCGTTCGTATACGAGGACGTCTGAGCAGAACGGGATCTGATCTTTATCGCTTCAAAAGGGGGAGAAAGACTCATCGCAGAGCAAAAACACGCTCTAAACTTGATCCTGTGAACTTCCCGGCTCTGCTCTCACACGTGTGTGTGTGTGTGTGTGTGTGTGTGTGTGTGTGTGTGTGTGTGTGTGTGTGTGTGTGTGTGTGTGTGTGTGTGTGTGTGTGTGTGTGTGTGTGTGTGTGTGTGTGCGTGCGTGGTGACACACACACACACACACACACACACACACACACACACACCACTGAAAACGTTCAGGATAATGGCTTTTCGGGTCAAACTTCAGAATGAAGCTGAAATGCACTCTAACTTTTCCAGGTGAACTTCTCTAACCTCCTGAACGTCCAACTGCTCAGTGATTCTGTTCTCTAACAAGAAACTGAACAGAAAAAAAAAATTAAATCACAACAGATGCTTGAGCCATGAATGGATCAATAATAATCCATTCATGGCTCAACCGGCACACCTCACAACTGATCAACAGTATCTCGCCGTTGATGGCTTCAAACAGGATGTTCAAACCGTTTCCATCAGTGTGGTTTGGTGCTCGACCGCCTGCAGGACCAGGCCTCCTGGTCTTCATACACCAGGGAGCGTTTCACTGGACCAGAGACCAGCGCGTCTCAGTGGCGCTCTCTGATCAACGTCCATCCACCATGTTGGAGACGCTCCAACTACCTGAAGACCATCCTCCATCCATACAGGTCTCATTTCGTCACACTTGTCCAGCAGCACGGAGGGGGCACCATCAGGGGACGGCTGCTGGAGACTGGGGGGGGGGGGGGGGTGGGGGGGGACCTCAGACGGAGAGTCCTGCACTTTCACCAGACCTGGATCCAGAGAAAACCTCCGAGATGAGCTGCAGACTCTGGACTCAGAACCTTCATGACCTTCAGGTCGACCTTCAGGCTTCAGCAGAACAAGAAGACCACTTTATTGTTGTTTTGTCTATCTTTCACTGTTGTTGGCTTTTGTTTCATTAAACTGAGGAAATCACCACCGATGCGTCGATTTAAATACCCGGCTTTCATGATATAATGTCACCGCAGCATGAACTTTTTACGTTTCACATCAATCAACCGGTTTGTTTGTAGTTTATAAGTAATAAATGACTGATTTCAAAAATGCCGAATATCTACAATGTCTTCATTTTGATTCGACACATAAGTGTAACTATGATCAAACAGTGGTTTTCCGAGCAGAACTCTAAAACCACAGACGTCTCCTTCCGCTCATGTGTCTGCAGAGCGGCTTCTCCTCGGAGTATCTCTGCTCTGATCTGCTGTAGGTCTGAACGCTCACACCCTCGCAGAGGCCCAACGTGGGCCTCACAGCCTCACATGGGAACAAGGGGCGGGGCCTCCCCGAGGCCTTCCAGCCAATCACAGGCAAGGCAGCGGGCGTGGGCCCCGCCTCTCCCAGTGGCAGGTCACGTGGCCCTGCTGGAGTGGATCCTGCACGACCCGGGTCAACACGCCAGGCCGCTGCCAGGAGCATTTACTGGAACAGTGTGAGCCACTGCAGCACAGAGAGAAATCCCTGGAAGTCCAGTGGAAAAGTCCACCGCACAAAGTCGGACGGGGGGGGGGGGGAAACACTTTTCTCGGCGGGTTCTTCCCGTTTCCACAGTGAGCGATTCACGTGAAATATCCCCGGTCCTCCTCAACAGCTCAACCGTTTTCCTCTGGAAATAAATGACTCTGCGGGACAATTTCTACTTTTCACGCGTAAAGAAGAAATTCAAATGTATCTCAAAATATTTTCTAAATAATCTGTAGTTCCAAAGGGAATGGGTCATCTTCAGGCTGAATTTACTTCCATTCAACAGCAGTTTTATCCAACATAACTTCAACTCTTAATACGCGGCAATCATTCAGTATAATGTTGTTTTTGACTGTGCAGATTACAAACATGTGATGTTGTCTATATTGACTAGTATATGGACAGATAGCTCTATTCGTGTTTTCAGGTAGTTCTTGAAATGTCTACACATCATAAATAGCCTATGAGTTATAGTCATAACTGCACATAGGTTCATTACTAGTTCGTCAGACATGACTTGCATCCTAACATCCATCATTTTTTTAAGAATGACCCGCGCCATTTTATGTCTACATGCCAAACAAATTGCAACAGAACAACATCGTAAAAACAGTTACTTTTAATTTACTCTGAATACCATGTGAATAAAAACAAAGAATAACTGACTTGAGTCAGTCTCTGCATGAAGTGACCTGCCTGCCTGGGCTCAGCTCCAGCACACGTCAGGGAATCAAGGAATTTAGGAAATGAATTGCCACCAAAAATAGCTCCGTATATGTACAAGTGAGGAGCAAATAAATGAAAACTTAACTTAAACCCAGAAATAAGTGTTGAAGTGCTTCTGTTTCCATCAAAAGTTTTAAAAGATGATAGTTTTACCTTATGACCAACTCCTATCAGACCTATCAAAGGCAAGGAAGGCCAGTCAAATACTGTAATGATCAAATCAAGGAAACACAATGAGTGGAGCAGGCTGGTTGTTAAAAGGCCAAATGTGAAGAGGAAAAGAAACAGAAAATGAACTAAAACCACTATTAACAGTAACTTATTAACAGGGTGTGACTGAGCGCCCACGTCGATGGACGCGTCGTCAGTTTGAATCAGAGCGGGGGAGGATCTCTGCTGCTCCCCGACTGCGATGGGCTCAGCGACAACTTGTGAACTTAAGTGAAACATTCCTCAAACTGAAGTGAAACTTCACGAAGCCAACATGTTTCCACTTCCAGTCGGATTAAAGGCTTGTGTTGAAACCATCTTAACCATCTTAAAAACAAACAAAAGACTTCAAGTGAAGACAGAAAAGCAGGTTTGGTGAGCTTCCTTCGCTGTCGCTCAGCTCCGACTGTTGCCTGGGAGTTTGTTTTCATGATTTCACCTATCGGAGATGCGTGAATGGCGAGTTAATGATTAGCAGTGAGTACAAGAAGAAGTGTTGAACTCTTTGACCTCACATCGGGTTGAAACGCCGAAACCCAGTTCTACTTCTTGATTTGATCTTCAGTCGGTCTGAAACTGACTGAGGAGGAGGAGGAGGAGGAGATAACCCGTCTGGTTCCTTTCGACATGCGCCGGTCCTGTGTGACCCACAGCCTGCAGCCGTCTGTCTGACGAGCGCAGTCAAATCGCGCGTCGCCTCGGGCCAGCGATCAAACGCTCCGTTAATGAGGCACACTTTTACACGCGTCGTCTGAGAATCGAACAGAATACCGAAAACGATCTGCCTTAACATTAAGTAGAGTAGGGCGGCTGTATGGACGTACACAGAGGTGGGAAACAGGTCATAATTAAGCGTCTGCTCTCGTAAAGGAAGCACCAGACTGCCGGTCACTGTGGTATGCTTCGCTGCTCCGAGCATTCAGGTTTACAGAGACTCCTAAAGTGTCGAGCGTCTGGTTTCACGGTCTCCATAAAAACATGACGTTTCTGGGTCGTTTCCCCCCTCGGATGACGAGCTCGGTATAACTTCTCAGTGTAAATGGAGTTTAGCTGACAATATAATAACACTTTGGTGGCATTGGCAGTGCTGCTGCACCACACGGCCCATTCATCGCCTTATCGCTGCTTTATGGTGCGTCGTCATACTGACGCGAGATAAAGCGCTAATCTTTACCACCAGCAACCTTCCAGCCTTTTGTTCAGGCTGCGACGACATTTGGTCTGAAAGACTGCACGCCAGCGCACAAAGACATAGCTCCACGTGCATCATTTTACTAGTGCCATGTTGGTGAAGTCCAATAAAGCTTCAGAAAAATACTGAAATAAAAAGCGTGATCTGGGGGAGACGATGTGGACCAGTGAGGGAAAATCCTTCCTATATGAGAGATCAAGTCATCCCCAAACTGGAGTTTTCCTCAAGAAATCTTGGGGGGGTAAAAATAAAGAAGAATGAGTACCTTGTTCACAATGAGATTTTTTTTTTTTATTGTATAGAGATCCAAACAGCCACTAATAACTCTTATTGTGAAAATCATAAAGAAGTCTGACGACAACCAAAGTTTGTCTCACTTGAAATGTTGTGGTATAAACGGGGCAGCCTGGTTCAGATTTCTGATCAGGTGGACTTTTCTACCCTCCAACAATAGAAAGAATCCAGTGGACGGGGGTTAAAAACATCGACCGGTTGACAAGCTCTTCTGGTGGAATCAATTCGGTTTTTTTCTCACACATCTGAAAACTAAAGAAGGCGACTGTGAGCCGGTCTCAGGTGGAGTTATACAAGGCGGTGACCTTTCCTTGCGGACGCTCGGCGATTCGTCTGATAATCTGGGCCTGGAGCCAAGAGCATGCTCTCCACTCTAGACAGACAAATCCCCATCATGACTCTCGTCTATTTATAAGAGCAGCGTGGACGCATTCAGGAAACGCAGCGGTACGACTGCAGACATGAAATACTAGAAGTTTTTGCGGTTCCATTAGTCCCTTCAGGTCTCCGCCACTACGAGACGATATCTACCAGATCACACAGCATATGCTAAAACACTAAATTAACCTGATAGTATCCATTTGATTAGGAGTTGTGGGAGAGCTGCAGTCAATCCCAGTTGATTATATATGAAGGCAGGTCACGCAGACAAAACTGGCGTTATCTGAATCAGATTAGGTCCGTGCTACAGATTACTCAATGAACATCCTGATCACAGGAAGGGCTGACACATGTAAAGACTCCATGAATACACATCATGATATCACATTTATCCAACCATGACGGACAGACTCCAGGCGGAATAATAGCATCGTAAAAGGACATAAAGCTAATTACTGATTTGCAAACGCTTTTCTGTTTGAGAATCACTTCACGTTCATCACATGTGCATCTGCAGTGTTTGAGAAGAGAAGCGGTTTGTCAACTGTGTTGGTTTTGGATCATTTTCCCTTGATTGTATGCTTCTGATCATGGCTGTGACTTTAAATCAGACTCGTTCATTTCGACCACACACAGATCTGCAGCCTCACCAAGGACAAGTACTGCGACTGCTGATTGAGACGTTGTACACAGTTTGTGCTTTTGGGTGTTTCCTTCTGTGACAAAGCATGAAAAACCAATACAAAGAGTTGACAGATGCAAAGCAGGAACAGCAGCTCATCAAAACCTTGTCATACATTTGGCTGCAGATTTCAACAGCATTGCAACAGCATTGCAACAGACTCGTTCTAACAGCAGATGTCTTTCAGAAACCAAAACCAAACCTGTATTTTCCTTTCTTTAATATGGCATTACATAGAGCAATGCAGTTTTGATGCATTTGCAGCATCACTGTTCCTCCGCAGCAATACATCAACAACAACAAACGATAAGCAACTCGAGGAAAAACTGCACCTTTATAAAGGTATATCAGTTCCTCTGAATCACCTGAATGATAATAAGCCAAAAAAACGTGACAATATGTCTCAAAAACTAGGCTTGGTTCCTGTTCAGTCCTCTGGGTTTCCTGTTTCCCACCTTGCTGGGGTGACCTGAGGACAGTGAGGATGCTGAATGATCGGAGGAGCCTGTGTGCCATAGCAACAGCATCCTCACCTCACCTCGCCTCACCCCCTCATCCTCTTCTTCTCTCATCCTGTCACTATGTCATCCTGTCACCATCTCATGCCGTCATCCCCTCCTCCTCCTCCCCTCTTCCTCCTGCAGGAGAAATGGGGGCGCTTCTCCTGAAAGCGAGCCAGCTTGTCCTCAGATAACCCCACCGCTTCATCCCGCTGTGCCTCTTCCCGTGGCCGTGGCGGTGCTTTACACTCCGCCATGCCGTCACACAAAGCAACTGCTGATCACCAGCTTAAAAATAACGACATTAGAAAGAGTTTTCGGCTGGAATCGTTGTGATCTGGTTGTTGATGAAAACAAACAGGGCCTAACGGGACCTCCGACCTCTGTCGAACCCTGCTAACGTTTAGCTTCACACTAAACATTGAAACCAAGAGGAAAACAACACGTGAACGAAAGAAGTCTTACCTTTTCGAAATTCGTTCTTTAAAGACCGGGAGGTTTTCATTAAAGGTGCCCGGGACCTCGTAAACAGGATTAACGCCATTTCTCCAAAGAAGTCTCAGGTCGATTATTTCTCTTAACAGTTAACAGTAAGTCGCGGCTCAGCTAACCGGTTAGCCTCCTCCTGCTGGCTCGAAGTGCCCAAACTACCGCGGCGCATAGAAATCCTCCGATTCTAGAACTTTCTCAACAAGCAGCGGTGCATTTCTGAGTGTTAATGGAGAAAAGAGAGTCCATGTCATGTCCTGGAAAAAACAGTGTCCGTGTCATGTCCTTCCTCCTCTCCACCGCGAGCCGGGCTCCCCGTGACGTCAGAGCACAGAGAGGCGGCTCGTCCGCGCTCTAGAGGCGATGACGGTTTCCGGTGGGTTTCCAAAGTAAAAGCTCCTGGTCCCAGAATTTTGATAAAATTACAAAAACCTGAAGACTTATGGTTGAATGATGTAAACAAAAAACTTTATGGATCATGTTTTAATAATGTTTTAATAATGTTAAGAAACAGAATAATATTCAGTCACAGATGAAGCAGTGCCACAAAAATGCAATCAAAAGAAGGGTGTCTGATTTGTGCCTTTAATGCCGGATTTTCATTTTTATTTCGTTTTTCATCATTTTGACAGTTTTAATTTACTATGAGGTCTGTCTGCATTTCACTCAGTGTTTAATATTGTTCGGTTTACTTTCATAATTAGCACTCATTTCAGTTTCTTCTTGACAATTTTTTTGCCATTTCCCATGTGTTCATCATTTTTTTTTTAAATCTTGATGTTTTTCTCGTGATTGTTTTGTATATTTTGGTAGTTGTTATTATGATCACCATCATTATAATAAATGTTCCATTAGGCAACTATAATATAAATTCGATTTTACATCATCTCAATGTTCCATCTAGATATTTCTTATTCATTCTTGTTCCTGCTGTTTTCATATTGTCCCATTTCAAATACATTGAACCTCTTTTCTGACTGTATTCTATTTTTTTTAAAGCATACAAATTAGTATTATTAAATTGTATTTCGCTGTATTACCAGTCATAAATGTTTTAGAATGTTTCCGCCCCCTCCTGTCAGCAGGTGGTACTACAGCTGTGCTGTACACAAAGTCTGATAGCGCGAAGTTATTTTAAGTTTTAAACTCTTAGAAGTGTAAAAACTTAGAAATTAAATGAAATATTTATATTAGAGCATACATTTGACCATTTTATGATTAGCTCTACATTCAATTATTTTCTCAAGTTCTGAGTTCATTCAGCATTTCAACTTTGTAACTTCCATTTTGAATTCAATTTCCAATTTATATCAGGATATGGCAGACCATTTTTGTTCAATTTCTAACTTGTTGGGATATAATTTTCCACTTTTACCTCGAGATTATATTCCAAGTATGTCATTCTCAATTTTTTTTATTTTGGAAAACCGTCTGTTTGAGCTTCAATATTTCAACTTTCGACCTCAGGGTGGAGAAATACCGAGCGTCCTCCACCTCCACGGGTTTGTTTTGCGCTCTTCATTGATCCAGCTGTGTGTCCAGATCTCCATGCAGTGGAGGCCCTATGCTGAAGTGTTCCGTGCAGTGGTGAGCGTGCAGGGCTGTGAGTGGTTCGGTCCCGCCGGCCTCACGCGCTTCCTACGGTTGGTTTTTTGAAAGGACCGGTCGGATCTTCTCTGCGCTCTCGACCAATCAGGAGTGAGCATTTTTCGCGCTGGTCGGCCGGAGAGTTTGAGTTTCCCGCAAGCTTTTGATTTGACTTGAATGAAATCCTCCGCTTTGCAGAATGAATACGGACGTTTACTCCCTTTAAACACCGACGGGAGACCGAACAGGTAACCGGACAGAGATGCTCTTTCATGGTATTGTCAGCGCCGGGATTTTAAGGGAAAGTGCCGTTGTTCGGCTCCGACCTTCCATTTTAGCAGGACTCGCCTGATAGCCGCGAGCTAGCCAGCTGTGCTAACGTCCCCGTCCGCTTCGAACGGGAGGCTCGCTAGCCTCGGCTAACGCTGCTAGCCTTTTTGAAAGGAGCTGTCATGGCGCCTACAAATTCAGTATTTCTGTGAAACAATAGAAAAACAAGTCGAACAAGCTCCCGCGACGGCTCTGCGGTTCGTCCGCTTGTTTAACTGTGTGTTTGCTTTAATTTGTTAGCTGGTAGGTTGAGTACATTTTGCGTGTTGTGCGGTGACTTTGTCTATTTGCTGGATTCCGGGATAATGCAATGTAGTGTAATGTATTGTAGTGTAATGGCTGAGTGACCACAGCCGCGATTCAGACGCGGTTTGGGGGGAAATAACGCTTCTCCGTATGTCCTCGCCGTGAATCCACGACATTCCCCACATCGTGGCTTGAGCTCCAGAAAATAGACGCATCCTCTCCACCGAGTGACACTCATAACCTCTGGCTAAAGTTGTTAGCCTCCACGTTCTGATAGATGGAGCTGGCGTAAAACGTGATAACTTTGACTTTGCTACACCCTCACTTTTTGCGCCATTGTAGCATTTATTTCGCGTAATATTAACCCACTAAACCTGCTGGTTCGTAGTCCAGCTGGGACACATTGTCTCCCAGTAATTATCCGCTACCCGGTCGCGTTGCTCCGACTTGTCAGCTGCTTCCATTTCCGCGGCTTTTCCAGCCGGTAATAACGCGGTGGTTACGCGGCACATCGCCTCCCACTCGCCGGGCCACTGGGTGCATGTAGGAGGCTGCAGGCTGCTTCCTCCACACCGCCTCCCCGCAGCGTGTTGCTCCTCTCCCGGTGGAACTCTGGAGCTCCGCGGCGAGGAGCGTCCACAGCCGCACAGAGGTTTTTGTTCGCCTGCATGGATGGAACGCAGACCGGATCTGACCTGATCCCCCTCACATCGCCGTGCAGGTCCACATTTCACTGTGGTGGTGGAATTATTTGCAAATTGCGCTTCGGGTCTTTGGGGATTCTTTTCTCTGTACTTTACAGTAAAAAAAAAAAAAACCCAGGCGGATAGCTCTTTCTGCGACAGGTGCAGCTTTTCACTATCGCCTCCAAGCTCTGTTGTTTGAAGGCCATTTTGTAAGTTGTATACCGTTATGCTCCTAGGATTCTTATCCCAGAATGCCAGTTTTCACATTGAAGAGCTGCACAGCATTGATATTGATATTTTGTGTGTGTGTGTGTGTGTGTGTGTGTGTGTGTGTGTGTGTGTGTGTGTGTGTGTGTGTGTGTGTGTGTGTGTGTGTGTGTGTGTGTGTGTGTGTGTGTGTGTGTGTGTGTGTGTGTGTGTGTGTGTGTGTGTGTGTGTGTGTGTGTGTGTGTGTGTGTGTTGCAGCTCAGTGAGCCTGGAGTGGATTAGATGGTATGGACAGCATAGGTAGCTCCCTGCCTTCGATGCCCGAACCAGCCAACCCGATCAGCATGAAGCAGCCGCCGGAGTCCCTGAGTATACAGAAAGGTCGGGGCGATCTGATCAGCGACCCCGCGCTGCTGATGGACAAAGCCACGGTGCAGGTGGCTGCCACACTACAGGACAGCGTTCTTCAGAAGATGGCTGGCCACAATCACAACCACCACGAGAGACTCAAAGACCTCACCTCCCTGGTCCTGAACGGTGACCAGGACACACTGCCGAAGCTCTGCGCACCAGAGCCGCCCATGCTGAAGGGCGCCGAGGCGCCTGCCTCAAATGGCACCCACCAACACAACTGCCCCCCTCACGCCGAACCCGAACTCAAAGTGACCATACCCCAGGTGGTCCAGCAGCCGCCGCTTGAGCCCTGCTGTGCTAACGGCACCAGCCTGGACACGTCCAGCGAAGGCGCTCTGTCCGTCTCCGACGACGCGCAGAAGACAAAGAGCCGGAGAGGGAGACCTCACAAACCAAAACTACAGAAGGACTGCTGCTCTTCCGTCGCCCCCGTGAAGCCACTCAACCACACTGATGCTGAAGACAAACCTGGAGCCGCTGACGAGGTTTCACTTCAACTTTTATCATCCTGAAAAATATATTTGACTTCTTTAAAGGCTCAATAGGACACTTTTAGTGCTCAGCATTGAAATAATCCTCAGGTCATGATGAAACGGCAGCCATGTTATTATCTTAGCTCATTGGCGAACCAGCTATCCCCATCTTCCTCAATGTAATACCACTTTACACCACAAGGTGGTGCAATGAGTCACTTTAGAATTCAGTGGGTGCTTTTCCACCAGAAAGAACCAGGCTCTAGTTCTGGTCCAGGAACCAGATTTAGCACCAGTTCTTTGTCTTTCCACCGCCAAAGTTCCGGCCTGCTTGGGGCTAAACTGGTGCTAAGCTGGCCCCACGTCGTTGCTGGACCAGCGCGAGGGTTTGGCATGTCATCAGTTGGGGGCGGAGTTATCGCCGGAGTTCTCGTTTTCCTACAAGGCGGGAAGAGACGCTGAACCAACTTTCTGAAATCTACAGTGAACACAAAGCCCCGGAGTGGTTATAGAGAAAATAATAATGTGGGTTAATGATATGAGTCGCTCCTTCAAGTTAATGATGCGAAGGGACGAGATAATTTAATCTGCCATGACGGAGCCGCGGTTCGCAAGATGCTGCAGAGCTCCTGTCCTGTCAGCAGTTTTCCATTGTCCTTTTTTCTTTTTCACGCTTTTCATGGTAACATTGTAACTAACTTCACTTCCAGGCCTTGTTTGGCATTATGACCACAGGATGAGGTCTGCGCTCCACTAAGCTCCATTAATATTTTCTAACCCACAGAACTTCTTTATAATGAAGTGATACTTTTGGTTCATCAGCAACTAAAAACTAAACTACATACTACTGTCAATGAAAGCTTTATTTTTTTTTAACTATAAAATGAGCCTTTTAAGGGCTTCATGTGAAAGAGAACTTTAATGGGTGTGTGTTTACGTAGGTTACCATGGAAACGGCTGTAGAGCTGCCTTCTATCGTTCTACACCTCCATTCCTCCTGATGTTGAAGCATTTGATTCAGACACGTCCAGAAATAAAGTGAAAGGAGCAGAAATCCACTCTGTAATGTAGAAAGCTAAGCCCCAAGCCCACTGACATGTTGGGGGTTTTTCCTCTCTCTGGCCACTCTGCGGCTCCGGGCTAAAGCAAGACGGACGTGAAAAAACACCAATAGAGCGACGAGGAGACTCAATGTTTTCTGTCTCTTTGGTCTGAATCGGAGGTTCAGGCCAGACTAGATGGAGCGACCCGGACCAAACCACTGTTCAGTCCGTCTCCTGGTTCTTGTATGAGCGCTGCATTGGTGAAATCAGTGATGTACAATGTTTTGGAGTGATGTGATGACATGGCTCTCACTTGGCTCCCCTAATGGTGGAAAAACAAGCGGTTCTTTGGCGGTGCTCATTTAAGAACCTGGTTGTTCCTGGTGGAAAAGCTCCTAATGTGAACTGAAAAGGAGCAGCAGGATCTGGGGGGTGAAGTGATGATGAGGTTGGGAGTATTTCTGAAGACATTCACTGACCACGACTGAACTCATGAGTGACGTTCGTTAACCCTCAAATTTCTCCTCTGTGAGTTAGACTTGAATTCAACTATCACACTGCTCTTTAACGAAAGTGTACACATTTCTTCCGTATTTAAAAATTTGTTATGCACAGTCCATTGAAAACCTGGTTTAGTGCATGTTGACACTGCAATGACATCTGTTGACACATTCACAGCTTTAGATAGTTTGACTCAGTGTCTCTATTTTGTGTAACGATCCGTTTTTAAAACTGGCGTAACTGCTAGAAGTGTCCCCATCTGTGATGGTTCTTGCTGCTCAATTCCAGTTTTCACATGTTGGTTAACCAAGTTTTCCTTGTTCAGCCTGCGCTGGTGTCGGACACAGAGGCGGCGGCACAGGAGTCTTCAGCCCTGAACCGTTTCTCTGTGGGAGACCTGGTGTGGACCAAAGTGTCGGGGTACCCCTGGTGGCCCTGCATGGTCACCACAGACCCAGAATTCAACAATCACCTCAAACACAGACAGAAATGTGAGCTACGGCTTCAGATGTATTCACCTAAAATGCTGAAATGCAAAAATTCCAGCGTTGTTAAATATGAATACTTGAGGTGTTTTCTGAGTTTGAGCTCTCTTGGCTCTGTTCTCCAGCGCCCAGAAGCAGGTTGGGCCTCCTGTACCATGTCCAGTATTTCGGCGACGCCCCGGAGAGAGGCTACGTGTTTGAGAGAAACATTGTGTCCTTCACCGGGCTGGATCAGTACCAGGAGCTCAGTCAGCTGAACAAACGGCGGGCGTCGCGTCTCGTCCACAGAAAGGTAAAGAAGCTTTTTCACCGTTGCGTAGAGCAGGGGCCTCACACTGGAGGGCCGGGGGCCCGTGCTGGGCTCATTGAAGAGCCACTTCAGTGGTTGAGTCGGACAAAAGAAAAAGCACATTTATTCATCTGGACAACGTCTATTAGACACCTGAATGAAGCCTTTCAGTAAACTAACCATCCACAGACACTTGTGCTCTTCTTTTCTTCATATTCCACAATATATAAAAGTATACCAATTAATTATTTTACTACTAGTGCAAACATCTTCCTCTTTTAAACTACTTTTCTTCTGCTTCTTTTTCCACACAGTCGGCTTTTTTTTTTTACACATTTTATTTGCATACAATTTTTTTTTTCTTTTTGATAATGTAGCCGAAGTGTATTTATTGTATCTTTGACATCAAGTTATGAATTTAAGAACCCCGATGTCGAGGATCTGAGTCGGGACACTAACATCATTCCTAAACACACATTAAGTTATTATTTCTCCTGATCAGTTGCTTTTTTCCACATCAATTTCATGCGTACACTTCCCGTGTTTTATAGAGAATATTTCTGAAGCGTTAATGGTGTGTATCAATGTAAGTAAACATGAATAATGGCAGGAAATCAAAGTATTGGACTCGTTTATATCCAACGTGCTGCTGAAATTGTGGTGAATATTTGTAATGCTATCTTTTTTTTCCGGCCACTGTTCTGTTAATTGGCCTTATAAATGCCAGAAAGTCATGAAAACCCATGTTTTCTGTGTCACTGCTGTGGATTGTGTAACTTGTGGTTTTCTGTCTCTGTCGTGCAGACGGCTCCTCCCAAACCCCGTAAACTCCAGGCTCAGTGGAACGCGGGCATCACTCAGGCCCAGGAGGCGCTCGCCATGTCGCTGGACAGTCGCTTGGAGAAATTCACCTTTCTGTACGAAGGGGACGAGCCCCGTCTGAACGCCCACGTCCTGGAGAAGCTGCAGCCCGAGCAGAGTCACGGGCCGGACGAGGAAACGGAGTCCAGGCTCGGCCCGGCTCGGGCCCTCGGACAGGTGGGTCTCACAGCTAGTTGGTGCTTGAGCCCAGAGAACGACATGAGCGTCTGGAGAGACGTTAGATTCATCCAAATGGTTTTCTCTTGGAGGAAATACTTTAGATTCAAGGTGGTAACTCACTCAGCCAATCAGAGAAGGCCTCTGTCGTGCAGGAGCGTTGTTGCTCTTATCGATGCAACAAAGTAGTCTGCATTTTTATAATAAGAAAAAAACAACATAAAATTATGCCAATAATTTGTTCAGTATGATTCTTTATCTTTTCTCTACAAAACAGCAAGTTGCAGCTTTAGTTCAGGCACATGTCGTGTGTTTCTGCTTCATTAGAATTATAGATAATCTATAGATTATAGATTGAACACAGATGTTCTTCAGCAGGAGATTCAAGCTCATCTCTAATCCTGGCTTCAGATTATACAGCTTTTCTTTAATAGAGGGAGAAAAGAAAATGATGGTGGAGTTTAGAAAGTTTTCAATATGTTGATCTTTGTGGCTTGACTTCTGCAGAACCGCTCGGCCTCTACAGCGGACGTACAGTCGAAGAAGAGGAGAAAGAAACAGCTGCAGCCTCTCGCCAAGACTGTGAGGAAGAGGAGGAAGGCCACATCTGTGGAGAACAACACCCGAGTCCCTGTGAGGAAGAGGAAACCCAAGCTGCTTTCTTCAGCGGGCGAAGGTTCAGGAGCACTTCCAGGTTGGTTTAAACCTTTCAAAGATCAGAGTTGTTCTTCTGCTTTGGGCAGCGGATCGTCTGCCTCCAACACAAACTACAGCTCCTCTCTACAAACACAACTCTTCTTCTTCTCCAACATCCTTTGTCCATTATATCCAACCTGACTGGCTGCAGTGACCAGTGTCCTGTATTGTGTGTGGGCTTAAATAATGGGATGTCTCATGGAAAAGGGGAACATTTCATTACAGTGGCATTAAAACGTTTCTGCACAAAAATTGACGAAAGAATTCAAAACTCATCCGATGCTGAAAAGTTAAATATATTATGGAACATAATCAGGCATGTTGCACCGATAACGGTTGAGGCTAACTTGCGCCTGGTGAAGTAGCATTAGCATTAAATGATCATTAAAATCATGCATGCCGGATGCTGCAAAACACAATTAATGGTCCAAAGAACAAGACGAGCTGCACAACTTTATGTTGAGATTGCATTTGCATCGTTCTTGAATATTTCAAACTTGTTTTACAAGTTTTCATTCACAATAAAATGATTTGATTTACAATAACAGAGAAAACATCAAGTGGTCATGATAAAGTGGTCTTCTCGTTCAGTCATCTTGGATTGGATGGAATGTTTCCTCTGAAATGAGTGTGACGGCCCTGCGTTGTTTCATCTTTTTGTAGTGAAAAGAGAACGGAGGAGGAGACTTAAAAGGCCGCCAACAGACGCTGCGACAGACGAGGACCAGCAGCCTAAAAAAAAGAGACGCCGGGCTGGCAAAGCTGCGGAGAAACAGGTCCGCTTCTCCTCCATCACTCATTGAGCTGCACTGTTTGTTAAAGAATCTGAGAAATTCTATACAGGCACCCCCCCCCCCCCCCCCCCATGGCCCAACCATGAGTGTCCACGTCGCTCATTAATGCAAGTTTATTAACATTATCAGTGGTTGTTGCAGAGGTTTTTAGTGTTTTCTTTCACATGTCATTGATGGCAAACTGAACAAAATCTCCAGCCGTTTCTTCACGATACCAGCAAAGTGTTTGGTTTTTCCTTCAGTGCTCTGATGTGAAAGATTTCTGACTGAACATTAATCGTGTGTGTGCGTGCTCTGCAGGGCTCTGGCAGCGAAGGACGTCCGGAGTCTCCGAGCGACAGCTTAGACGGGACGAAGAAAGGCGAACGGAAACAGAAAGAGTTTGTGTGTCAGGTGAGTTTTACCGGTTTAAACCCTCAAACGGAGAAAGATTTGATGTTTAAAGTTTGTAGAGCCTGGTTTGAAGCAGGTGTGTGTTTGTGTGTGTGTGTGTAGGTGTGTGAGCTGCCCAGCGAGGACCTGGTGCCCTGCGAGGGTCAGTGCTGTGGGATGTTCCACCTCCACTGTATGGGTCAGTCCTTCAAACCTGAAGACAAGCTGATGTGTCAGGAGTGCAGCACGGGTGAGGCCTCCCCCCGTCTGAAGGGTCCTGGGACGGGACCTGATGGCCACCCTGAGTTAAAGCGACCCTTATTTTGTCTCCCCAGGAACTCACGCCTGCTTCATCTGTAAGAAGTCTGAAGGAAAAGCGCGCCGCTGCCACGTCCCGCACTGCGGCAAGTTTTACCACGAGGCGTGCGTCCGCCTCAACCCGCTCACCGTGTTTGACAACAGAGGCTTGCGCTGCCCGCTGCACACCTGCCTGAGCTGCCACTACGGGTCCCACAAGTCCACCAAGAGTAAGGCTCCCAGACAGATTCACACTGGGATTTTCTCTGACCTGATATCCATTGCTTATTGTGGCTTTTTGTATTATCATCATTTATAGCAGCAGGTCACATTAACACAGTTTGAGGTGCAGAGAAAGTGGGTCAGTGTTTGGTCTGAAGTACTTTTCCCACAGGATCAGTATTACACAGAGGTAGAAAGACCTTACAGTGCATTTTCACGGGATAATCAAACTCTGTATTTTGCTGGAATTTACTGACATTACAGCCCCGATGTGTTGTCAAGTCTGGGCATGTTTCAACACCCACTGTCGTCACACGGTATGGAGCCGTTGGGGTCTGTTGATTTTCATTTTATTGTCATTTTGTGTTTGTGTGAGAGAGAGAGAGAGTTTGTTTTCAAGTCCACATCTGTATTGTTTGGCTCTTTGTAGTACCAGGGTCATGTTTGTGGCTCCTGGTCTCTGATGTGTCACTCAGGAGAAGTTGGTTAACCCAGAGATGCTGTGACCCTCCTCAGTCTGTCCCGGTTGGCAGAAGCTCTCGATAATCTCAAAGTCTGGGGTTGAATGTGTTTAATTGCGGATGAAAACGAGGCAGGATGTAGGCTGTCAGGAAAAACAAACCACAATCACACCAGTTAGAAAATACTCAGGGTGACACTTTTCTGATTGTTCCGTCTAATGGTGAGGGGGGTGAAGGTGTGATCATTCCGTCTGCTGCATTAGTACCATTAAGCTGCTGTGTTCAGAGGTCAATGTGATCGGAGCAGGTTTACAAGTGTCTTGAGTTCTAGTGGAGCTGGAAATGGCAACGTTTCATTCCTCATGATGGTGATGTTGGGCGACTTCAGCCTGAAATCAGAATCGTGTTTCCTACCACCTTCAGGCAGAGTCCTACGGTGTTGATGTGACTGTGACCCCCCCCCCCCCCCCCTCCCCCCGTGTCTCTGCTCTGCAGCCAGGTTGATGCGTTGCCTGCGATGCCCGGTGGCGTACCACGTGGGCGACCTGTGTGTGGCTGCGGGCAGCGAGATGATCACCAACACCGCCTTCGTCTGCACCAACCACTTCCACGCCAAGAAGGGCTACAGTCACCACAGCCACGTCAACGTCAGCTGGTGCTTCGTCTGCTCCAAAGGTTCCAGCCGCCTTCAGTCTCCACGCCCTTAGAGCTCGGCAGCAGGGCAACGCGTTCTCGTGTGTCGGGACGCCGTTTCCCTCTTTCGTCTTCGTTTCCCTGTCGTCGTTGGTTGTGTGACATGTTGTTGTTGAAAACAAAATATTGGATGTTGTTCAATGCTCAGAAATCATTTCCCCAAAGGGATTAATACGCGACGCCGTCCTCTGAACAACACAAAGCTTCAGGTGAATGTGGAGTTCGTCACGTCGCCGCTGCACACAATCAGAGGAAATGCTGAACGACGGCAGTTGTGACTGTGGTTTTAGTGAAATCAGACAGTTTGGCGGAGACGTTACTGACCTCACGTCGACGTGCGAGACGATACTGAAACACAAAGGAAGATCAGGTTTCACTGCAGTTTCGTTACGTTTGTGTTTATCAGTGAACTTTTATCAAGCAGAGTTTCCTCTGAGTACTTCACCTTTTCCTCACGTATCGTTTGACGTGAGTCTTCACTGCAGGTCTTAATGCTTATTTCCAACTGTTTTGCTGAGATCTAATATTTATTTTGTCGCCAGTCTGAGGTCTTGTCTTTACTCAAGTAATGATGGCTGCTCCACATGGCGTCTGTGTCGGTTCTTCAAATGGCTGGAACAAGTTGAAACAAATGCTAAAACTGCCGTTCTCGATGGAGTGATTTTTCTTACATAAGACGAAGCTATGTTTGACTTTATGAGGCTTTTAAAGCCTGTCGTGTTCCACCAGATGAGTGTTGAGACGCTGCTGAGCTGGATGAGGCCTGAGGTTTGTGTTGCTGCGTGTTGCAGGAGGTCAGCTGCTGTGCTGCGAGTCGTGTCCCGCCGCCTTCCACCCCGACTGCCTGAACATCGCCATGCCCGACGGCAGCTGGTTCTGCAACGACTGCCGAGCCGGGAAGAAGCCCAAGTACCGAGACATCATCTGGGTGAAGCTGGGGACTTACAGGTCAGACCGGCAGCGAGTCCCGCCGCCCCTTAACTGTCCCGGTGTCTCAGAAAGCGAACCGCTCACGGCCGCTTGTCCTTTCAAGGTGGTGGCCGGCAGAAATCCATCACCCGAGAAACATCCCCACCAACATCCAGCACCTTCGACACGAGATCGGAGAGTTCCCCGTCTTCTTCTTCGGCTCCAAGGATTACTTCTGGACTCACCAGGGCCGAGTGTTCCCCTACATGGAGGGCGACCGAGGCAGCAAGAACCAGAGGAGCGTCCTGGGAAAGCTCTTCAAGAATGGTGACGATCTGAACTCTTAACCTCTGCTTCTCTTATCAGATTTAATTCAATTCAGATTGAATCTAAAAATTCACAACATAAGTAAACATGCTGCAGTTAAAAGTCCAAAATGTTTTGATGTTGTTTTTTCCCCCCCTAAAAATAGTAACATGCTTGTGTTGTTTCTTTTTAGCTGTGTCGGAGGCTGAAGCTCGATTTAAAGAGATAAAGATGAAGCGAGAAGCGAAGGAAGCACAAGACAACAGCAGGAAGCCTCCCCCGTATAAATCCATCAAGGTCTGTAGATAAAAACCTGCATGCGCGGAGTTCACTCCTCCTTCCGCGGTCGATCTCCAGCATCTCTCTCTCTCCTCTCAGGTGAACAAGCCCTTCGGCGGCGTCCAGGTCTACACCGCCGACATCTCCGAGATCCCCAAGTGTAACTGCAAGCCGTCGGTGGAGCGGCCGTGCGGCTTTGAGTCGGAGTGCCTGAACCGCATGCTGCAGTACGAGTGTCACCCTCAGGTGTGTCCCAGCGGCGAGCGCTGCTGCAACCAGGACTTCACCAAGCGACTCTACCCCGAAACCAAGATCATCAAGACGCCCGGCAAAGGCTGGGGCCTCATCTCGCTGAGGGACATCAAGAAGGTCGGCGCCACGCAACTCGACAAACTGACACTGACATGAGAGGGTTATCAAAAAGAAGTCATTTCTCTCACGTTTGAGTCTGATTTCATTTGTAAATACTGTAATTGTTGTATGAAATATGTTTAGGGTAGAAATGCTAAAAACAAAACAAACAAAAACTTGGGTAGATTTGATACATGCAGAAACAAATAAGATATTTTATTAAAGTAGTGCAGTTAATCATTCAATTTTAAAGCCTTTTAATTCATTCTCTAAAAAGAACTTTTATAATTCAACTTTCAATTCAATTCAACTTTATTTATACAGCACCAAATACAACAGTCATTCCGAGGTGCTTTTAACAGAGAAAAGAGAAAAACCCAACGGATCCACATGAGCAGCAGGTTTATTTGCGACTGGAAAGGAAAAACTCCCTTTTAACAGAAAGAAACTTTTGTAGGAACCAGAGGTGGCGGCATTCTGCTGAGTGGTTGGGGTGAGAGAGGAGGGGAGAGGAGAGGAGGGGAGGGGAGGGGAGAGAAGAGGGTGGACAGAGAGAGAGATCGGATGGGGAGATTATAACCTTAATTTTTAGGCGCTTTACATAATTACTGAGGGTTCGTTTACTCGACAGCGGTGCTCTGAGTCCCTGAAACACAACTTTTTAAAACACTCCGTCTCCACGTAGATGGTTGTGCTGGTCCTGGTCACCACGGCTGTAACTAGTTCTGCACATGCTCAGTAGCCGGACAATTATGTGTCATGACTCCCAGTCCATATTATTCTTTTTTTGACTGTCGCCGTGAAAACAATCCATCTTGATGGCCTGTCCACTAACGTTAAGAGCTTTCATTGTTAAAACAACCAACAGCACCCACTAGTGGCCAACATGAGAATTACATCATTTTACCCGTTTCTGCTGTTTTGGTGGAAACGCATCTTTTTCAGATTGTTTCTGTACAATCGCAAAACTTTCCTGAAGGCAAAACACAAAAACGATGCTTTCCAAAACATTTCTTTTCCAAGTCTGATCTCGACTCTAAATGATCTTTTTTTTTCTTCTCTTGAGGAACTGATTCAAGATGTACTTGTATTGTGTTGAAAAACCTCCAGATGTGCCTGCATGTTGTTAATATTCACTGGTTAGGATTCTCTTGGATGCTCAATCACTTTCCTGAAGTTGTACAGAATCTAAAAGGTGACGGTCAGAAACCCCCTCGTCTCTGCAGGGCGAGTTCGTGAACGAGTACATCGGCGAGCTGATCGACGAGGAGGAGTGTCGGGCGAGGATCAAGTTCGCTCACGAAAACAACATCACCGACTTCTACATGCTCACCATCGACAAGGTCTGTGCCTGGCTGCTGTGGGGGGTGGTGGGGGGGTGGGGGTGGGGGTTCTGCTCCTCAGTGTGCCGAGGTGCCGTTTGCCCAGCAGCAGCAGCACCGTTCCCACTGGGAGCCACATCAACACTGGTATTGCATTGGGAATGTTGCACCACAGTCGTTGTGCAGCGTTACAGGAATCAATACTACAAATCAAACCTCGGTCTGATACTTTAATGTGCAAATATGTGAATTAAAGACAAACAGTTGAGCCTTTAGGTCAGTAGAGTCACTTCCTCTGGGTTTGCAGCCTCACTGGACAAATGTGTCAGTAATTCTCTCTAAAGCTCTTAATGGGGGTTTTGTGAAAATAAGGTTTAAATTTCAATGTTGTTATGGGACTATTTTACCAGTTGGTCCCTCTCAGAGTGACATTGTGGCCCCTGGACTAACAGTTTGACCCCCTGGTCTCAATGGCTGAAGCTCATGCTCGCTGTAACGCTACATGTTGAGCTGGGATTAAAAACACAGGACTTTGTTTGTGAATCGAAGAGCTGCAGAAACTATTAAGCAGTGAACCTGAACATAGAAGCTGTTTAATCTGACGAGTTGGACTGAAGGTTCTGTGGTTCGGTGTTTCACTGATCAGCCCCCCCCCCGACTCTTTCAGGACCGGATCATCGACGCCGGCCCAAAGGGAAACTACTCTCGCTTCATGAACCACAGCTGTCAGCCCAACTGTGAGACGCAGAAGTGGACGGTGAACGGAGACACTCGGGTCGGTCTGTTCGCCGTCTGCGACATCCCGGCAGGTGAGAACCCTTCTGGATTCCACCCGTCACTTCTGGGGGTTCTTTTTTTTTTAAATACTTTTTATTTATCTTTGTTTTTATAGACATAGAAAACAAAAAGCAATACAAAAGGGGCATCACAGTTTTCAGTCAGTCAAAAAAGGATTATCTCTTTCTAAACAAGGTCCATTTCCTCCTTTTCTGTGTTCAGTCACCTGCTTTGATTCTCAGGTGAAAAGTCATTTTCCCCATTGAATAGATTTCCTCCATGATGGAAATCCAGTGTCCTGTTCCTGGAACATCGCTCTTTAACCAGTTCCTAGTAATGACCTTCTTAAAAGCAATGATCATTATTTTAAAGCGGTGCCTGTCTTCCTTCAAGAGGATTCCTTCTGGGAACAATCCCAGACACAGAACCCCTGGGTCCCTGGGAACCTTGTATTTCAGGATGTCCTCCAGAACACCAACAAGGTTGTAGTTTGGGGCATGACCAGAAAATATGATTGGCATTATATTCTCCACATTGTCTCCAACACTTTTGTTGTATTCCGGTCTGTTTGCTTTTGATTTGCAGTGTGATAAAAAAAGCGTGTCAGATTTTTCCAACCAAGCTGTGTTGTGTACATCCGGAGGTTCTTTTAACGCCCCGCCGGGTCTCGTTGTCCCGCAGGCACGGAGCTGACCTTCAACTACAACCTGGACTGCCTCGGGAACGAGAAGACGGTGTGTCGCTGCGGCGCCCCCAACTGCAGCGGCTTCCTGGGCGACCGACCTAAAGTGAGTCCGTCCCGTTTTGGGCCCGGCGGGGCCGCCGATCAGGAGGAAACCCCGGATTCTCAGGCGTGGCGTCTTCTCCTCCGCAGAACTCCAACGGCCAGGCCGCCGAGCCCAAAGCCAAGAGGATGAAGAGGAAACACAAGAGGAGGAAAACGGAGGGGAAGAAGTCGGACGACGAGTGTTTCCGCTGCGGCGACGGCGGCCAGCTGGTGCTCTGCTGCAAGAAGACCTGCACTAAAGCCTATCACCTGTCCTGCCTCAACCTCACCAAGAGGCCCTTCGGTAAGAACGACCCGGGAGCGACCGGCTGCGTTTGCTGCTTCTAGCACTTTATGTTGAAGAATTTGTTACCAGTTGATTTAATTCCGGGGTTTGTTTTGGGGGTATTTTAATTCAAAGATCTGGTCATAATGACAGCAGTTTTGTGAAACATCAATATTGAGTCACTGGATCAACTCATTATTTCAGTATCGAGTCAAACATACATGTTCAACTTGGTGCCGGATGGAAATCCACACGATTCACTAACAGCCTTGGTGGTGTTTAGGGGGTTTGTTTACACAACAACGGATCTCAGGAGTGTGAAAATATGATGTGAAGAATTGTTTGTCCGACGTTATCGTGTGGCCTTCACCGTATCGGAGCGTCTCTGACTCCACAGGAAGCGCTGAATTTGCAGTGTTTGTTCATGAAGGGCTTTTGTTCTGAAAAGACACGGGGGACCAGACGCCACTTCAGAGTTTTGAGCAACGGCACTGCATTCTGGGATTTTTAGGCCTCAGAATGGCATAGAGGTTTAACAGATTATGATCATTTGTTCAGTAGAATGTTCTTCAATAGCCCCTGTTTATGTGATTTAATCACATAAAAACATGAAAACTGCGTCATTTTCTGTAGAATTGGGCCTCGTTTTTAAAATGTTGCTGTGTAAACATGAAACTTCCTAAACAATGTTTTCATTTGAAACGTCGTCATGGAAATTTTCTATATGACGGCAAAATCCCATTGTTCTGTAGATTATTTCTAAATCCTTCGTCTGATTCATGACGATTTGTGTGGCGTCCCCTCCCCCCCCCTCCCTGCAGGTCGCTGGGACTGTCCGTGGCATCACTGTGACGTGTGCGGTAAAAACTCTGAGGCCTTCTGTCAGCTCTGCCCCAACTCCTTCTGCAAGGCCCACCAGGAGGGGGCGCTGCGGGCCGGGCCGGCCTCCGGCCAGCTCTGCTGCTCGGAGCACGAGGAGCTGCAGGACGCAGACTCGCAGGCCCCCGCCGCCACCACCACCGCCGCCCCCCAGAAAGGCTCCAGGAAGGCCCGGACGAAGAGCTCCAAGAGGAAAGCAGCCGAGGCCTGAAGTGACCTTTGACCCCCGCGAAGCACCAAACCAGACTGAGCCGAGAGGCTTCGCCTCCTCACGCCTCGGTTCCTTCACTCGTCTCACTGAAGGTCAACGTCTGTGGTAAAACACGAGCAGCTGCAGCCACTGGATACACACACACACACACACACACACACACACACTCCACCTCCTGCTCGACTCTTCTCCTCTCGTCACTCAGACCAAACTGACGGAGGAAGTGAAGCGTCTCTTTATAGCTATATCTGTACACGTGTATATCAAAGACCCCAAACTATGACCCCTGGAGGAGTGCGAGACGTCAGGCTGCCAAATGAACGCTTTTTATTTCCTATATAGTATATATTCACCACACATCAGACACTATTGACGGCGCCTCCTTGGTTTTGTAGCCGTAGATCCCGTTAAGCTGTAGATTAGCTCCTGAGGCTTGAGCTCAGTTTGACCTGTTAGATTGTTTTGTTTTTGTTTTTGTTTTTTTCCCGTAACAAAGGTGCTGAAGTGGCTGAAAACACTCCGGGTGTCGCCACGCTGGTCATGAAGGAACCGCCACCGCGCTCGTAGACAAACACTCCCAACGTTTCTTCTTCTTCTTCTCAATCTCAACCATGCCCACAAGCTTTTACTCTGAAAATCTCTTCAAAGAAGTCGACGTTTTCTCGCTTTAAACTGAAAACGCTAAATGATCGTCTTGTTTGATTACATAACATTTGAGGTTAAAGAAAGAAAAGGATCCATCAATTGACCAAAAAAAAAAAAATCATAAAGTCTCAGTGAAATTGGTTAAAGGAAAATGAGTGATTATTTAAAAACAGGTCAAAATCTGACAGTTAAAAAAAAAAAAACTTTTTGTCAATTTTAAAATTGGTTAATATTCAGAAAATGAGAAAAGTTTACATTTCCACTGACTATTATATTTTTTTCCAAATTGATGTGAAAAACTTTAAATTGAAAGAGATTTTAGTTTGTTTCTCCACTTCTTCTTCTTTTTTTTTTTATTCCGCAGGTTTAATCATCTCACTTTCTGACTAAAGTGAAAAACTCCAGGTTTCGTTCTGTTTATAAACTCTGAAAAGTCTTACTTTTAAATCTGCTTGTAAGCGGTTGGTCTGGGGGGGTCTGACCTGGTCCAGGTCCTGGAAGTCCAGTCTTTTTGTTTTTGTGTGATTCTGATGATGTCGGAGGTTGTTTTTTTTTTTTTTTTTTTTTTGTCGTTTTTTAATACTTGTGAAGCCTCCGACTCTTTCACGTCTCGTCTCCTGTTCCTTCTTTTTTTATCGTAATATGCAGGAGTGAAAACGTTCAGTTTGTTTCCAGGAAACGAGTGATAACAAGAATTAAAAAAAAAAAAAAAAGTCCCCAAAGTCTTTATTTTTGTGTATGAAACCGTTTTGTGTCCTGCTGCCGCCTCGGATCCAGTTTTAGGATTTTTTGTTCTCGTCTCATTTCTTATATTTGGAGGTCAGAGTGCAGTTTGCCGCGTCGCCGCCCACCTGGAGACGCTTTCTTGAGGGAAACAAACATTTGTAGGTTTTTATAAAACCTCCCAGTTTAACAGCCTGTGTGAGCAACTATTCTAAAACTGTCCCTCAGATCTTCATCTTGTAGAACGCGGCTACAAGCTTTAGTTTCATATCTGAACATGTGACTTTCCGATGTCCCTCATTTAACTTCACATTAGGGTTTTTTTTTGTTGTTTTTTTGAATCTACACACATCTGCACCTTCTTGTGATTTGTACGCCTCTCCGCAGCCTCGTAACAACGTCATCCTAACCTCTCGTCTTTTAAGTTTGAGTGAATGTAGTCCAGCCAGTTCGTCCCCGTAGAGCTGAAGAGTTTCATCCTGTAACTACTGTCCTAGTGAACCCAGAGACTAATGTGTACATAATGTATAAGTGGTCATAGTGATGCATCTATTGTAAATATCCTCGGATTCCTTCACACAAGTGTACGTTTTTTTGTTTCTCCCCCCCCCGTTTCAAAGCAGTGCGATTAAAAACACTTTTGTGCAGGATTTCACGTCACCTGAGTCGTGCAATAAAAAGTGCTCCAACAAGCAGCTGCCGTTTCTCCCGGGGTTTTTATTTATTCCCACTTTTCATGGCGTCTTTCTATGATTCCCTTTATTTTAAACTATTCTAGTCAGCGCTTTGGTCTTTTACGTGTAACATGTTGGAATAAAGTAGAAGCAGTTAACTGACAGTGGATATCAAGTTGTATAAAACTTGGATGTGTTACACACTTTTACTTTTATTTAAATAAAAACAAGCAAAGGCAAATTTTAGGATTCTTTTTTTTTTTATAGATGTATTTTACTAGAGAGGTCTGGTTTGGTTGGTGATTCCTGAAACTGCTGGTATAAAGTACTTTGGTTTATTCTATCTTTTTCTGTCATCACTGGTGTTGCACACATCAACAGAAACTTTATTTCTTAAATATTTGGACTAATAACTTTTTACTGCCTTTTCTGATAAAATGTGGAAAAGCATTTTGATTAAAATAAGTTATTTAAAGTCAATATCACCTTATTTCATGGTAGCTGGTTTAAAGATCTTATCTCATTTATTATTTTTGCATCAACATGTCGTTAGTATTTGACATGCGGTTGAGTTATTTTCATTTTAGGAAAATGCATTTCTAGAACGAGTTTGTTTTTTTTTTATTAATTCAAGCAGAGAAATTAGTGAAACTAAGACTTTTTTTAATGTGAATCTTCACTAAGCTTCACCACTTTGACGTATCTTTTTTGAGAAGATTAGATGTGAGCATGTCAATAAATCATTTAAAAATTACAGATCTGTAAACAGCCGTTGTGACTTTAGACCCAGATTCTTCAACATTTAACAAAAAATAAGCACTTCTGTAATGAACATGTAAGTCCACAACCAAGGAGTATTTGTTATTATTGTATGTATTATACGTCATTACATGGCCTATAAATACAATTTCCACCCGACATTCAAACCTTGTACATCTTGGACTCATAACCATAGATTTCAAGCAAAAGTATCAAACTGCATGTTTCAGGTTTCAAATTACTTCATTACACCTGAATCTAATAATCATCAAGCTTGTACCAAAAAAGTCTAATAATTATCCCTTAAGTGTGATCAGGTGTGTCCTCCACAAAACTCCAAACCAGGACAACTCGTCCACGAGGATTCCAAAGTATATTTGACACATTTGGAAGGATTATTAAGTATATCTGACACAAAAACACAATATACATATTTCATTATGAAGCAGTCTTTATTGCATATTACAGTAGATATTTACAGTCCTACAATAATCACATTAAATTAATCTATAATAAGTGTGAGGAGCTAAATCACACCAAGAGAAACAAAGCCATATGATACTATAATAATTACATATGAACATATACTAGATATATGACAAATATATAAAATATTAATTGGAAATAATATGTAGAAGAGCATTGTACGGTTTAGTTTAGTTTCTCAAAAAATAATATCTGAAATCTCATCAAGTGGGAGAGTTTGTCCTCCAAAGACGCTCCGGACGATCGACACGTGCGCTTTACGGCCCGCAGCGAACCCGCTTTCAAATATACACATTTTATCCTGAAATTACATTTTCTATCACTGTTCATGTCTGTAAGTTATTTCTAACGATATGAAAATGAATACTGACACACAATATTCAATACGGCTTACATAAAACGATTATACATGTACTATCAGAGGCAATTAACAACAGTTTAGACCAGTTGATGGAACTTTTAATCGTCAAACCGCGAACCGGAAGTGCCAAGCGCTAACCGGAAGTGCCAGGCATGTAAAAAGTATCAAATTTAGAGTTACACAAGTTAGCCGAAGTGACATAAACATTACTAAATGTAATATATTTTAATTTTGATTTGGTCGAGCATGTAACACTGCTGATAAAAAGAAAGAAAAGAAAAACGGGAAACACAAAATGTACAGATTCAGTCTGGAATCTGAGAACAAGCAGGAGATGTGAAAAAAGTCATTTTAATTAACTTCAAAAGTAATCAATTACAATTAATTTTCTCAAAAACGATTTTAGTGTATTGGTTAATTTTCAACTGTGTTGGATGTCTTTATCATTTAACTAAATATCAGTTTAAAGTATTTTATTTATTACGTTAGTTTAAAACATTTGGGAATCGGACTGGAGTCCTCTGGTCGTGCCTCAGGGTGAACTTCCCACTGGAACACAGCACACGTTAAGGGATGTGATGGTAAATACAGTGCAGTTGTGATGAACCAGGACAGCGATTCAGTTGGAAATGAAGGATTCATGTACATGGAGGTTGTTAAGAAAGTGAGGTAGATGAAGGACTATTTCAGTTTCTTATAATAGTTTACTTGTTGATCAATGCAAATAAAACACAGAAGAGTGTATTTCTGTGACGTGTGTGAACTGAGACAGAGACGACCCGGACGCAGACTTAAGTCTTTTAAGAGTGTTTATTCCTCTTGAAGACGACGACAACAGAAAGAAAACAAGGTTCATCTTGCATGACAGTAGTACAGCAGCGGCCGAGAGTACAAAACGCTGGACTTTTAGTTTTCAGTGTAAAAATAACTCTACTCAAACCTCACTGTGCCGTCTTCTCGTAGTGCAAACGCTTCAAATCAAAGTTAGGCACATGATGGATACGATACGATCGCAGTTCAATTACACTTAAGTGCTGACGAAGGAGTTCCTTCCAAAAAACCTTCAGAGTTCATGTTTGGAGCCGTTTACATCCGATGGAGCTCGAATCAAGAGGAGACAAAAAAAAAAAACATCACCCGCTTCAGCCTCTCCAACTAAGTGCAACCGACTCATGGCCGAGTTTAATACTATTCATAAAAAATAAGAATGCAAGCTTATGGTCCAAAGCAACAATCACGACTCTTCCCTCGTTGCTTGTAAATATCTGAGCGAGCTTTTTAAGTGGCATCTTGACATCTTTCTACTCTGAGAAAAAAAAAAATACAACAAACGTACAAACTAGCTCAAAATAAAGTGAAATATTTCCCAGTTTTACATATGTTACAAATAAAAAATAAATATCAGCTCTGTTTCTTAAACTAGCTTTATATTTTAGGATTCATTGAGAAAAATAAAGGTAGAGAGAGCGAGCGGCCAGGCGGAGGAGTGTTCAGAGCGTCGGGCAGGGATTCCAACGCGAAGAGCAACCTGGTGGTTCAGTTGGTTTACCGATAAAGTCAAAATGTGGAGAATCGAAAATATCCAAGAGAAAGAGAGGGGGGAGTTAAATCAAAAAAAAAAAAAAAAAAGAGGCAAAAATGAACGTAGAGTTTGAATTTAGAGAAGAAAGAAGCAAAAATACAAATCAGAATAAAGTGAAAATGTTCAGAAAAAATAAAACAATTTAAAGTTCAAAAATCAATTCAAGAAAAACTCATTTGAATGTTTTAAGGATCAAGTGAAAAGGTGGGTGAGACGAACCCAGAGATGTAGAAATGAGTCAAATATTGAGAATCTGATCAAAAGAATTCAATAATAAATGTGCAAAAGTTTGAGAAAAAGAGCTAAAACTTTAAAAGAGAAGAAAACATTAAAATAAACTCAAAAGAATGAGGATTGAGTTTATAAAGCAAATGACAGAAATGAAAATGAGAATCAAAACAAAGCCAAACTGAAATATCGACAAAAGAATGAAAGTCGAAATCCAAAGGTTTGGTTAAAAAAAAAGAGAAACACTTAACTTAAAGGTCACAAATAAAATTTCTAAAAGTCAAAAAAAGCAGAAACGAAGACAAAAGTTTGGGAAAAACTGAAGTTAAAGAGACAGTTATTAAAAAAGTCAAGAGTTTAATGTTTCTGGGGGAAAAAAAGAAAAGAAACGAGGAAAAACTAAGTTTAAAACGAGGAAAAGTAAGAAGGAAGTGAAGAACGTGGAGAGAAACCGAACGGACACACGAGGAAACGTGATGAAAAATCAAATCAACGACCAGGTGCAAACACTTTCCGCCCTCGACATTCTGACTTTATTCTCTGCTTTTAAAGCGGCTCCCTCCCCGCCGCCGCCCGGCTCCTCCCCCTCCTCCATCAGGACGCCAGCACGCCCCTGCGGATGATGTCGGAGCCGTAGCGGCGGCCCAGCGTGGCGTCGCCCCTCAGCTGGTGGGAGTGGCAGCGCTTCAGGCACGGCTCCAGCTCGCCGTCGCCCCCCCGGGGCTCGGAGGAGAACTCCTCGTTCTCCGTGCCCGTGCGGAGCCGAGTCCTCGGGTAGGACGACGGCTCCGGCGTGTTGGTGAGCGGCCGGAGCAGCGGCTTGCGTGGCTCCGCCCCCTGCCCGCCCTCCGGCCCCCTGGCCACCAGCTTCTCGCCCTTCTTGGGGATCCTGAACTTGCCCCAGCTCTTCAGCTGCCCCGCCGGCCCGCCGGCCGCGTGCGAGCCGTTGGCCGGCGTCCTCCGCAGCCAGCCGTTCGCTTTGGCGTCCGACACGGCGGCTCTGTGCGGCTTAGTGTTGGCGGCGGCGTTGGAGGGGGCGGGGCCCCGCCTGGTCCCGCCCTCGTCGATGAAGTAGTCGTCGGAGTCGGAGCTGCGGATGTCGACCAGCCGGATGGAAACCGTCTTCTCCAGCTGTCTGAAGCTGCTCCGGTCCACCAGCTCGCTCCTCCTCTTCCGCCGCCGCTCCTCCTGCTCCGCCTCCTCCCGCCGCCGCCTCGCCTCCTGCTCCGCCCCCGGGGCGTCCCTCCGGGGGGGCTTCCTGCCGTCGGCTCTGTGCGGCTCCGGGTCCACCTGCGGTTCCGTGCCGGCGCCGGAGTGGAGGGTGGTGGCGGTGGGCGTGGCCTCCGCAGGCCCCGCCTCTTTGAGGCGTGAGCTCCTGCTGTCCTTGGACTCCAGGGGCACGCTGGGAGTTTCCAACAGACTCCTCCTCTCGCCGCTCCTCCTCTTCTCCTGCTTTGAACCCCGTTTGGTCTGAGAACCCGAAGAACCTGAAGAGAACCAGCCGAGAGAGAAGAACTGCTCCAGATCCTTGGAGGACGGATCTCCTGCAAGGAGGGGGAGTTATTATTAACAATAATAATAATAATAATAGATGTAAAAAGAAGGAAGGGAAACAAGGAAAGAGGAAGAACTGAAAGTTGATTTGTTCCCAATTTGACCAGTAGGAGGCGCCGGCCCTCCGTCGGCCGCAGACTCACCGCTGAGCAGCTCGTGGTCGACAAGGCGGACCTGGTGCTGGAAGATCTGCTCCTGGACCCTCCACAGTGAGCGCTTCATCTTCTCCCTGCGCGTCACCATGTAGGTCAGATTCCTCACCTGAGGGGACACACACACACACACACACACACACACACACACACACACACACACACACACACACACACGATAAATATAGATTCTTTCATTTATCATTAGAACAGTCACTGTAAAGCACTCTAACGATGATGTCACCACCCAGGTTGTGTAAAAGCCCAATAACGAGCCCCTCATTGCAGTCAGGTGTGCTGAAGTGGGAGGAGCTAAACCCTGCAGGACCTCGTGTTAATCCTTGTTTTTACTGAATTCTTTCAATCAGATTGTTCTCGTCCCTGTGGGTTTTTCACGAGTCAGTGCTGTTTTAAAAGTTCACACACACTTGTGATCGGGTCAGTATGTGTTTGTGTGTGAGCGCCTGGTGTGGAGCAGCAGAAGAAGAAGAAGCGTACCCTCTCCAGGTCCTGGCGGAGGTGCGTGAAGAGCTGCAGGCGCCGCAGCAGCACCTCCTGCTCGCGGCGGGCGAGGCTCTCCTCCTCGTCCTTTTTGGGCGTGAGCAGCGGCTGGTTGAAGTTGGCTTTGCGTTTGAGCTTCCAGTACTGGAACAGGAAGTCCACCACCTCCGGGGGCAGCTTGAGGTGAGCCGCCACCTCCTTCACCTCCACAAACTGGAAGAACTCCTCCTCCATCTCCTGCAGCTTCATCTTGCGGAGGCTGACCCGTTTCTCCTGCTGGCGGCTGCTGAGCGCCTCGGCCGTCCGGTCCGGGAGCGGCGGGGCGACGTAGGAGGACGAGGAGGAGGAGGCCACCTCCTCCTCCTCGTCCTCCCCCCCTCTCACCCGACCTCTCCTCCTGCACTTCCCGTCCCTGGAGCCCTCCTCCTTCTCCTTCTCCTCCTCCCCTCCGGACTCTCGGTCCCGGGCCTCGCCGCCCTCCAGGCCCGAGTGTTTGGGGCAGTACGACTTGAACTTGACCTCGTCGTCCTCGGTGAGGATGGTGTTCATCTCCAGCCCGGCGTGGAGGCCGCACGTCACGTGGAAGGCGGTCCGGCAGTTCTTGGCCGAGCACTGCGGGGGAAGGATCAGGGAAATCGACATGTAAGAAAAGGGAAACTGCACCTTGGAGCTGAAAAACCAGCAGCACGAGACACAAGGTCTGTGAGAAAACGTCATTTGAGCTTCAGCAGAATTCAGCCGTACTTGATGAGGAGCTGAAAGAGTCTTAGCTCATTTAAACTCTTTACACACTGATGATCAGCAGAACGTGCAAAAAATGGAAAAGCAAACACAAGAGCCACCTTCTCACCCGGCTTGTCAAGTTTAGTTATTTATCTCTTGTTTGGTTCACTTGGAAACTTCTGGTTTTACTTCTTTGTTCATTCTTGAGTGTTTGTTAGAATTGTGGAAAGAACTTTGAGTTCCATTGTAAATGTAGGAAACGCTGATGACAGCCTGGTACGTCGTCACAGTTCAAAACAAAGTGTACAAACTGCAAACTGTGTTCTGCCTGAAGGCCGCCGCCATCGCTGAGCTGAAATAATCTGATTACATTTCACACGGTCGTTTGGCCGTGACAAGCAGAGAAGCGGACGGCGTCTCTGTACCTGGATGCACGCTCCCGTCTTCTCCTTGCACAGGCAGCAGATCAGAGCCCATCTGTTGCTGGGGATCTGGGACACGTTGGTGATGGGCTCCATCTTCTCTGGGTTCCCGATGCTCACCTGCACGCCACAGTGAACACACCGGGAGCGTCAGACAGCGGCGGGCGAGTCATCGCACATCAATCACGACGGCGTGGAGGAACACAACGGGAGTTTGAGCTAAACGAGTCTGAGGACAGTGCAGGTGAAGGCAGGATGCACCGTGGTCACATGACCAGACGTCACAGGAGAAACATTGTTCCAATATCATATCGTACTTTATCTTTTAACCTTCATATTCTCCTGGTATCACACCGGGAGGAGGAACCAAGACTTACTGGCCTTTAAAGCTCAGATAGAAAAAGTTCATCTGTTTGAATGAAGTTGTTAACGACGATGTAAATATTGTTTAAAGAAACGTTTTGGCACCAGAAAACAAACGATGTAATCATGTGAGGCCATCAGGAGCGTTCTTGCTCTTGCTCATGAGCACTATGGGCTAACCAGTAGTTCTGCACATGCTCAGTAGAGCCAATCAGAACAAAGTTTCCTCCATGGTGTCATGACTCCCACTTTCTATTCTGCAGGGACTTGCTAGTCTTGTTTTGCCCCTAGTGCTTTTAATTTGACAGTCACCATAACAATCCAACTTGGTAGTTTTATTTTGACAGTCACCATAATAACAATCCAACTTGGTAGTCTTATTTTGACAGTCACCATAATAACAATCCAACTTGGTAGTTTTATTTTGGCGGTCACCATAATAACAATCCAACTTGGTAGATTTATTTTGACAGTCACCATAATAACAATCCAACTTGGTAGTCTTATTTTGACAGTCACCATAATAACAATCCAACTTGGTACTCTTATTTTGACAGTCACCATAATAACAATCCAACTTGGTACTCTTATTTTGACAGTCACCATAATAACAATCCAACTTGGTACTCTTATTTTGACAGTCACCATAATAACAATCCAACTTGGTAGTTCTATTTTGGCGGTCACCATAATAATAATCCAACTTGGTAGTTTTATTTTGACACCAGATTGCAGTGTGGCGTCATGCAAGCGGCATCATTTTCAGTGTTTCTGCCGTTGCCATGTGGACAAACATTGTTTTCATAAAGTTCCCCTCCGACGTCCACCGACAGACGTTGTGGTCTAAACGGGGCCTGAACGCCGTCTGTACTCGGTGTCGGCGCTCACCTCTGGGATCCACAAGGCACAGCTGACGTGGACCCACTTGGTTCCACTGCGGGTGGGCTTCATGGCACCGCCCTTCTTGGGACATAACTGGCACTTTGGCAGGATTCCCAGGGCGCAGATCCGGCACAGCCAGCTGCCCTTTGGGACTTTTTGGATGCCATAACAAGCCTGGTGGGATTTTTTTGGGAAGAAAAGTAAAAGAGAGAGAGAGAGGTTGAGCAGAGTGAAAACATTTCTCTTTAAAATTGAACTGGAAGTTTTCTGGAGGAGCCTCAAGTTAAATAAAGGATGTCACCAGAGGGAAACGTCACCGCGGGGTTCAGGCTGCAACTTGTTGGCAGGAATTTACACCTTTCTGTGTTCACTTTGTCACGTCTCAGTGTCAAAACCTGCCTCTTCAAGTTTCACTGCAGAATCTTATCGCACAAACTAGTTTAGAAAGCGAACAGAGAACTCGGCTACCCTCAGCAGCGACACCCAAAGAACAACATTTGCTGTATCTTCTGAGAATGAACTGTTGTACAGTGAATCTTGAAATGTGTGACGGTAGCGTCAGTGGATTTCTCACCTGGTGCACGCAGATGTTGCACTTGTCGCAGAACACCATCTCGTTGTTGTCCTCGCCGTCGGGCGACTGGCACACGTCGCACACCACGTCCTCGTCGTACTCGATGCCCAGACCCTCCTCCGTCTCCATGGCGTGTGTCATGTTGTCGTGGCAACGGCACTCAAACTCCTCCATCACTCGCTCCATGGTGATTTCGTCCAGCGGCGGTAAGGCTGGAAAGTGGACGAGAAGCCAGGAGGCCCCCCAGCAGAGCTGAAGCTAATGCTAACTGCTGCATGTGTTCAGCAAGAGAGGACTGCGACTGAATCGTGGGCTCACCCATATCTGTAAACTCCTGGTTGATGACCTGCAGCCAGGCCACGTCCTCCTCGTTCAGGTCGTAGCGACACATCCCGTCTGCCAGCGTCCGGATGTCCACGTAGCCCAGCGCCTCTGCCCCCGAGGTCCGGATCATTTTCTTTGGCCTGATGAACATGAGCTCCTTTCCCTTTTCTCCCAACACCCTGCACAGAACACTCCCGTTACTAGATTGGCCTTCAGGAACGCAGAGTGTTTAAGCGAGCCGCTCTGGGTCTTCCTACCGGGCCACAGGCTGCGGGATGGACTGGGGGCTGACGGGGACCTGGACCCCCTTCTCCCACTCCTGCCTCCAGGGGTCGGCCAGGACGTAGTAGTCCTCGGGGTTCAGTTGGTACGAGTCGTGCACTTTCATGGCTGTGATCAGGTCCGTCCTGAAGACCTGCAGACGTTCACCATCAGGAGTTAAAACACACAGCTTACCCCACAAAAAAACTAAAACATTTGTACAGTGATTGACAAGCGAAATCATTTCAAACCGACTCACAAGACAGAAGCACAGAAGTCACCAGGAATGACCAAGAACTGAGTAAAACTGCTTTAGTAAGACAAAAACACAAGGCCTGGTGCAAGTCCGTGACAAGAGACAGAGCATTGTTATCTGGAAGCACTGATCTCAAAGTACAAAGACATGAACTTCAGCTCAGTGTTTATATTTATCCCAAATGATCTGTCATCGTCACGACACTGCAGCCCCACACTTCAGTCACTGATTCACAACAATGACACGTGATATTTCATGAAAAACACCTGAATACAGCCACATTATGTCTTCACTATAAACTCTGTGCCACCATTTCAACAAAATCCACGGTACAAGTTGCCATAAAGCTGCTTTAAAAGCTGCAGATTTAAGTCTGCATTAATAACTGATGGGTTTTTCCATCCTGATGTTCTATCAGCTGACACGGGTCATAAAACAACCGAACACGCTGTGCACAAACAGCCGAGGAGCCGCAGCCAGTCAGCGCACGCCTTCAGCACGAGTCTTTGTTTTGCTTTGATTTGATTGGCTCAGAGCTCAGGGGGCGGGGCTACAGTGGCCTGTGAGGACCAAGTCCAGACTGGAGAGCAGATAACAGGGAGAGTTTCCAACTGAGGGTCTCAGGCTCATGTCGGTCACCGATAGCACGCACACACACACACACACACACACACACACACACACACACACACACACACACACAGAGTGTGAGGTGGAGCGTACCTCGGAGGGTTTCTGCCCCGTCCCCCTCCTCGGGTGGGACGACTGTTGTGACCAGCAGGTTGAATTACCTGCAGGAGAAGAAATGGGACAAACTGTTAAGAGGTGAAGACATTTCGTATACATCTTTTCACCCTGATGAGCCTTTTTGGAGGCTTTCAGTTCTCACACACACACACACACACACACACACACACACACACACACACACACACACACACACACACACACACACACACACACACACACACACACACACACACACACTAGAATAAACAACATTTCAGTCACAGAAATGAATCAAGAAGTTTTTTCAGCTCTTATATGGGAATTAAATGGAGCCCTGTCATCCAGTTACAATCTCCTAAAAGTCATTTAGGCTACTTTCTTGCAATTACAATTACATAGCTTTACTATTTTACTTTGGTTTTCCCTTTAATCTTATCTGAACTGATCATTTTCCTGTTGTTGTATGTGTGAATGGCAGATATAAAGCTGTTAGACAGATGTACTAAAAACTGTCCATAATGTGGATTTCAGAACCTTTTACTCAACTCAGATTGTGAAGCTATAAATGTTGCACTGTCTGTGGTTTTTCTTATATCGGCGAGTGCTGCTAAAGGAATGAACCTTTTATCAAGACTCCAAACTAATAATCAGTGAACACATGATTAAAGAGCAGCAGGAGATATCGGTGCAGCTCGAGTTAGATTTAAGAGAGTTTCTCTAGGATCTTTCAGGTGTTGAATTTGTCTGAAAGGTTTTGCTCATGAAAAACATCTTTACAAAATGACTGGAGTTCCCCTCTGCAGGGAGAAACTGAGAAAGCTTCATTATGATGCACAAAAACTTCATCTGATACTTTCAGTTTCGTAAAATGCAACTTATTTGAATTTTTTTGTTAAATTACTGATGGCAAAAGCAAAGAAACATCTTTTAAAATCATGTCCAGTATATAATTTATATATAGCACATGAAGAAACAATAAATGTAAAAAGAGCTAATAGACTGTTTTAATATCATGTAATAAATGTTTTAAGCTTCAAATTGTTATATCAGTAAAATTTAAATTTGAATGTCACAAGATATTTCCTTTAACAAAATAAAATACTAAAATAACTTGCAAAGCTGGAAACTAGAAGGAGGAAAATAGACTCCTGGAGGTCAAACATGACCATAAATATTTTTACTCGCCTTACAAGGTCTTTTAAAATGAGAATAACTGATGTATTTTAATACTAAATACCATGTCAATTTCATAAACACAATGACAGTGGTATTCGGGAGAAGTTTATCGTGTTTTCTTCCTTTTGAATAGTGTGGTTGAACTCTCTGAGAGTTTATACAGTGTAAAACAAACAACCACACCCTGCTGTTGAAATTGTTGAGAGTCCTGATTAGAGTGTCTGACCTGCCTGGCCGTCTTTAAAGGTCCCACTCTGTCCCCTGTCTCTCAAACTGTAGCCTGTCTTTCTCCTTTTCTTTATCTTTCATCACCTGACGCTCGACTTTCTCGTTTTCCTTCCTGGAGATATGTTGAAGCAAGAACAAACTGCCAGGCAGATCACACGGTCTTTATGTGCTTCGCTGAACTTAAAGAGTCCTGCCTGGCACTTTCTCCGGCAGGATTGAGCCGGATCGCTCGGCTCTATATTTGGAGCCGGTGATGTATGAGTCAGCACAGATATTTTGCTTACTTCCATTGTCCGAGTCCTCGCTGCTGCTGGTGTGCCTGCTCCTCTTCATGTCGCCTGTGTTTCCAGCTCCGCACTTCACAGAAAACACACAATACTGGTGAGGCTGAGACAAACAGCTGTCAGATCTGATGGGAGGGAGACAAAAGTTTGACTCAGAAAACTGATATGATGGAGGAAAGTTGCGTTAAAACGTCAGTTCGTCCCTATTATACACAAGTACACTGCTATCAAAATAAATTCTAAAAACAATATAAAGACGCTCATGTCGTCATCTCATATATGTTAAGGGTTTGTTGTTGAACGTGTAAACAGTTGATTTAGGTAACAAATGCGCATCTTATATGTTCAATTCATTTCAAAACAAACCAAACCAGTACATTTGAAACAACACAGGAATTAATCCGGATAAAAACGGCAAAGAAAACACAATTTCCAGTCAGTTAGACCGTGTTACTATTGCACCGGCTGCGAACCTTGTGACAGCACAGCGGCTCTGCTGCAATCTGCACCAATGTGAACACATGCACTGAAACCAGCCTTCAAAACAACAAGTTCCCACACTGAAAACAACACCTGGAAGCAGCACCGTGCAGCGGAAAGACTCCAGCACCGACTCAACACAACTCATATCGGGTGGGGAAAAACTCCAGTTTGCACTCACAGCAGGTGGAAAAACTCCCATTTGCATGGAAACGTGCGAACACGAACTTCAGCAGGCTAGGCTAACAGCGTGCTAGCCCGGTTTGTGTGTGCCGCCCCTCAATCCGGCGCAAGGTGGCGGCCAGCCGCACCAAAACAACGCTGCTCGAGTGTTATTCCAGCAGGCAAGGCCGCTGGGTTTAAGCGACGTGGGTGCAGCTTGTCAGCACACCTCACAGGAATGCATTTCTTTTAATTAGGTTGCAGGTTGGCGCTAGCAGCGGTTAGCCTCAATGCTAACCTCAGTCCGTTATGCAACACGCGGGCCCACCCACACCCCCTGAAGTTAGCCTCCGGTTCGTACTGTCAGTTCATAGTTTAAGGGAAAACTTCAAAACTCATTAAATTAAAAGGTTTAAGCAGAGTAACTCAACCTCGACGTGATCTAATGTAGTTATGACAGCTCAAATAATGTTTCAATATATATTTCTAACTAACTAAACACATTTACGAAAGAATAGCTAAATGTGATTGGCACATCACTTTTGTGATTACAATCAGGCCATAATTGAGAACTTTAAGTGGAATTGGTCAGATGTGCTAAGCATTTAAATGGAAAGATTCTTTATAACATATTCCACGCCGATTAGAGACATAAAACAAAAAACTGCAGCCAATAATATATATGCAATATTATCTGCAACTTACTGTTAAACCTTAAATAAAACTATATAAAAAAAAGACAAACAACAGCCTAAAACAATCTGTTAATACTCTTTGCTCAACAGCGTAAAATGCTTCACAGAAATTCTCAAGTGCAGACTAAAACTAAGAATCATTCAAATTTACCTTTAAAGAGAGAGCTCCCAAACCGAGTCCAACTTCCGCACCGTAAATGTTGTTTATAATAACAATCGTTTATGGTACATAAAACGTAAGGATAAATCGACCGATATGAATCGCATCGTTGAACAAAATCGAGTCACCATAAACCGACTTGTACCAAAAATGTTTGCTCTGAGTAATATTAAGGCCAGTTAAATTTAGCTGACGTTAGCAGTTGACAGCAGCGGCTAGCTCGTTAGCACCGGCCACTCGTCCACTTTCATGGGGTTTGTTTAGCATTAGCCACCGTTGCTAACGTAGCCCCTCGATACACGCCTCAGTCACAGCCGAGCTAACTGTCAAAGGTGAGGGGTCAATTATTGATCCAAACAAACTCCCTAAAAACAACTCGGAGTCGTGAATTAAAGTATAATTTAATGACAGAGGGCAGTTCAGGCAGCGGTGCGGCTAACCAGCGGGGCACGGGGTGGTACAGTGACCAGCGCTCCACTGGCGGAGGTTAATCTTTGGCGCCATTTTAAATGACGATGTCGCGTTCTCCTAGCGGACCGCTGGTGCGACCATACTGCAAACACACAAACTCGCTCAAATATCCCGTCGAGAACCTTCTGGAACCCGGCTCGAGCTGCGGAGGGCCGCGGAGAAAGTGGACGGTACGTACAGGAGCGCGTCAGGCAGAGGCGAGCCGCTTGTTTGAGTTTGTTGCGAAGCGCAGTTTCTGCCGTGAGTTCCGCTTGACCCGCATTCCACATACACAAACACACCGAGCGGTGGAGGAGGAGGCGACGGCCGGGAGGAGGGGGCCGTGCCCGGGCACGCAGCTCCGCGGGTCGGCCGCTGGAGGGCGGCAGGGCGCTACCTCCCATTCCAAACCGACGCGAACAGTGAGGTTGCGCGTGCAGTGGTCTGCTGTCAGCCGGAGCGCGCACAGTGCGCGTGCCCATGGAGCTCAAACTGACATCGTTCATTTAAAAAAACATAATTACTGCTCATAATGCTTTAGTTATTACAGATAATGTGCTTGTTTTTCAGAATTAATTGTGCAGGAAACAAAATAATAAAACGGACAAAGTCCATTAAAGTTTTGACATTAAGTCAGGAAGTTTGAAAATCCGGTTTAAAAGATTGAAAACAATTATTTTAAAGGGGGAAAAAAACATTCATTAGTTTTTGTTTCTTCTATTTTTCTCCTCTTTTGTTCTATTATTTCCTCCTTTCTTCCCCATGAATAAATATGCAACACTGTCAATGCAAGACTTTTAAACCTTTATCCAGGTAGCTTCAATTCATACCGTAGATAGAAAGTAATCAGATTACAGGGATGTGTTTCCCAAGTTGATTTAATCACAATTAATTTACTTGCCAGAAAGAAACTCAGAAAGTATTTAAGTGGTTGGGACACTATATTTGTTGTTCCACTGATGATCAAGTTGATCAGTTTTTCAGATTTCAGGCTATATTGTAAAGTGAATATATATAATATATGTCCACTGCTTTTGTTTGCTCCTTCTATTTATTTTTGTACTTTTGTAAATACTTTTAGATGTTTTGACAGTTTCCAGACTCTTCAGTAACAGATAAATTCCACATTGATCTGCTGAGCAAAGAGCAATAAATATATTTTTCCTCTATTACTTCATTTGACCCCCTTTACTCTCCTTCTACTCGTCCTTTGCTTCCTTGTTTTCCCAACTGATTCTTCTCACCTTTTACACTTTTCCTTTTCTTCCGCACCTCGTTCTTCTTCCTGTTCATATGCTTTTTACTTTTCCTTATCTTTTTTCTGCATATTCTCCACCTCCGGCTCCTCCCTTTCCCATTCCAATGCTACTTGTGACGCTTCAACGGACTACAATCAACACAAGCTCATTTTTTGGCAGCAGAGAGTCTCACAATATTATTGTTAATAACACAGATGAGTGGAAAGAACAGAAAGTTTCCAGAGTTGCAGGACCAACTCTGCTGCAGATTTATTATCCACAAACACAATAAAGTGAAGGTAACTCTCCTGAGTGTGTTACACAGCAAACTGAACCCAAGCTCCTTTTTTTCTTTTTTTTTTAGAAAGTGCACGTGTTTATCTGTTAAAAGGGAAAACCTCACTTGGAAATTATTAATTATCCCCCCGTGCGTCAAAGCACCACACACCAGGCATGTTTCCTTTTCTGAACAGGCACACGGAGGGCAGCTCAGGGGCCTGGAGGGGCAGAGGGCCTCACGCGACTCAAATAACAGCAAGAAGACACCCGACGTTCACCAAGCACTGGAAACAGGCACAGAAACACGTGGAAAGACAGCCAGAAAACATCGATTAAAGGCATAAAACGAACATGTAACGAGGCAAAAATGATGCATTAAACATCACAAACACGCAGTAAATCTCAACCGAGCACATCAAAATAACATAAAAATACTGAAATTATGGTTACAAAAAATGTAAACGACCAGAGAAAGATGGAAACTGACCAAAAAGATTACATAATGTCCGTAAAACACCACAAAATAATCCCAAAAGACACAAACCTGGGAGCTTATTTAAATGTGTGGTTCTGTTTAGAAAAATGTATATATGTTCTGATGGAAAATGTGTTTAGCAGTAAAAACTGTTATTAATCCACAGTTTATATCACTTTTATGTATGCTTCACAGTCATGCTGTCAACATAAAATAAGAAGAAGAATTACCAAATGTATTCATAGTTACTTTCTCTCAAAAGAATGTATTTTATTTAGATTAAAAAAACACTTTTTACAATCAGATTTTGGAGGTAGGAAAGATGCAAAAACTACTATAAAGCCACAAAAACAACTTTTTTTCTACTGAAGATGGAAAAGCACAAAAAATAGAAAATAACTACAACTAATAATGAATGAAAATGCAAAAGTAGTTTGCATTTTCAAAATAGAAACAAAACAACAAGAAAGAAATTAAAATAAAAAAAGACAAATGAACACAAAGAGAAATGAAAAATTACAAAGTAATTTAAAAAATAAACAAATTATAATTATAAGAATTTGAAATAAATGTTTATAAAGGATCTATAGAACATCAAATGAAAGAAATGGCAACAAAAATACACAAAACAATCAGAAATATGCAGAAAATATTCATAAGAAAACACGATCACAAGATAAATGGAAAATGGACAATAAGACTCGTGATGTTCACCAAAATAGACAATTCAAGACCTGTTCGTCATGTTTTTGCCGGCTTGTTGTAATTTGTCACCTGGATCACCTTGTTCCAGCTCAGAGTTGAAGCTATTTGATGTTTTTAAAGTAAAACAAAAAAATTTGCATCAAGACTTCCTGTTGCTGCCATACAATATTAAATATAAAGTTTAGTGCATTTTATTACACACACACAGAGACAGAGTGACGTAAAACTGTTTTTATTGTACAAGATTTAAGTTTGAATGAAAAAAAGAGAAAATATTTCATAAAAATAAACTTGTACAATAATATAAAAACATACAAAGGCAGAAGTAGGCTAAGAACCAAAATGTTGTCTTAATAGTTTATTATCTAAAAATACTCCTCGAACACCCGGAAACTGAAAAGACATGCATAAATTCCTAATATATATATATATATATATATATATATATATATATATATATATATATATATATATATATATATTAGGAACAGGATTTCAGACATGAATACACTTTTAAAGAAAATAAATATGTGTGAAGGGAAGAGAAGAAGATAAACAATCTAACAGTTTCACCAGCTGATCCAGAAAATACAGTTTTCTCATGTTTCTGTGTTTTTTTTTTTAATCATATCTCATCACTGACTCACATGCACATTTAAAACAGAAACTCCAGGTTCTTCAATGCTCATTTCAACAACATGTGAACTTATCGGCAGATTGTCACAGCTGAGATGATTAAAAAAAAAAAAAAAGTTTACGAGCATTAAAAAAAATGAATGCCATAAGCACAAATAAACTGTAGATAAATGCACACAGCCACATTACTCTCACATACAGACGTTTCAAGTGAAATCAGTAAAATAAGAAATAAGGTTCATTGAGGAAGTTCAGTCAGAAAGCACATTTACACAATTACACAATTAATCACAGGTTCCAGTTTAAAAGTTTGTATTTTTACTGAGGTTAAGTTTGTAGGTCCTGTTTCCATGACAACAAGTGAAAGTGCATAGTTTTTGCATTTTCATTTAACAAAAGTTTCCCGTTCACAAACGACGTCCGTTTACAAAGCAATGGGAGAAACGCTGAAAATTATGTAGTTAGCATGCCTAGCCATCAGTTGGCACTGTTGTTCTTTTTTTGTAATGAAACCACACACACACACACACACACACACACACACACACACACATACACACACACACACGCAGAAGAAAACAATGAGCTCTAAACATTAACAATTGTAGAAAACAGACATTCTCAGACCGATGACTGTCAAAATAAAAGTACCAAGTTGGATTCTTATTATGGTGACTGTCAAAATAAAAGTACCAAGTTGAATTGTTACTACAGTGACGGTCAAAATAAAAGTACCAAGTTGGATTGTTATTACAGTGACGGTCAAAATAAAAGTACCAAGTTGGATTGTCATTACAGTGACTGTCAAAATAAAAGTACCAAGTCCAGAAGAACATGGACTGGGAGTCACGACACGATGGAGGAAATGTTCTGATTGTCTCTACTGAGCATGTGCAGAGGTCTGCCATCTGCACGGCCTGAGCGTTTCTCCCATTTCCATGGAGCGTTTTCAAAAAGTTTCACCTGGGAGCCGCTTTCAATGAAACTTTTGCGTTTTCACTTGAAAACGTTGCGTAAACAGCATCTCAGTTTGATATCTTCCCACAGTTTAAAGATAAACACTGAATAATGCTGCAGTTTTCTATTTCAGCAGATTGAAAGTTTTCCTGCAGTCGCCGTGGCGACGACGCCTCGGGACGGGCGTCGTATAACAACCTATTAATGTAAAATGAAGGTGGGATTTCTTGAAAATAAAGTACTTTGTTGCAGCACTCTCAGTTTTGTTTGTATCTGTTTTTGTTTTATTCGATTATTGGAAAGTCATTACGTTGAAACGGTGGTAACAAATTGCTGATTATTATATTCCTGGTTGCCATGAGGGTTTTAAATTAAAAATGTGACCCTATCTAAGCAATATAAATGAATCCTGCAGCTCCAGACGCTGGCAAGAACTTGACAGCGTGGCTTCACGGTCGAACCTGATTCCAGTTTTCCTCCCGCAGCTCATCTGAGCGCCAGGATGGCGTCGTACGACTTCCCGGAGCGGCAGAGCTGCACCTGGCCGAAGCCGCTCCTCTCCAGCAGGCGCGTGTACTCGGAGGGGGGGCGCTCGCGGCCCTCCGTCTGCACCAGCATGTTGAGGGAGAAGATCTGGGCCGTGACGGGCCCCCGCCGGTTCTCCAGCAACATGGCCTCCACCAGCAGGACGCCGCCGCCTGAGGAGCACACACCAGCCTCAACGTTCACCGACGTGTTTGACTACAGTGTGTTAAGTCGGGAGGGTCAAACACATCCAGGGGTCACAATCAGCTCAATTTCACCTGGGTAAAAAGAGTGCCATGGTAACCTTTGAATTTTAACTTTTTCTTTATTGTGACGCAGAGCATACGTGATGAAAATGTAAATTTTTTATTTTATTTTTTGCAAAATTAAACAATTACTGTTGAAAATGACTGCAGTCTCGACATAAAGCCAATTTCAATGAAATCCAGTGAAATGTCCAGAAGACTCCTCCTGTCGCCGTTGCATTCTGGGAGTTTTTTTACAAACTCAAATATTTCAGTGTTCGCAGTTTTTCTAGGAATATCAGGAGTGACTAAAAGTGTGCATTTGAACTTCAGTGTTTAAAAAGAATCTACTGCATTTACTTTTGAAAGGAGTCTGGAATCAGCTCAGACTACAGCGTGCTGCAAGACATGTACAACTCTACTGAAATAGAGTTTTAACTGGAGTTATCTGTGAAATTAATAAGAATTAAAGCAAAATAAATGGATCCTTTAGGCTTGGCTGGAAGAAAAGTACCTTCTATCTAAGAATGAGCAGGAAAACTGCAGTATGAAGAGCTTTAAAAGCACTGCCTCTATTAATCACACAATTAATCCCATCTATTTAATAGTCATTAACACATTTTCTTCTCCTGATGAGTCAAAAAGCAGTAAATCCATCAAACGTCACTTTAATCTGCACTAATCCTGGCTTGCTGCTCTCGTGTTCCGTCTCCGTCCAGAAAAACACATTTACTCAAGAAACTCCTTCATTTCTGCTCCTCATGTCTCCAGGAAAAACTGTGAAGACTTGAATCTGAGAGCGTAGCCGTTTGACTAGAGCTACGCTCGGTAGAGTGCAGACCGTCGCCAACGCCACAATTGATCGCGGAACCGAGTTAGCATCACCAGCATGATAGCCGTGAGCGCATAGTGACGCTAACCAGGCAGGTCAGGTAGCGACATCGCTGTGTGACACGCTGAGCAGGGAGGGTCTCCATGGCAACAGACGGTGATCTTTGATCTTCATGAGGTACCTCTCTTATCTGCTTTGTACAGGACTTTTTTTTTTTGCAGTTTTAGGGATTTATTTAGAAACGATTCACTGTTATTGTAACTCAGGTGAGTAGTTTTTGCAAAAAGCTGATAACATCAATCCAGCCATCCACATACATACATACGTACGTATGTACGTATATATGTATGTATGTGCATGTGTGCATACATACATACATATATACGTACATGCATGCATACATACATATGTACGTACATATATATGTACAAACATATACGTACGTGCATACGTACATGCATACGTACATACATGTGTGCATACATACATGCATACATACATACATGCATGCATACATACCGATATGCATACATTCATGCATGCATGCATACGTACATAGATATATACGTGCATACATACATACATACATACATACATACATGCATGCATGCATACGTACATACATGCATACATGCATGCATGCATACGTACATAGATATATACGTACATACATGTGTGCATACATACATACATACATACATACATACATACATACATACATACATACATACATACATACATGCATGCATGCATACGTACATACATGCATGCATGCATACGTACATACATACATACATGCATACGTACATACATACATACATACATACATACATACATACATACATACATACATACATACATACATACATACATACATACATACATACGTACATACATACATGCATGCATACGTACATACATGCATGCATGCATGCATACGTACATACATACATACATACATACATGCATGCATGCATACGTACATACATGCATACATGCATGCATGCATACGTACATAGATATATACGTACATACATGTGTGCATACATACATACATACATACATACATACATACATACATGCATGCATGCATACGTACATACATGCATGCATGCATACATACATACATACATACATGCATACGTACATACATACATACATACATACATACATACATACATACATACATACATACATACATACATACGTACATACATACATGCATGCATACGTACATACATGCATGCATGCATGCATACGTACATACATACATACATACATACATACATACATACATGCATGCATGCATACATACATACATACATACGTACATACATACGTACGTACATTCACACATATATACATGCTGTGTTTCTTGAAGCCTGTTCCAGGAAGTGGAACGACTCCTCCTCCTGAACTCACCTGGTCTGCAGGCGTCGTGGATTTTCTTCAGCAGCATCTCACACTTGTCCTCCGACCAGTCATGGATGATTCGCGCCAGAACGAACAAGTCAGCCGCAGGGATTTCACCAGTGAAGAAGTCGCCTGTACAGTGATACACAACATGCATCGACTTCTGCCTGGTGAGCAATAAATACTGCATGAGAGGAAGTCGACTTCCACCGTTTCCCCAACGCGTCTCACCCGCTTGAAACTCAACGCTATCGTCCTCCTGGGCGAAATGTCTCCGCGCCGTCTCCACCACCTGCGGGAGGTCGAACACCACGACGGAGGACGACGGGTACGCCTTGGCCATCTCGCGGGCCAGAGCCCCGGTGCATCCTGGGAGTTGTTCACACACAACAAACACGTTAATCAACACGCGTGTGCGTGCTCACTTTCTGCTAGGAGCTACTTATTGTGACACGCTGGAGACCAGGAGACGCTTCAGTCATCAGAAAGTAAGAAAGTAAAAGACAGACTGCAGGTTGGAAATGGAGTGTTGAAGTTGAATTTAAAAAAACGTTTTTTTTAAATATGTACTTCATTTGGAAAAGACAGAGAAAATAGTGCGTTTGAAACTATTTTAAAAGCTTTTACTTGAGTCAGTGAGATAAAGTGAAGCCCATCCTTCACTTCAGCTGCACACGACTCTTTAGAGGAAACACCTAGGAGGAGCTGAGAGGATTAAATCAGAAGTGACGTCACCTCCCAGGTCGACGATCCTCTGGAAGCCCGAGAGGTTGAACGCCGTCACGATGTCGGGTCCGTCCAGAACCCAGGACGAGTTCATCAAACCCATGAACTTCAACATCTCCTCTTCCGACCTGTCAGGATCACACAACCCACCCTTCATCCCTTCATCTTCTGCACCGCTCTATAGCCCCCTTTAGATTCAGCTGACTGAAGCCAACATGAGAAGTGAACAAGTTGAAGACCAACCTGTACACGGCCTGGAACACTTCCTCCGCCGGCAGCCCGAACGTCTTCTCATTCTGGTTCTTTCCTTCCCTGCAACAGTCTCGGAGGTTAAAACTCCTTCCTCTCGCGTCTCCTCATTCACACAGCGAAGCCACTGACCTGACGGCGTCCGCCATGTTGTTCCACAGCGGGTAGATGGTCTGCGACTGGTAGACGATCATGTCGTGGAGCGACTTGGCGCTACCCTTGGCCAGGTAGAGGCTGGCCACGTCGCTGCTGCTGTACAACGCTGCGGAGCACAACATGTCTGACTGTCGGATCCAACGCTGATGGGAGACGATTCAGAAGTGACCTTAAACCACAGAAACCGTGTTCTGTGGGATGAAGGGACAGAACTGGAAGGGGTTCCCCACCTGTGCCGTCCCTCTGCTCCACCTCCAGGATCTCGATGCCCACCAGCGCGTCCAGCAGCCGCTCCATCCCGTCCTCGCTGGAGCTCAGCTCCCGGGCCACGTGTTTGGCGCTCAGGGGCTCCTGGGCGCTCAGCAGGAGGTCAAACACTCCCAGCTCACAGGCCGAGAAGATCACCTGCCGGGAGCCACACAGGCCTGCATCACACCTCTGAGCTGGAGGAAACATCTGCATGTCCTCCCGAGGATTGGGCTCCAACCGTCTCACTCCGATGTCATGATATCGACAACTTCCAATGAGTGTTTGCTGCAAACTGACCTCGTGCAGGACCCCCTGCTGTGAGGAGTGAAAGCTCACCTTTGACACCCTGAAGCCGTTGAAATACTCCAGAAGTTTGAATGGGTAGTCCAGCTCGCTCTGGGACAAATGCTCTGCCATGATGCTCTGCACAGAAGCAACAAAGCGCGTAAAGCTGCAGGAATGTGCGTAAAGCCGCATCTCTCCGTGGATCCTTCTCCTCTTTTACTCACCCGGTGCAGACAGTCCCGCAGGGAAGCTCCGCGATCCGGCGGTCGGTGCGCAATTCCGGGGAGTTTTGTGTTTTTTTTTTCTCCCCTAAAAGAGCCAAGATGTCGGAGGGTTTGATGCCGAAATTAAATGGTCGGCGGGTCCGTCGCGTCCAAGACCGAACAGAGAGAGAGAGAGAGAGAGAGAGAGAGAGAGGGAGGAGGAGGAGGGGGGGGGTGCAGTACCGGCAGCCTCCACAGAGCAGAGGAGGCGCTGTGGACCTGCAGAGAGAGAGAGAGAGAGAGAGAGAGCGAGAGAGAGAGAGAGAGAGAGCGAGAGAGACACTCACGCGCGTGTGTGAGTGTGACAGAGAGCAGAATAATAAAACCCGAACACTTGACTCAATACAAATTATTTGTTTTTGTTCCTACTTTATGGTACATTTTTAACAACAACAACAACAATAATAATGTTATTGTGGCTACTGTACACAACGCATATATTAAAAGACTTCCTTTAAATGTACAAAACAGTAACATTCATTTCGAATTAAAAAATTATGAACCAATAATTTCATTGCAAAGATAAATTAAAACAATATAATGAACGCAATGGAAGTGTAGCATGCTCAGAAAGGAGTATGTTAAACTTCTTGAATATTTATTGCAACATTTTGATTCATAACATGAATAATTCTTCTGAAGAAAGAAAGAAAATCATTTAACTATTTCTTACTTCATGGCTATAATTCTGGCTCATAAGAAATCCAGCATTATGATGTATGTTAATAAAGACTTGTGCTTGAAAGGAAACAAAGAAAATAACTATGAATTATGTCACAGTTTATGGGATACGAGTGGTTAATAATTAATAATTTAAAAAAAGTACTTAATTTTTTATGACCATTAGAACATTATAATTGTGCTTTTTAGTCATTTTTTTGTACCAGTCATGGAAAGTTTTCATGAAAATATCAAATCGAAAAGAAACATCGAGGTTAAATTCTGGGCGGTTGACGTTTTCAAAGCTCCGCCTCCTTCAGGTTGGAGATTCTAAAGAAATGTGGGTCAGAATTCCACAGATGTTTTTCAGAGGCGAAGTTCTGAAATCTACAACGTCCTGAAAAGGATGTTTGTTTCTAAGGCAACAACAAACACTGAAAACAATATAGGTATCATGTAGGTGCTGTTTGTCTTTGTAATGAAACCACACACACACACACACACACACACACTCCGGCCTTGGTATGCATGACCAAAAATGCATTTTCAAAAAGTCCCACCTTGGGAATGGTTTTCGAAATAGTTGCGTCGTCAGTGACTCGGCACCCAAAACATTAAAATTTGGTGTTTTCCATCGAAGTCGTTGCCGTGTAAACGCCTGCGTCCTAACAAACTGTCTGAAGTCTGATTTTTGAGAGACAAACTATTAAAATTGGAGTCAGAAATGTTATCGTTCCAAAATGAAGGCGAGAAAAAGTGTTTCCACATTGAAGGCCTTTAGGTTGAAAACTTAACTTCTGAACTTTTAGCTTCAGCAGCACAGTAGATGTTTTAATGGATTATCGAATGAAGACATTAAACACTACAATTGTTTGTTGCATTAGAAGTGCCTTGGGATCATTTTATGACCAATTAAAGCCAAAACTAGCAAATCCCAAAGGCTTCACATACTTTTTCCCCCCAAACTATTTATATAGTTAGTTTTAAATTAGTAAGAAACAAAGAATTGTTTACAAGAGTGAGGGAGAGAAAACTTTTTTTTCTTTTGACAGGATCAATCATGACTAATTGGTGCAGAAGGCTTCACATAACTTTATCCTGGTGACAAAGATTGAATCACTGCTCGTCCGTCTGGCAGGTAGTGATCCAATCACGCCGCCTCTGAAGGTAAACAAAGCCCAGACATCTTCAATTATTAACCAAATCGATTTATTATGCATGAACAAATCCCTTCCTGCCTCGGTCACGCAGACACGCGCGCGCACGCACACACACACACACACACACACACACACACACCCCCAACATTTAAATACACGATGTGGTGGGAAATCGGCATAGCTCACTTTGTTGTTGCACATGCTTTTAATAAAAGATAGATATATTTACAGGAAAAGCAATATCTCCGAAAAAAAACAAAACAAAACAAACAAAAAAAACCTAAGAAAAACAGCTCCCGGTCCCGCCCTGCAGCACTTTTCGCAACTCTTTTTTTTTTTCTCTTCAGATTTCTTTATTTGGAAATTCGCCCACATTTAAAAAGAAGTTCAGAACTGAAAGAAAAAAAACAAAACAGAACAACACAAACAATCGGGGGGTTTTGGCCAATACGACAGTACCATTATACGTATATGGAGTTCATCAACTACATAAATATGGCAGTAACACTGAGTAATTGATACGGTCTATTTACAGAGTGAAGTGGGGGAAACCTTACAGTCTGTGCTGGAACGACCGACACGCAACGCTTTGCCTTTTTTACTTTAGTTTTTAAAAGTCTGGGGGTGGTGGTGGGGGGGGGGGGGTGTTTTTCGAGAAAATAACCAATGCCTCCGTCCCGCCGCCGTTAGACCGCTCGCCACTGACGCAACAAACAAAATAAGGCACAATTAATACTTGGACCATTTTCCGGGGGAATCTACAGACTTGCAGCCGGCTTGTGAGGCGTGTAAACAATTGATCGATTGATTGGGACTGACCTCTCACCTTTCCCTTTTGGATTCCCGATCAGTCCGTCTGATGTGACTCAAAACAGGTTTCATATGGCAAAGGACCTTTGATGCCCCTCCCAAAATAAACTCCCCGACAGTAAAGGAACCCCGCCCCCTCCCTCTCCCTCCCTCTATGCTACTCAACAAGAACAATCACATGGTGACAAACGAAGAGAACTAGTAGTGCAGACACTACAGAACACAGGAGGAAAACGCCCCGTCCACCCGCCGCCTTGGCTCCGCCCCTCTGGACGGGAGGGGTGGGGGCAACGACTGGAACGAAAAACACAAGTGATTGATTGACAAGCTGTCCGAAGCTGAAGCAGTTTCATTTGCGATGTGACTAAACCAAAGATAAAAAGAGAAATCGGCCTCCCCGTCCCGATCGGCCAATGGTCTCAGACCAGTGTGTCCCTCCGACCTCCGACCTGCCTCCAGCCCGCACGCTCCCCACGCGCCCCGCCTCGCCCCAACAACACTTTAAATATTTTAGGGTTTTTGTTTCACATACATCTAATGGCACGAGCCCCCCCCCGCCCCTCCCCTCCCCCCCCTCACGGAGGTTTCGGGACCGTCAATCTTCCAGGGATGAAGAGGGAGGAAGGTCCGGGCGGCGTCGAGACCTGAGTCCCGCCCCCCCCCGCTTGTCGTCCGAACAGCCGCGCGCCGAGCAGTTTGTGGGGGGGGGGGGAAGACGTTGGGTTTGGGTGGGGGAGGGGCAGGGGGGGGAGGAGGAGGAGGTCCATCGCAGCTGTTGGGGGGGCTCCCGGCTTTGGTCGCTGTGACGAACCGCTCAGTCGTGCTTCAGGTGGTCCTTGATGTCCTCCTCGTCCGTGTACTCCGACGGCTCGTCGCCCGGCTTCAGCAACCGCCCAACGTAATCGTACTTTTCTGCGAGGAAACGCAACACCAGGGGTTAACGAGTCGCCGTCCACCTCGGAAGGCAACACAGAGGTACGATACAGAAAAAGGTTCTTATTTAAACAAGTGTATGAAATATGCCCAGATATGATTTTCAATGGTACAAATTCATTTGGCTTCGATCACAGGAGGAAAGTGTCCCTGGGGACGAGCCTACCCATGAACTGCATCTCCCACTCCCGGACGCTCTCCATCTGCACGGCGTTGAGGTCGGACAGGTCGTCGTACTCGTCCCTCAGGGCGTCTTTCTCCAGGCAGAAGGTGGCCAGTCCCCTCGAAGCATCCCGGCCCGCGAAAATGCCATAAGGACCATCTGAGAGACACAAGAGACCACGATGTTACAGACTCTGGCGTCTCCGCGCGTCGAACGTTCAGGTTGACGCTGAGAAAAGACGCTCCAGCAGCAGTTCGGTAGAATCTGCCAAATTCATCCTCTCAACATTCTCCACTAAATATCTGCAAAGTTGCGAGAATAAAACTCTTTTCAGGCGTTTCAAGGCTTCAAAAGACAAAAACAAAGTGCAGGAAGGGATGTTTTGACCTTCAGTTGCAGGTCTTATGACTGGTGCTGCTTTAACATTTAAAGCCCGCAGACATTCGTTTTCTTTGTTTTCTTCAAAGTGATGATTGTTGTTGACGAAGCAGATTCCTGGAGACGATCCCGTTATCAAGGCGAGGCGGCACTTTAGAAACTCAACCGCCCAGACGAGTGTTTGAAGGAGCAGGAGAAGCTTCAACCAAACCATTCCTCACTTATAATGAGGCCTTTTTCTTTTTCGATCACATGAACTGATTTGAGAGAACTGCTCAGCTGATGGAGGAGGAAGGTAAAAAAACTAAACAAAGTCTCTCCTGTTTAATATAAAGTGAAGAATTAAAGTCCTTGTGAAATGAAAATTCGACCTCCAAAACACTCTGGCTGTCGCTTCTAGGGACATTTTTATGCTAACTGGCCGAAGGGTAAAATGTTAAAACACGGCAATCTGCGAGAAAATAGCCGATAAACAGCGGTATTTTCGCTGCTGGGCGGAGCTTCTGACAATAATAGAGTGACATCATGAGTTGTGCACACGCCCAAGTTGTGTTTACATTATGGAGGATCAGAGTTTTGACGACGAAGAGGCTGAATTTAACCATATTTCATCATCACCGGGCATTTTAAACCCAGTGATTGATGAAGAAACACAGAAGGGTCGTTCTGCCATCGGTGACCCCGTCTGGAACATGTTTGAGGAAGCAGAAGACGCTTCGTCCGTGACTCAGCAGCCGCCAGTTTACACCGCGGCTTTGAGGCGTCCTGACTTTTGGCAGAACGACCCGGCTTCCTGGATCATGTCGAAGCGCTTTTCTGACTGCGCGGAATCACCGAAGAAGAGTCCAGGTATTACTTGATTGTCTACTAGCTGCCCGAGCTAGCGGCTCCCGCTAGCCACGCGAGCTAACGGCTAGCCGCTCCAGCCGCCTGTGCTCCTTTTCTCCTCTCTCTGGTCTCCTCCAGGCTCAATCTTTCGTCAAGGCTCATAAAACGCCGACTATAACTTCAAAACACTTAAAACTTTGATATTTAAGAGGGAAACAACGCAAACCAATATAAACACAACAGAGCGAGATCTGCACATCTCTTGACGTCACACTCACGAAGAAGGATTCCCCCGACTTCCTCTGCTGGAGATTCAAAATTCAAATAACTTTGTGATGTGACAACAGTGGTGGGGCAGAGTCGGAGGAACCTTAGAAGTAGTACCTCAACTATCGTTTTTTGCGAAGTAGTGTTTTACATTTCACTAGGCCTTTAAATCCTTCAGCGTTTCCAGTTTCCAGCTTTAAAACCAACAGTGAGAGTTAGTTAGTTCGTGAAGCACACATCGACCTGGTGCCGTGATCCAGCTCATCATCATCATCGTCTTCATCAGCCGAGTCCTCACAGCCACAGCATCAGCTTCTACCTGGAAAGTGTCCAGGAGCTTGAAGCGAGACGGCGAGTCTGAAACGCGGTGCTGAACTGTGACCAAGCGTTTTGCATTTTAAAGTGGCTGCAGACTGAAAGGTTAAATAACGCGAGCTAAAAGGTCCAGTGATTGATGGGCTGTTTGCAGCAGACGGGTGATGAAGTCCTGGAGGCGGCGCCCGAGGCCCTCCGGGTCCCGGGATCATCTGACGAGCATGTGAAAACTGTGCAGCGCTGCAGGTTTCCTGCTTCTGGCGACTGCGACCGTGAGCAAGAGAACAAAAGCAGCCGTTGCTGCTCGAAAGCTGTGAAACGGGCCGCGGAGCACCTTATCGCCTCAGATTAGATGTGCTCTCTCACCTTGCACAACTGACACACATCTGACGGATAACAAACCTCTGCAGCCGCAGCGGCAGATCCCTCCGCCGCTTCTCGCAACACGCCGTCTTTAAAGTCTTCGGCAGGAGGAGAAACTACTGACACACGTTTGTTCTCCGTGTCTGAAACAGTTCAGAACGAGAGCAGCCGGATTCAAACCGGAGACCCGTTCAGCCGCAGGACGACGCCACTCAACACAATCACGCCGGGCAGTGTCCCGGGGCTCCTGGGATGATTTGTCATCGTCCATTAGATGTTGGGATCCACCAGATCCCCGGGGCAAGGAGGAGATTCACTCCATTGCTCTGCGGTGCGCCGTCCATCAGGGCTGCCTCTGCTCCCGCCCCCTTCTCCACTCTCAGCCAATCACAGGCCAGCTTCACCCTGATGGTGTGTTCAAGTAACACAAAAGAGTTGGAACAGACAGGACATCATTTAACCTGAACTTTGCCACGACGCGAAGGAATTCACACGGCCGTGATGACAAACGATGGGAGGAGGAGTGGAGGATCAAATATCCTTGTAATGCGTTGGTTTCCAAGGTGATAAATGTGGCGCCGGCAAAGTTATGCTCTCCACCGAGGGCCTGTTATGGTTTTCATTGTTTGTATTCCTTATTACCGTCTTCTGCAACAATGAACATTCCCTCATTGTGGAACAAATAAAGGATTATCTAATCTAATCTAATCTATTTTGTAGATATCTTCTTCTCGCCATACTTTTCATGAATCCTTAAAGTTTTCCGGTAAACTTTGAAGTCTACCGACCTGCATAAAGTGTATTTCATAACATTATGGTATAAATTAAGTCTGAAGACGGATCACAGCTTTATTTATCCAGAGATCAAAGTACAAGGTTCATGTAACAAAAGACTTTTTACCTGCACGGTGCCGTCATTCAAATATAGAAGAAAACAGTGATTCTTTGTGATAATTCATAAACTGTGACTTGAGAAGAAATGTCATGACACAAATGCATTAATGTCATCATGCAGAAGTGTTTCTATTCATCACAAACCATATTGTTGCATGCTGACATCACGCAGCCCTCGTATTACTCTCCTCCACCATGAGACGTTTACATACTTAGTACTTACAGTACTCATAGTACTCGATTACAGTACTGCGTGTTGCACAGACAGCGACCTCTGCAACAAAGAGAGCTGCCAAACAGTCGATCAGCGCAGTAATCCGAGTACTTATTGAGTAACTGGTTACAGTGCGAGGGCTAAGTTCAGCTGGGGGCGATCGCCGCCTCCGACACACGAGCGCCAATAATTATAGTTTATCACCGAGTCTGGCAGGAGGCAGAAATGCTGAGCGGCAGGATCGACGGGCTTTCAGAGAAAAGAAGGAGCTGCGAGAGGGGAGGAACCCGGAGTTCACAGCGAGCCGCATTCACACGCTTCAAACAAAAAACCCTTCGTCCTGACGTATCACAGCAGAACCACACAACTCCAGAACCACACAACTCCAGAACCAGCCTCAAAGTGCAGGAGTTAGACATACGCTCTGCTAAATCCACTAATGTGCTTTTATTTCATATTCACATGTCACCCTGGTTTCCCGTTTCAACTAAGCTGAGTCAGCATGTTGTGACTCAATCCCAGTCCGTGTCTGAAGCGGCTGCAGGTTGAAGTTTAAAAACCGTGTTGCTCCGTGGATTCACCCTCCATGCATTTGATAATTGTCCTGAAGCCTTTCAAAGTTGGACAAAGTTGAAAGGAAGCAGTTTATTGAAAAAAAAGAAAAAAATCTCTCATGAACTAAAAAAGCAGCGACACACCCAGTCAGCAATGAATAATGATAAAATAGCAATCAAAGAACAAAACTTGTGTCACAATAATTTAATGAAGAAATTAGTTTTCAATTGACCGAGAGATGCAGCGATGACTGTTTTTTCTCTTCTTAAACGATCCAGATACCCGAATTTGAATATCTGTTGATTTCCCGGAGCTCTGTTTACTTTAATAGTATTATTATTATTTTTGACTTTACTATTATTATCATTATTGTTGATTTTATATGAGGCAGTAATGAACTCCTCTCTCCAATAAAGTAATAAATGTAGGAATGTTTGCATGTTTTCTCTCTACAGACAACTTGAGGTTAGAAGGTGAGAAAAGGAAGCAGTACAAAGTATTTTAGTTCCATGTGGACAATGTGTGACGTCATCATCTCATAATAAACTTCACAATCACTTTATTAATCCCTGGAGAAATTCTTTAGCAACGCAGCAGCAACACAATGTTTCCAGCTCTAACGCAGCTCCAACCATTGGGACTACTTTCAGGGAGTTTAGGGTGGAGGAGGACAAAGCCTCACCGAGGTGTGAATCGCCTGCTGACAGCCTTTGCAGTGTTTTGAGTGTAAAATACGTCCAAACAGCAACATGTTATCATGAAAAGTTGATTAGCACAGTGCTGCTACGTTAGCCTGCTAGCTGGCTGCAAACTGTGGACTGGATTTCCTGACTCACTCCTCCATGTCTCATTGAGACCCGCCTCCCTTCAGGAAATCCAGTCCACAGTTTGCAGCCAGTGAGCAGAGCAGCAGCAGGGAAACACTGTGGAGTCGTTTCAGCAACGGTGAAGCAGACGAGGCTTCATGGATCAGAAATCCCCGCAGGTTGGATCAGAAATTTCTGATCCATGAATTACGTTCATATCGGAGCCCAATACTGGATTGAATCAGCCCAGTCCCTAAATTAACCATTCATGAATGAAGACACTAGAAACATTCAACATTTTTAAGAAAATAGAGATTTCTCTATTGAGACGTCATAAAAAACATTATTTGCAGCTCATGTTGAATAAAATCCGTTGTAAACTGTATAATTGAACATTGATAGACATATATAATTTCTTACTTTGAAATGTTTCAAAAGATTAATTTAAAATGTTTCTAATTTACGGTCTAAATTAAGTGTATTTAATCAGGTATAAGTCTGTACACCAATTTTTTTTTATGGGCTTACTGTCCTAGTTTTTACAAAAGTGCATTGCAATTTATTAATACAGTTGAGTAATTAATTATCATTACTTATATATCCAATACCATGTGTTGGCTAACGTGAATTTGACCAAAGCCACAGACGAGTTTTGAGCTGAAAAACATTCAAACAGGAGAAAACTAACATTCTGTTTCTTTATAAAACTTCTAACCCGAAATCAAACACAGCAGTCAAACAGTACGGTGTTCATTTGGATAAAAGTACATTTCCTGGAGGGATTCAGCTGATATGTGAAACAACACTGATTCACTCACTTCATGTGCAGTTAAATGCAACAATCAGATGAACTGAGTGGGATGAAAATACCAAAACTTTAACAGTGTTTGTGCTGCTGTGGCCCGGCAGCCTCTGTGGTCTTTATGTCACATGTCTAATAAAAAAAAAACTAAACGGTCAGAAACAAGTACTTTTGTGTAACTTTGTGTTGCTGTGATCTAATCGACCTGCAGAGGAAACACAACAAGTTGTTGTTGTTGCTGAAGTGTTTCCAAGCTGCGAACAAAACTCAACTCGGACCTCAGCAGGGTGGGGAATCAATGAGCGACACTAGAAGTAAAGACCGTCTCACTTTGAAGCACATTTTCATTCAACTGTGGTCTTTTAAATTCACTTTTAGATCAAAGGATCAGACTTATACAGTAAACTTAGACACTCGCAGTTCAGAAATACAGATTTTTAGAGATGATTCTTCATGCAAACTCGTGTCTCGACATAAAATAGTGAACTACAACGTGACATATGAATCAGTAACTTTAGAATTTCTTACAAACTAACAATAGAAAGTGTATATCAGATTAAATGTGTGTGAAAATAATTTAAATATAGTTTCCAAGTGTCAAAATGTTTTGTATGTCATGTCACCAGATTAATGTATTTTGAATACTAATACTCATAAACATATATAATAGTAGAAACCAAATCAAAATTAAGTTTCAATTTAAACATTCCATATGTGTGTTTTCAGTCATACATGAAGCACATTGTTTGTATGGGTATTACAAAGCAGAATGGTGGAAAGTTGTTGCCAATAGTTTACAGGATGAGCCAAAAGGACTGTGTATTAAAAGTAACATTGGAAGAAACAAGGAGGTTGTTATATTGTTTATTCCTCCTATAAATGTGGATAATCTGTTTACATACATTTGTGGTTGAGATTAAGGTATTTTATGCAATTTAAACATCATAAATCTAGTCAGAAAAGTTTGCAAATAACATTTTTTAGCTTTAACGCAGAGGGATGTGTGCTTTTGACCAGTTTTACAACATTTACACGAGTTTTTTGGATAAAAAGGTCTTATTCTGGTGTCAACAGTAAGAGTTGAGAGGATTTTTATCATCCCAGGGCTGGAGTTTTGATTTTATTCCACAACAAATTAGATTCTGCTGTTCTTCTCTGACAACTTTACAAAGTTACAGTAAATAAGTGTTGAGATGTTCGCTATCGCCAGTCTGTGTTGTATTTTGTTGCTTTTATCCGGTGCTGATGTGGAGGTTTGGAGGAATAACGAGTCTGCTGGGTGTAAAACAAGCGGCGGCTCCGGATCGCGTCCAGCCGCCAACACACGACCACGAGCCCCGCTGGATCCTAGAGATCCTCCCCGCTGCCGCATCTGGAGAACTTTAACCTCCGGAGAAAGACGGCGGCTGCCCGCAGACACGAACTTGTCGTTTCATTTGAAAGGCCAGGAGAGCCTCAAACTTAGCAGGCTAGTTAGCTCGCAGCCGAGCCTCCCATTGAGAAGCGCAGACAAAGCCCCGCGGAGCTAATGGCTAACCGGAGCGGCGTGCGCCCAAATGTCTATCCGGGACAGCTCACCACAAAGCCGGGGACGTGTCGGCGGGCTCCCTGCCGCCGCCGCCGCCGCCGCCGCCACGCCGCTGTCTCAGCCCGCACAAGAAGCCCGCTCACCTTTTCCGTAAAACTTTCTGCCGCTCGTCACGTCGAACACCTTCATGTTGACGGCCATGAGGATGCGGGGGTTCTGGAGCCCGTCGTACTCCCGCAGCTGCTCCAGACTGAAGTCCCGTCTCCGCATCTTGGGAAGCGCCGAGGCCGCGTCGCCCTGGGCCGCGTCGGAGCCGAGCCGCCTGCCCCACCGCCGGTACGCCGCCAGACACACCGCCACCAGCACAAGCAGAAAGCCGATATTCAGCAACATCCCGCCGAGGCCCAGCCCGTCCGACTCCTCCGCTGCCCCCTGCCCGCCGCTGGTGTCCACTGGTCCGCTCGAACTGTCTCCATCGTCCGCCATACTGCTCGGTTAGCGCCTACCCGCCCCTGGACGTGCTGCGTTCAGGGCCCGTCAGAAAACACCGACCACCAGTTGAAAAAGAGGAGAGCTGCGTTCACGGGCTTAACACTTAGTTATTTCCGCCTACAACGAAAGTTGGGCGGCAAACGTCGTTTGACGTCATGTTTGACACATGTCTGTGTTTATTTATATGTATGTATGTATGTATGTATGTATGTATGTGCTATACCATTTATCCCAGTGCATTATATTATTTATTTCACAAAGCATTTTCATCAATCTGGTTTTCATACATAATGTCGATTTTTATCTGTATTTATTACTGCTTCTTTCATCATAACTTTAAATACATGTGTTTTTATTTTCATTTTCCATTCAACAAAAAATGTATTGCATTGACTTGATTTTACAAATTATTTACTTTATGGTTGTATTATTGTTTACTTATTTAACTGGATGAAGGCATAATATATTATTGATTAGACAATAGTCTTCTCTCTGGGATGATTGTGGTATTTTCTATTCTATTCTAAAGTGTGTGAGCCTCATTTCAGTCATTTCATTGTTATTATTGTTGTGATTATAAAGACCAGATTCTTACATGTAAATGTGCTGTAGCAGCATTATGTAATAATGGTTTATAGGGAGATGTTAACTTTTATTCAAATGTACCAAATAATCCATTTCAAAGTGGGCCAAAGTACGTTTTTAAATCGAAAATAAGGCCAATTTCAGATTTGCAGCACTCCAGGCAAACACAAAGGTTAATTTCTGTTTGGTTTGCTGGTGTTTTCTTTGAAAAAAAAAAATACATGAAGAGTGACTTCTGATTGTTGTGTGAGAATTCCGAGGAACACCTGAAGGCATCTAAACAACCGCCTGTTAAGTTTTAAATCACGACTTCGACTTTTTTGTCCCTCTCGGGACCCGTAGCTCTGCTAACATGGCACATGGTAAAAAAGGCAGCAACACATTTATTGTTTTACTTTTTCACTTTGTTTTTGGTTCTTGTATATCGTGGAAGTAGAAAACATATACTCTTTTGTCTCTTAACACCAACATGCAGTCTAACCACTGAAAGAGAAAATATAGGTACAATTTTAGAAAAATCTATTTAAAAAGGTCTGCTTCACGGAGTTGAGGCCAATTTTAAAGAGTTGTATTTATAGTCATTATGGGTCCGTTTCAACTTTTTAGAGAAACTGGCTCACCATTTAGCTCCTTTTAACCGTGTCTTGGTTAAGTTAAAAAAGGAAAAAAGGTCCATTACAGTCCTTTTCAAAAGAACCCCAGTGTCTTTAGAGGGTCCAAGTCAGTTTTGAAGAATTTGGAATAAGTTTTAAGGTTTAAACAGTCTAGTCTAAAGGCTACTGGTCCATTTTAGGAAGTCTGGTTCTAGTTCTAAAAGACCAGGCTTTATTGAGAAAGGGTGTAAGATTAAATTTTTTGTAAGAGGTCCAGTCCGTTTCAAGTGTCCAGGTTTGTTTTTAGAGGTGCGGTTTAGATAGTTCAGGTCTATTTTAACGAGTCTGGTTCTAGTTTAGAGAATCCTTTCACTTTGTTTGTTTATTGTCCCGTGTGTTGTGTTCCCCACGGTTCAGCCTGGGTGTTTCGGTTTGCCCGCTCCATGTCAACAACTTCTTTAACGCTGCAGCGAGATGACTCGTTCAAGAAAGATTCAGATTTGCAGCTCGGCTCAGATCAGCCGCTTCCAGGGAGAAATCAAACCTGCTGATCAGGCTGGACGACTTGGATCTCCCGCCAGCGCCCGCACAGGAGAAGTAGAGAAAACAGGACAGACCACACCAACACAACTTCTTACAATCAACTGGTTTTATATTTTTTTGCATTTTTACAATTCTTTAACATGCGATGCGTTATCCTAAAACACACTGAAAACCACACTACCGATAGATCACTTCTTAAAATCAAGAGAATAATTGAATAGCAAATGATTTTTTATAGTATTTACATTTTTTTTTTTTAAAGGCAACTCTAAAAACTTAAGTCCATCGAAGAAGGAAAGTTAACAATTAAAGTGCTCTAAAGCACCAAGCCTCAAACATAATAGGAAGTAAACTTCAAGCTAAAATATACTGTAGTTTTATGATGCTAGCTCAAACCCATTATTCCAACAGAAAGATCTTTTTCTCTCTCCATAATATTCAACAGCAAAAAAAGAAAAAAGAAAGCCATTAACAACTGCAATGATTACCTAAGACTATTCCATCAATCAAGTAAATGGTAGATAAAAACAAAAATAAAACAATAAATTATATGACCTCGGGGTGTAAAAGAGGGCTTAAAGCTTCCCAGATAAAACTCATTTCTACACTTTCTTTCTTTTTTTTTTTCCTTTTTAAATTTTAAATTAAAACGTTTGTAGCTGCAACATCAGACTGGAAAACATCTGATCCGGAGCCTCGGAGGGGAGGAGAGTCCAAATTTACCGCTTTGATTGTCACCATGGAAACGGAGCAATGTTTACGTGCCAGGAAGGAGAACGACCTGCACGCCGTGTCAGTTTCAAACCCCAAACCATCAATTAGGAAGACTTGATTCGAGAGCATAAAGCAGAATTTGGACTTTTTCTCTCTCTCTCTTTTTTCTTTTTCTTTCTGTGGCTGATTCCGACTTGAATCAGATTAAGGCACACGAGACGACCTGCAGCATCTCTTTATCTTTATCTTGGCAAAGTAGGATCACAGTTCAACAGCTCCTCGCAGGCCCAGAGCAGATGGTTTTTCTCTTTTTAAATCATGAACTCGCCGAGGAGTTTGGCATCTGAGTGAAAGGCAAAATGCAGGGAATGCATTTTTTTTCTTGTGTGTGTGTGTGTTTTTGTAAACGTTACGAGCCATCGGGCCGACAGATTCAAGCTCATTGCTGCCTACGCCTGCTTTAAAATGAAATGCACTGATAAAAACGATCAAATTAAGTCGAGCTGGTTCAGTCTCATCACACTGGAACAGTCTGAGAAACACTGAACGCTGAGCCGAGAGCCGCCGCCTCCTCGCCTCGTATCCAAACGCACGCCCCGGGCGGAGGAGCGCTTCATTTATTCGTCGCGCCGCCGTCCTTCTTCGCAGCTCGGGCGTCGCTCTTCTTTCCCTGGGTGGGCGGAGCCGCTGCTTTCTGGGCGTTGTCTTTGGGCGCGGTGGTCTGGGCCGGGTCACCTGAGGCGGCGGCGGCGGCGGCAGCCACGTTGGAGGATTTGGAGGCTTGTGAGGACTTTGAGGTAGTGTTGGAGGGATGTCGCCGGCGTCTCCCTTCGTCCCCGGCCGAGGACGAGTGACGTCTCCTCCTGCCTCCTTCCTCTCCGCTGGGAGGCTGCAGACACACCACACCAACACTGTTAACCTGGAACTTACCGGATTGACGAGAGAGAGAAATCCAGATCGCGGCACGTCATAATACTTTCACACCGATAAGAGAGGAGATAAACAACATGGCAGCCAAGGTATTTTAACGGTCGGCCCCGCGGTGCAACTCGTACCAGACAGGGATCATCACTGTGGAACAAACACTGACATCATGTCAGGAAATCAAAATCAATTGAGAGGTTGTGACTTTATCTGCCTGGAGCTTTTGAAAAGTCTATTTTCCTCTGGAGTGAAGGAGGGATCTCTATTAGAAACATCTTAAAGGAAGAAAACAGCCTTTTTAAACTTCTGGCGGTGCTGCTACTTGAGAAACCCACTTTAAAAACAAGTTATTTTGTTGCTTCACTTCTCTTTTTTTAAATAAATGATGAAGATGGTAAAATGTCAGACTTCAGCTGTAGATGTTAGGCCACCGTTTACACAACGTTTATTACGGTGACTTATCAAAATAAAAGTACCGACGGGCAGAATGTGCAGTCAGACGGTGTAACACAGAGAAGCGAGCCGAGACTCACCACCACCCTGAAGTCCTCCAGGTTCTTGAACTGCGACAGGTGCTCCTGCAGTTTGGGCTCGATGGGCTGGTTCTTCATCTTAGAGTATTTCAGGAAGGCCCAGAACTTCTCCAGACCGTAGAGCTGACCTGCAGGACCACAAGAAACCAGCAGAGGGCCGTCACAAAACCTCCCATCAAACAGTCAATTGTTCTTTTTCATCTGCCTCTTTTTTTTTTTTTTATCTGTAAAACGTTCAAGTTTGGAATTACCGTAATTTCTGGACTATAAGCCGCTACCTGTTTCACACACTTTCCGCCCTGCGGTTTAAACAATGATGTAAATGAGTTTCATGCGATGCGTTCAGGAGCATCACGTAACTACGACCTTTCTTTTTTCCCTTTATACAATTGGTGGGTACGACTCTTGTTCAGATGCACAATAGTCTGGGAATTATGGTAGTTGTTCCACATTCACATGTTTATAAAAACATACAACTTAACATTTGGTTCAGCAAACCCTTCATTACGTCTGTATACGTTTTAGACATGGACGCAAATATAAAATTATTTCATACATGTTCTTTTGATTAACATTTGCAAATAACGTTTCTTCAATATTTTCACTTGATCAAAATGTATAAACAATTAATGTCAACTATTATTGATTTAATGGTTTTAATAATCCGTCATGATTCATAAAGGAAATCATTTTTAAAGTGTTGTAATCCAATTTTTCTGTGTACACTTTTGTAAACAAGATAATTATATATATATATTTTTTTACTATTTATGAGTATTTTTACATTGACAAGAGTAAACAAACTACAGAACGAACATGAGGTCATGGGATGAAAATTGAATCAAGGCCAATGTATCATCTTCACACAGAGTGAAGTTAAACGTCTGTCAGTGGCTAAAGAACTGGTGGAAGATGACTGTTTTCCAGGCATTCAGCCACAACAGGATGATTTTAATCCGCCTGATTTATACTGTTGTAGATTAATTTAGTGTGTCACAATAACAATTATGACAAAAAACTGAAATTAAACGATTTAAACAGGTTTTCTTGTGATGGATTGAGGTTTTAAAACATTCTAGGAAAGATTATTGGAATGATTGTATGTAAACCACATAAATTCACACGTTTGTGTTAAAAAGTTTTCTGGTTGCCTACATTATTATGTTGTTTGTTTTTTTTAATGAAAGAGCAGACAGGAACCACAGAGTGACACAAATAAGAGTAAAAACTAGAGGTGAATTTAAAAAATACACTCAACTGACTCAACTTAACCCAGTCTGAACAAGAAACGACTGGGCCGGATGAGAAACGACTGGCCTGGATGAGAAAGGATTGGGTTGGATGAGAGAGGACTGGCCTGGATGAGAAAGGATTGGGTTGGATGAGAGAGGACTGGGCTGGATGAGAAAGGATTGGGTTGGATGAGAGAGGACTGGGCTGGATGAGAAAGGACTGGGCTGGATGAGGAACAACTGGGCTGGATGAGAGAGGACTGGGCCGGATGAGAGAGGACTGGGCCGGATGAGAGAGGACTGGGCCGGATGAGAGAGGACTGGGCCGGATGAGAGAGGACTGGGCCGGATGAGAAAGGACTGGGCTGGATGAGAGAGGACTGGGCTGGATGAGAAAGGACTGGGCTGGATGAGAGAGGACTGGGCTGGATGAGAAAGGACTGGGCTGGATGAGGAACAACTGGGCTGGATGAGAAAGGACTGGGCTGGATGAGAAAGGACTGGGCTGGATGAGAAAGGACTGGGCCGGAGAAAGGACTGGGCCGGATGAGAGAGGACTGGGCTGGATGAGAAAGAACTGGGCCGGATGAGAGAGGACTGGGCTGGATGAGAAAGGACTGGGCTGGATGAGAAAGTACTGGGCCGGATGAGAAAGGACTGGGTTGGAACTAAGAGGCTGAAGCCTTCAGATAAAAAAAACCTTGTTTGTATTACAGTGTTAAAATCCACTTTAATCCTTCACTTCCTTTCGTTCCAGCTCTCAGAGGGAAGAATGATTCTTCCAGTTGGGATCAGGAGGTTTGAACACACCAACGCTGGCTGATGATGAAATGACATGAGAGTGAAGGAGGAGTTTGATCTCCACCTGCTCTGCTGCCGATCACATTCTGCACGTCACCATGTTTTGCTTCATAAAGCCGACATTTCTAAAGGAAGCGATGATTTCCAGAGAAGTGACCCTGACACGTTTCATTCTCAGTCCAGCAGGGAGCCTCGTACCTGGACACCGAGTCTCTCCTGTGTGCAGAACATCTTGACCCCCGGCCGGCACGCGGAGCTCGGCGGTACCAGGAACCACACGGTCACCGTGGCAACCGTTTGGGCCAGTGGCGCCCACGGAGGAGGACGCACTGAATTTGACGGGGCTGCTCTATGTAACGCATTTTAACGATATTCTCACATTCATGTCAGATTCTTTATTATTTTCAGTGGAATAAGCTATCTGTCATATTGCTTTGAGAATCACTGGATACTAAATCTATTAAGGTTCCACTCTTTATGTGAATTTGGCTCAGAAACGTCACGGTTTCATTGAGTTTTAACGTCTGTGTGGAACCGAGAGGATGATTTTCTGCACAGCTTGTTCAGAAGTGTTGAGAGGAGCGAGGAACCACGAGGCCAGATTGTGGAGATCCGAGGAGAAAGTATCCGACGCGGCTCTTGACGGTGAAGGACGAAAGGGAAACTTTCTCACGGACAAGACGTGGAAGTCTCATGCCGGCGTCTTGCGGCTCGGTTACTAATCCATTAAACTCCTGTTTGACGTTCCACGAGGAGCAGTTTTCCACGGCGGTGTTCCGTCTTCCGGCATTCGGGGAGAGACTTTTTCCGGTGAATCTTGCGCTGGCGTCCGGGGCGAGTCTGTTCACAGGCGTGTCAATTACCTCTCTCGAAGTCTCGGAGCGTCTCCTCCTGGAAGTCCTTGAACAGATCTAACCGGAATCTCTTCTCCAAACCGTAGCTGTAGTATCTGAACAGACACTCCAGTCCGTACCTGCACGGAGGGGAAACACGTTCACACTGATGTTTATTCACCCTGACGGGAGGTGACGAGTTCTAATCTCTTCATCTCATATCAGCATCTTTCTCACATTTGATTTTACGAGCATTAAGCTTGGAGACGGAGCGGAAAGACCGGTTTGTGAGCAGCTATATAAAACACCTGATGGTTGTTTGTCTCACTCACACACCAATTAGGAGGAAAAAACAGTTCAAAGGTTAAACCTGCCTCTCGTTTCAGGTTCTTTCTCCATGATGAGACATTTAATGTCAAAAATTGGATTTTTGTTTCAAATTATTTAAAATATTTAAATTGTTGTTGTTTTTTGGGGGGGGGGATTCATTTCTATATCAATCTTTCCAAAATGGTTATTTAAAAAAAAAATTGTTTCTACTTTATTCTATATTTAATTTTCTATTTCATTGTTTTAATCCTTAATTTAAAGATGAATAAATATACTTTCTTTTCCTTTTGTTGTCATTTTGATTTTATCTACTGGTAAATATTTTTAAAGTTGTCTATTATTCGAATTTGGTTTTAAATCATTTTATTTTTCTTTGCTTTTACCCTGTATTTTATTGAAATCATAATTGTTTTCACGCTTTTTGCTGCTCTTAATGGTTCTATTCATTTATTCCTCCAGGTTTAATTCAGCAATATTACCGTTACTGTTCCAAATGTAGTTTTCTGGACCAAAATTCCTCTGATTTCTGGCCGATGTGTCGACACGGTATTCTGCTATTTGGAGACAAGGACATTTGATGCTGGCGTTAAATAACAAAACACTGATTTAGCACGCGAGCGCCTTGATCTTTCTGAGTTCCTCGTGTGGATCATGAATGATTCATCCCTGAGTCAAAAAGTTCGATCTGCACGCCGTAGAAAACCTGAAGCCTCTTTCTAGACTTCAGACCTGGAAAGCTTCCCGCTGCCCTGCAGGTCTGTCTCCGCCGTGACTTTGCCTCCACAGACCCAAGAGTCCTCGCCCCCCTCCTCCTCCTCACCTGTAGCTATCTTTGGCGTCTTCCAGCGCGTACTGTTTGAACTCCTCGTACATCTTCCTGTTGAAGTTGTCCCTGAGGAAGAAGGACCAGAACCTGAAGAGGGTGTTCATCTCCTGGGACTGTCCGATCCCCAACCGTTTCCTCTCTGAAACGGCAGCAGCGTCACGTCCGTTATTGCAATTATAAAAAAGGCCTCTGGCGTGAGGCTGAGAGCGGAGCGGCGGCGGCGTGCGTTAGCGTACCGTTGAGGCAGCGTCGGCGGTACTTGTGGTATCCCTGCTGGGTGAAGCCGTTGTCCCTCAGCAGCTCGTGGGAAGGATGCCAGAACTTGGGCAGAGACTGGGGGGTGCAGCCGTAACTGCCCGTCAGCGGCGCTCCTTCAGAGGGAGACGCGTTGGAGCTGCTGCAGCGGGAAGCAGAACACATCGACTCACTGCACCATTCAACACAAGCCATGGAGTCCAATATTTAAAAAAACAACAACAGAATGTTAGAATACGTTCATCTGTCTGTCCCTCCGTCACTCCTCTTTTTTCTAAATTTGACAGGTTTCCAGAAGTCGTGCAATCGTCAATTTAATGGCTGACATTTGTCTTGATGATAATTCATCAACGGAGGCGACATGAAGAAACGTCGTAGCGTCTTCTAAACACGTTGAGCGATCACACACTCAGGCGTCCCGTCCCCTCTGACCCTCAGTGCTCGTATCACACTCGTAGTGTTGGAGAATTAGTTTTTTGGCTGAGGGAGGCGGTGGTACCTGATGGAGGCGGAGCGCGGCCGGTGCTCACGGGAGTCCATCACCCAGCCGATGTGGGCCTCCAGGGGAGGGTTGGAACTGTGGCGGGTCTTCTTCTTCCTCGGCATCTGCAGCAGACGGCAGACAGTTCTTTTTTAACAAGGGCGTACATTTAAAGCCAACGAGTGCCGTTTCAACGTTAGTCTTTTTCAAAAAATACTCGATACTGAAAATACAAAAAAAAAAAAAGCGTTGATGATCACACTAGTTAGCTCACAATGAGGAAGCTAATGTTTACTGCTGCATCTCCGACCTCCAGTCTGCCACTTCGTACTAAAAATGCTCTGATCCCAAAAAATAGAACCAATGTTTTCTCTTTGCAAAGCCTGTCATGTGACCCCGCCCCGGGCTCACCTGCCCGTCGATGGCGCCGCTCTCCTTCATGACGGGGTAGAAACGGGGCGTCTTGTTGGGGTCCTGGCGCCCGGGGGTGCGAGGCGTGCGGGGGGTCCGGGGCTGCTGGGAGCCGGGGGACTCGGGGACCGTTTTCGGGAGGGAGCGAGCCATCTCGGCCCCGCTGTCCACTGAGGACACCAAACACATTCCATCAACTTGTTCTTTCACCGAATGATCAAGGAATAACATCATAGAAATATCACGTAACCCAAGTTCTAAATAAATAAATAAATAAAAGCAAGTAAAAAAGCAACGTATAATATATTTTTGGACCGACTGAAGATGATCAGCTCATCTTTTGGATCGTTTTGTGCATCAAAACAAGGATTCTCAACATAATCATGGTTTCAGGCAGCGAGCCGTCCAGCCGTCCTTTTTTGGAAACGACGGCTGAAAAAAAAATAGCGGACGTGCCGCTGAAAGCCTCTATAATATGTAGAGAACGGCCATCACTACTAGTCACCGTCTAACTTTGGTTAAATTCATCTTTTTTTCTGCCAAAATATAGCGAATCGTCGGTTCGAGTACACAAACCTCAACTGACTTCCGGTTTGTAGTACGACGCCCAGTAACGAGCAACGTGATTGGTCAACTGCACGTCATTCATGCTTTTCATAGAAGAATTAAATATTCTTTGCTGTGAAAATGCTGATTTTGATACAAGTACTGACAACCTTGCTTGTTCCCCGATCGATTCATGTGTGACAGAAATGACGACATCTAATATTCTATTAAAAACTATTTCAGAGTTCAGAGGCCACCGGTGCTCAGTTTGGGGTGCAGATAGAAGTAAAGTGAAACTACAGGGGGAACAAACATGTGCATGTAGTGAAGTTTGGAGGTACAAGTGAAAACCTTCACCAATGAAAAGAAGCGATTACTATTATTATTAGAAAAATGACAACTTTTTAACAAAGCAAGAAAATATATTAGCAGTGTCAAGGAGAAAAGGAAATATATATAATATTACTTTTAAAAAGCAAAAGCTACACGTCACAATGTAGTATTTAGCAGTCCAGAAGGAACCATTTAAGGCCTGCCTACATCTATTTTTTTTTTTTTTTTTTTGGAACGGTTGAGGCTCACCTGTCATGGGGGGAGGCGGGATTTCCTGGTTGGGGTCGATGGACACTTTAGGGGTCAGGGTGTCGAACTCGTCTTTGCTGATGACGTTCAGCTTCTTGAAGTTCTCCACATCCTGCTGCACAGCGGAAACACGGAACGCGTCAAGAAGCGTCCGGCAGGTCAGCTGAAGCTGAACCAGTCTGGTTTGAACATATTTAACACTTCGCTTCTCAATTTTACTCTCAAAATATAAACTGACTTCAAAGAGAAATCAACAAAATCTTCAAAGTCACTTTTTGGAAAATCATCCATGATTGTGACATTAAGAGTTTGAGACCAAAACAAAAACTGGCAGAAGGTTCTCTGGAACTTCTTTTTTGTGGGAGACAAATTAAAAGTCATGTAGCAAACAGAGAAATAAAACAATCGGTCAAAAAAACGTCTTTCACAAGTTTCTGTCAGAAACCAGACGATGGAAAATTGCTGATTCATTACATTGTTTTTTTTCGGTTGCAACTCTATCGTTAAACACATTTTAATCATGTAGGGTTAAGTGACGATGCCGTAGCACCTCGTGTGTGTGTGTGTGTGTGTGTGTGTGTGTGTGTGTGTGTGTGTGTGTGTGTGTGTGTGTGTGTGTGTGTGTGTGTGTGTGTGTGTGTGTGTGTGTGTGTGTGTGTGTGTGTGTGTGTGTGTGTGTGTACTGGGGCAGCTGATAACGGATGAAGAAACGAGGCTGTGACACACAGCAGATGTGCAGCAGACTCTGAACTTTACACGTCAGCGTTTGATTGAGAAAAAGCTGGTGGCCTTGGTGTGTGTGTGTGTGTGTGTGTGTGTGTGTGTGTGTGTGTGTGTGTGTGTGTGTGTGTGTGTGTGTGTTCAGGCGTAACATTTCTCACATGTGGTGACGACTATAACGACAACCTTCGAGCCCACAAACAGCTGACGATGCAGAATTCTTTCTTTTCGTGTGGCGTTTCAACAGATCGACGTTTTCTGCTTTAAATGCATCATTTATTCTTTAAAGTTTGTCTCAGGCAGGAATTATGAGTATTTCACACATCTGTGTCCCATTTTCCATATTGGCTCTTCATGTCAAACACTTTCATCCTCCTGTTGTGTATTGTAGAATTTTAAAAAAAAGAAAAAGATTTCGGCTTTAAAATGACATTTCATTGTTTTGGGAAATTAAATAATTAAAATATTGATTTCTATTCACAAATGTCCCCAATTAGTGCATATATACATTTTTCTTTATCCGTCATATACAGGGATTGTTATTCATCATGTCCTTAACTGTACTACAGTGAAGCCGCTGAGAAAAAGGTTGGACAAAAACATGATATATTTCATATAAATGAAATAAAAAAAAAAAACACAAAAAGGAAACTGCTTTTTGCTCACAGTTCGCTTCTTGTTTTCCAAAAAACTAAAAGCGTCTTTCTTTTTTGTGGCGGCAGAATGAATGAGGTGTGGCGTTCTGGCGAGCTTTAATCACAGTGACGGTTCAGACTGATTTTATTCCCCATGACGACAACAATTCAGCAGAAGACTAGGAGACGTCGAGAAAGCTCTGCAGCCCGTCATCACGGTCCTTCCATAGGGTCTGTCTTTCTCCTGCAACACGATCCTGAGCTTTCATACGGCGCTCCATACGTCTGCTCTCCTTATAAATCAAAGCGCGGGGGGGGGGGGGGGGGGGGGGGACACACTGTGTAACCTTTAGTGGGTGTCAGTCCCTGCAGCTTCCCCGAGAACCTTCCACTGAGTCCTGGAAGCAGCTGGGCCACACGCATGAAGTCTGCCGGCTCGCGGAGTGGGCGATAAATAGTCCCGTTTATTTTTGGTGCCGGTGCGCACAGCGCGAGCTTCAGCGGCCCCGTCACAAGGCCTTAAAGTCAAGAGCGCTGCGAGGGACCGCCGCTCCGGGCTGCAGTGAAGCGGAGGAACAAAACCAGGGAGGAACTTTTTCTCCCGACTGTCAGAAGTGGAAAATCTGAATGTGTGAAAAGGACACATCCAGTCGAGTGTCAGAGTGGGGGCAGGATGAGCCTTTAACCATGACCTTTTAACCCTCTGCTATTATGAATATAAAGACAAACTGGATCCATCGCAACATTTTCTGTCACAAAAATAGTTTGTAATGGAGTTTAACTTGAAATGTTCATGTGCAAGGAAGTGAGTGAAAATAAAGGTTGAGAAGTCGTGGAGACAAACTGGGCTTTAGATTGACGATCGTGCCTCTGTGAAGTTTTGGTCTGCGACTATTTCCGTGCGGCTCTGCTGTCCAGGCGCTGCAGCGCCGCGGTGTCACTTGGGAAATCAACCCACTGACCTACTGTCACAGAGCCAGACTGTCACCGGGCAGAGCTGAAGCACCTGCAGGTCCCAAACCCCGGGAGCTGAGAGAAGCAGGGCCTGTGTGACGAGCACCACGGCCAGGCAGCGTCACTTTCTGCTGGTTAGCCCAGAGGCTAACCTCAGCTAACATCTGGAGGGGAAGAGCAAGTGTTTGCTCTCAATCTTCTGTTGGCTTTCGAAATGCATATTCAGCAATACTTAAAAAATATTCATTGCACCTCAGACGGTCTTGTGTAGGACTGGTACAATAGAAATAAATGAGCCCTGCTGAGAGCCTGGGCTGTGTCGTCCCTCCAAACAGCAACAGTGCTCACTTGAGTAACACTTTTCTGGAAAGAACATTGATTAACTCCCCGTCCTCTCTGTCGCAGTGAAACTGTAGGTAATCATTTGGAAGGAAAAACAAAGTAATGGTTCATAAAAGTCCTAAAGCTTGAGTGGGCTGTAAAGACGCCATATGAAAAAACAAAAAGCAAAAAGCGGACTTAAAAAGTGTGTAACTTCAGCTCCACTTTCTCTGCAAGGTTGGATTGACATTCTTGAAAGTCAACCTACATAATGCAAACAAGAAAAAAAACTAATTTTATCACATTTGGAATAAATGGATCAACTAGATTACCCAATGAGAACAGATTTTCTACGACTTATCTGAATTGTTTTAAAGTTTTCTAAAGTAGAAGGTTTTTGTCTGCTTCCATACTGTAAGCGCTCCACTTTTGTAAATAGCTCCGGGTGTCAGTAATTTTATATCCCGGCAATTATTTGACAGCTTTTGGGAGTTTCGGTGATACGCAAAACAAATTTGTCTAACTTTGTGTAGACAAAGGGTGAAGGGTTGGTTCAGTGAGTTAAAAATGCACGGAGGGAAATAATCTTCTATCTGTATTTGTACACTGTATGTATAACCATGTACATTTGCCATTAACAAATAATAAAAAAAAGAAGTGTGACTTTAAATGAGTCAGATTGTTTTCTTTTCAGAGAAGCAAATAGAAAATAAATGGTTTAAAGCACAAAAAAAAAGAAAAAGAAAGAAAAGTAAAGAAAAACGCCGACTCGTTGAGGCATGCGGGACATTTACATTTTAGTGCTTCTGCGGTTCATCTTCTCACAGTGGCGGCTCCATTTTTAACACTGCAGACCTGCTACAACACGACACGCTGGCAAAGGGTTCCATCGTTTAAATTACCTGTCAATCTCAAGAGGGAAACGACGTGTGCTGAACTAAAGGTCGAGGATTTGATCACGACTCGACTTTCCCGCTTCAACTTGTTCAACCACAAAAAGAAAAAAGATCTAATTATCAGAGATTATTCACTTTGTTTTTGATCATAATAGTCTTTAAAAACAATGTAAAACTGCCGTTTAGCCTGTTTATCAGAAATCCAATGACAGGTAAAAGAGTCTTTTATTTTGAAGTTAAACCAAAGCAAGCAGGGGGACATTTTTTTATTACCTATGAGAGAATTGAAGCACGGCTCAGTTTGGAGCCTGAGGCCATCGATCCCATAGAGATCAATTCAAACGGTGAGCTGAAGCTTGACTTTATCAGGAATATTCAAAGTGTTATATCAGGGGTGTCAAACATGCGGCCCGCGGGCCAGAACCGGCCCGACATGTGATTTTTTCTTTATTTTTTTTAAAAAGTATAAATATGAAAACTGACAGAGGCTGATCTAAAAACACTAGATTGTCAGAAATGACATTCAAAACCGCCCTTGGTCAGAATTTGACCCCCAACATTAATGCAATCTGTGGAGGTCACGTAACGCAATGCCTTTCACAATAAAACAATGAGTCCAACTTATGTGAAATGATACTGTAGACACGTAAACTCAAAACACTTTCCAGATGATCACAAATTGTTTTAATCCTGAATACGATATCCAGATACAGGTGACTGAGGGTTTTTTTTTGTTTTCAAATATAATAATATCTGATTTCCTTAAATATCAAATCAAATATAGTGATATATTTTGATGAATTTGATTTGATTTGAATATCTGATTTAATATGTACATTTCAGAATAGACTGGCAAATCCTTGCAGTTACAAAAGGATCAAAAGAAGGAAAGACTTTGCATTTGTCCGTATCTGCAGTTGAATATGTTACGTTTGACTTGTTGGGCCTCCAGAGGTCAGGTTAGGGTGGATGTGGCCCCTCAACTGAAACGAGTTTGACACCCCTGTGTTGTATCAAAGAAAACAGAGGAGGAAAATGTCTTTACGCCATTGAAAGTGAGTCTGACCTTGCTGCTCTCGACCTGCTCCTCCCCCTTCCACAGGTCCTGCTCGTAGTAGTACAGCCCGTCGTTGATGGCTTTGGCCAGGTCGGCCGTCAGCTTGGCCCGGGACTCGTGGTTCCCCGTGCGGTCGCCGCTGGGGTGCTTGCGGAGGTACGGGGGCGTCTGGGTGACGATGAGGATCTTGTTGACGTCCTGGTCGTCCAGCTCGTAGTCGGAGTCGTCGTCGTCGGACCAGTCGGTGAACTGGTTCTTCCTGGGCGCCATCTGCTCCATCTCCTCGTCGAACATGAAGTCCAGCTCCTCCTGGTCCGGCTCGGGCTGCTGGCTGGGAGGAGGCAGCGGCTTGCCGTCGCCCTGGACCACACAACGCACAGCAGACCATCGGGAAGAGACGCACTGGATTAGAAACGCTGTCGTCTTGATGAGACAATTAAAAGACTGAAAACTGGGACATTTCTATTATTTTCACACCAGTGAAGATAAACAGCAGCATGTTCTTAGTTTATTCAAACATTCAACAAAACCGCCAACAGAAATCTATGAGAAGATTTGTGAAGTTACACAATGTTTTGTTTTCTCACAAACACAACATTGAGGAATTTACATTATATATAGACTTTACACAAGAAGCTCTCAGTCTAATGTTCTCATTTTCATTGTCCTGAATTGTAATATCTAGTGAGCAGTGGTATTTGGGGAGTTACTAGGTGCTTCTACATAATGTAGTTTAGATAGTGAAGGAAGATGCTCTATAATCTGGTGTTAGAGGAGGAAGAGGCTCTATAATCTGATGTTAGGGGAGGAAGATGCTCTGTAATCTGGTGTTAGAGGAGGAAGATGCTCTGTAATCTGGTGTTAGAGGAGGAAGATGCTCTGTAATCTGGTGTTAGAGGAGGAAGATGCTCTGTAATCTGGTGTTAGAGGAGGAAGATGCTCTGTAATCTGGTGTTAGAGGAGGAAGATGCTCTGTAATCTGATGTTAGAGGAGGAAGATGCTCTATAATCTGGTGTTAGAGGAGGAAGATGCTCTGTAATCTGGTGTTAGAGGAGGAAGATGATCTGTAATCTGAAGTTAGAGGAGGAAGATGCTCTATAATCTGATGTCAGAAGAGGAAGATGCTCTATAATCTGGGTGTAACAAAGTATCAAAAAAAAAGCTATTCAGTCAACAAGAGTTAATGTAATTGTAACAAATAGACAATAGGCAAAAATAGGTCCAGCTAATGCTAAAGCTAACAGTTTGCTCAGATTGCGTAATACCCAGACAGCAGCTCTACAACAGTTAATACCACAAAAGTAACGAGACAATAAAAAACTTCAGTAACTCATTTGATTCCAGTAATCGGTGACTGAGGTGTTCCAGTATTCAATTACATTCCATCACTCATCACGCCGTCGCTGTGTCAGGCTTTTAAACTGCATTAGATTCAGACACTGGATGCATGAAGTGAAGAGGAAGGTGACGGGATGAGGAGCGAGCGAGAAGCAGAGGGACGGAGAGGCAGAGAGGACGAGCAAGAGAGAGAATTACTCAACTGCAGAGGGGAGGCAGTCGGGCTGGAGGGCCGAGGGGGGGGGGGACGAGCCGACAGCACTGACTTCAGCACTGACTTCAGCACTGACATGCTGCCGGCCCAGACAGGGAGGGGGGGGGGGGGGGGGGGGGTGCAGGAGGAAAGAGGAGACAGTGGAAGAGGTGGTGAAAAAACAGACATGATGGAGGAGATTAAAAGACGGAGTTATGTACTTTCTCCCTTCGTGTGCTGCAGGAGTAAAAAGAGATGTGACGAGATGAGCAGAATATCTATTAATCGTCTACAGACTAAACAAACCTCGGGTTTTAACAGCAACTTCAACGTCTTTGTGCTGCATTAGGATCAACAGAGTTATTTTGGACCTCTAATAGTCAGACTGTAAAGCTGGATTTACTGAATGAAGGAAGGAAATTCCCAGTTGAAAAAGGAGGACTGCTCAAATTTCCTTCTTGCTCAAAAGAATAAAGACTTTTGTTGGGCCCAGTGCTAAGTGGGAACATTACCAGTTTAGTTCCCGATGACCTGGAGATTCTCTTATTTGCGCCCATTTAGTTCCAGTTGATGTCTGAATCAAGCGGGGGGGGGGGGGGTCTTCAACCTTCTTATATGAGAGCACCTATCCTCTAAATTAAACAACCCTCAAACTGTGAAGGTCCTGGTCACCAACCCTACCTTTGCCTTGCCGGAGGGCTGTCGGTGGCGTTTCTCCACCTGGATCCAGGCGTCGGGGTCCAGTTTGGGCACGGGGGCGTCAATGGAGTCGTCGGTGGCCTGAAGAGACCCTCGGCCGGGGGGGGAGCCGCCGGGACCGGTGGGGTTCAGAGGCTGCGGGGACTCGGCAGGAGGCTCCTTCTCGGGCGGGGAAGCTGCAAAGTCAAACACGTGGAACCCAGTGAGCAAAGCTCGCAGACTGAACCTCACAACTTTTAGACATTAGCGGCTACTTGGAGGGACAATTTAACACTAGGCTGCTTTTATTGGTGATTTGTCAGTCGGGTTGCAACATGATTAATGATTCAAACTTTCTAGAGACGTAATGAGAAGGAAGGAGCTTTGTAACGTGAATGCAGCTCTTAATAAAGACAAATCAGTGCTCATCTGCTCATCCTGTGAGCTGCTGTGTGTTATTAGCTTTGAATATGAAATAAATGGAATAAAGAACCCAATGAAAATGGTCAAATAGACTCAAGGCAATGTATAGGTATTTATATCAATCTATGTCTTTGAACTGACTGTTGTAATGTTGTTAGACACTTTAATACATTGATTAATCACATAACAGATCATTAGCTGGAGCTTCTATACTCAGAGATACAAGTGAAGCCTGATTTCAATTGTAATGTGATCAAAACTCTCAAAAACCACCATTTGTTTTTGTGTCCGTTGGTTTTTGTTTGATTTCACACGTAATGTATGTCCCCGGGAAAGATGCGACGATCACTAAACTGCCGATGTGTAATATGTAGTAATATGAAGTAATATGGTATATTTTGTTCTACAATAAGACAGAGTGGCGTCCTGGGTAAGAGGAGCACTTCAGAGTATTTAGAGGACTTGTTCCAGCTGTGATTAATCCACATTAGCTGCTCAGCTGGGTATGTGGGGCACCAGGATGGCGCAGAAAACACACAAAGTGTGTGTGCGTGTGACGGACAAACACTGAAAGTAAATTATGCTCTTAGTCGTATTAATGTTGGTTCCGGATGAGGATCAGCACAAACAGCTTCAATGGTTAATGGTTGGCACTTCGTCTCAACAGTAATCCCAATAACTCACTGGCGCAACCTGTGTTTTGTTAACGTTGATAACTTGGAATAAAATACTTAGAAATACAAATGAGAGCAAAAGGTCACTTAAAGCAGTGTTTTTCAACCTTTTTTGAGCCAAGGCACACTTTTTTTCTTTGGAAAAATCTGGAGGCACACCACCACCCGAAAATGTTCAAATGTGAACCTCTGTAGCCTCTATTAACAACATAAAGTCATTCTCATCAAAGTTTTATCAACAGGAATCAAATAAATACAGAAAAAAAGTGTTTCCCAATTTCTTTTTTTTATTTTCACTGACTCAGAGTGAAACCTGGACCTGATGGATGAAGAGCTGAGATCCTGGTTAACATTCTTCCTTTTCAAAAACGTCTCCATCACTGTCACTGACACACTTTGATACAAGATGGGAGCAGCAGGTGGTGGTGATTAACCAGACTGACGTCTGTTAAGTTTCCATTTCACCGGCAAAGTTCTGTGCTGCCATCTAGTGGTGAAGAGTATTGTAGCGATCACGGAGTTGGTCGCTGCAGGGCATGATGGGAGTTCCGGTTATGTGTTGCCGGAGGTTATTGAGGGTTATTGTTGGGGTGGTTGTGTGTGTTGATTTGTGCTTGTGTTGCGTTTTTGTTCCTCGGTTCAGATCGTTCATTATTTCGTCTGGTTTGGTTTGTTGGATGTTGGTGTGCAACCATGAGTGAGAAATGTGTCGTGTGGAGTGTCGTCCTGTTATGAAGGTCCAGTTGTGTATGTTCATGTCAAAATAAAAGCCTCTGGTGATCAGCTGGCAGAAAAGAATCTCGACTCAGAGCAATTCTTCCGCCGGTGTTCGGCACAGTACTTATACTTGATTACTCTGCACACTGCTCTCACAGCTGACTGTGAGAGTAAATGTTTTTTTTAGAAAAAATGTGAAATTGGATCATTTCCCACGGCACAGCTGATTAGATCTCACGGAAACACCAGTGTGCCGCGGCACAGTGTTTGAAAAACACTGAGTTAAAGGGCCGGTAGATTTTCCTCATGAGGCGGAGGACAGCGGCGGTCACTGACCGGAGTTGGTGGAGCTGAGCGTCTGTCGAGGAACGAACTCGGGGCAGTTGATGAGCTGGGAGAAGTCGGTGCGGGGGGAGCCCACGATGGGGGGGACGGCGATGGGCCAGCGCTCCGGGTCCACCTTGCAGCGGACCCTGTTGTCCACCAGCTCCACCTCTTTACTGCTCTTCAGGGCCTGGAGGGCACAAGTGTGCAACACAGGTCAAACACCGGGGGAGGGAGATAACGTCCGAGAATACCCATCAGCCACCTGGGGGGGGGGGGGGGGGGGGCTTACGCAACTGGGAAAGACTCGGGGACAAGTGGTCGAAAGCAATTCTTCTACTTCAAGTCTGTCTGCAGGTTTCACTGACTGAAGGTCACTTTGTGCATCATTTACTCTCTGATCCTCCTTTACCAAGCTCACACACCAGAACCAAATCCAATGTTGGTTCTGGAGATTGGATTCCAACTGTTAACGTTTCTAAATGCAGAGAAATGAACCTGGACTTAAGCGCTTGACTGCTCCTGGCTACGTCAGGTTTTTATACACAGACCTCACCAGTTTCACTCCGTTATTCTGTTTAAGGTCACATATATGACATCAAGGAGATGATCTGCTCATTAACTGCTTTTAATATTGATATTTATAGGTTCACTTTCCCCAAAATTATCACTCAAGATTCTTTACTGGTCACAAACACAGTTGTAATTAAAAAGGCTTTGTTTGCCTGCATGTGGAAGGGAACATATGAGACCTAAACAGGCACTTATATATTTATGAAGAGGAGAAAACATCAAAATACTAAGCATTTACACTACATACAGTCAAGGCTCTGTTAGATTGTAGTTTGCTTTATGATCCAGTACAATCACAACATCAAGGAGAATCAAAACAGGTCAAAACAAGTGTGACCTATCAAGTCAATCTTGAGTAGTGGCTTTGATGAAACCACAGAAGTTTATGCGAGGCTGAGCGGTACCTCCATGATGAGGCTGACGTCGGTGGTGAGAGCTTGAACCCGGTGGAAGCTGGCGATGAGGGAAATGGGGAGGAAACCCTGCGCGTCCATTTTCCTCCTCAGGAAGAAATCCCGCTCCAGGTTGTGGAGGCTGAAGTAGTACTCACTGCAGGGCCAAACACAACACACTCAGTCGGTTGGTTTGACTTTTCTCTACAAGGCATTCATGATCGGCTAAAAAACAAACAAACGCGCATCGACTTGTCTGGGTGTCAACAATTATAGACAAGGTCAAGGAACTCTATAAAACTCCCAGAATATGATTCAAATCAGGAAGTGTCACAAAAAAAAAAAAAAAAAGTCAAATGATAGGCTTGTAAATGCAGCAACATCTTTGTTCTTTAAGAAAAAGTCCGAAAGAATGATTGGAAATATTGTTCCTTTTCAGTAAACTTTCACTACATGAATTCATTTCTGATTCTCTCTTCGGGGAAATAAAACATCCGTTTCATGAAATCATGCAACATGAGTTTCAACAGGAGATCGTGTCGACGGCTCGTCTTGAAACGTCTTTGTAATATATGTAGAAGGATCACTGTTAATCACACCTTTTCTTACATGTTAAAAAACTGAGTCACTTTTGAAGAATCCAAACTATTTGTAACATCCGGTGAGTTACTGGAAATAGCAATTCTTTGTTTAAAAAAAACAAACAAAAAACAAACCAGGTCAATACTAAACTAAATGCTTTTAAACTAAATCTATTTTGTGAGCAGACTAAAACACACACACACACACACACACAGCTCCGCCTGCAGGCATGTGTGCAGTTGAAGTGAAGTAACGATGGCTGACCGAGCAGCCTGAAAAACACAGAGTGAGACGAGAAGAGGAGAAGACAAGAATACCCCCCCCCCCCACCCCCCTCACATAACACACTTTTATTTTTTTCTTCACATTTCCTCGCTCAGGCCTGCATATAATTCATGGCCTGTCCCCTCCAAAGCACTCGGACTATATTTAGGATCCACCTCACCCTCCTCGGCTGAGTGATCTGTAATGAGGCCAAAGCTGAGAGGTGGACTCAGAGCGCACGCTGCCCCCTGCAGGCCACTGCAAGAAGCGTTACGGCCCAAATACCTGCTCCACGTATTATATCGACATAATACATCAAAATAGTATTAAAAAAACTTTCTGAATCTTAAAAAAAAGCTCCCTTTTCTATATTTTATAAGCGTCTGAATCATAACTAAATCTGACTTGTTGCATTTATGTTTGAAAATTAACAGACTGAACTTTGACTTGTCTTATGTGCACAATGAAAATCATCAAATGGCTATAAAAGGTCAAAAACACCCCGGTGTTCCGGTTATTCTGTGAAAAGTGAATAATTTATAATTTTTCACAAACTCTACACGTTGTACAGAGCCTATATTTTAAATAAATCATTGTTGGTATTTAAGTTCCAGGAAGAAATACAGAAGTTACTCAATAAGGTGACGTTTAAAAGGTTCATTTCTACAGGAAGTAAATTTCACAGAGGAGCTACATTAATAAAATTAAACTTTTCAAGTACTTGATCATTTCTTTGTTTTAAAAAAATGTCGGATATAGGGCCGATCAAAAAAGTGTAATACAATGGAAAATTTGTTTACCTTAAAATAAATGATTGGTCAAATGAAATTTTCCATTGTATTTTACTTTTTGATATGACCTGTATATTAGACTTAATTAGACATAAACTTGCATGTTTCAAAGCTTTGTTTTATTCATTCATGATTTCAGCATGTAAGTTATGAAAACTAAAACGAGTTCAAAGCGCCTGTCATAATCTCATTTTATTTGGCCACAATTACACAACTGTTTAAAAAATAAATGCTTGAAATGTGTTGTGAATAACTTTTAGACAACTTTACCGATGCACTATAATCGATAGCGTTGGAAGAAGAGGAGGAGGAATAAAATCTATTAATAGATAGTCATGGGTACAAACGATAGAAAAACTTTAAGCCAAACTGTTTCCATTATGTATTCATGTAACAAAAAAAAAAAAACAGGAGCTCTTTTCCTAATTTAATACAAAAGCTAAAAGAAAATCCATCAGCAAAGCAACCACAATAACGTCGTGACACAAACTGAAACTGAAATAACTATTCAAGATGTAAAACAATATTTCCAGTGTTTCCATTCCTTGAATTCTGAGTTTCTGGGTGTCGTTTGTTGGGTTTTCTCTGTAAAGGTGAAGAGAAATGACCACGCCATCTAAATAAAATATGCCTTTTTTAATACTTAAAAAAAAAAAGAGCATAAATCTTTAATTTCCCAGTGGAAACCTGCAATAAATGATGGATTATATTTGATATAATCCAAAAGTCACGTTGAAACGACGTCAGGGAGCTTTTCTAGAGAGAAGAGTGAAGAAACATGGCTTCAGATAAACCTTGGAGGTTTAATCCACTGATTTATCCCCTGATTACCTAATCAGCCGGATTTATTTGTATTTCATGGCTGCAAAATGTTAAAATGTTTAATGAGTGAACTCTTCTTCCTCTTTCCAAACAAACTTCTATCTTTCACCATCACGGTATGGTCAAACCTCAGACTTCTCCGTTTTAGAATGTCGAGATAAAAAAAATGCAGGAGTCGTAGTGACGTGAGGTGTTCATGCTGGATCTTTTAAACTGTCAGCCACACGAGTCAACAGTTTCAACACGCCAGCTCTTCTGCTCCCACCTGAAAACTGGAGTTCTGATCCACTCACATTTGCCGTTTGATGTATTCCTTCAGGAGCTTCTCGTCCACCGTGTACATCTGGACCTTGTTTCCGTCGTCGTAGTAGTAAACCATGTTGGTGCCGAACTCCGAGGCCGCCTGGACGTCCGAGGACTGGGAGTCTCGGAAGTTCCCAGAGTATTCATAGCGGCCTGCGGGGGGAGAAACGAGACCCAAACGTGAGCTACGAACCTCTGGCGTCGACTGCGGGAGAAGAATTCTCCACGTCGGAGGCTCAGAAAACATGGAGAAACCCGACGGCGGGGATCAAAGTCCTCACCTCGCCCGCGACCTCGCCCGCGGCCACGGCCCTTCCCCCGGCCCCGGATTCCTCCGCGGACACTCCCGCTGTCGCTGCGCACGCTGGAGACGTCGTCCCCGAAGTCCCGCGGCTCCCTCCGCCAACCTGGAAGACATCGACTCGCCGTCAGAACGTTCAACGCCCAGCAGATCACCAGACAACAACCGTGTCTTCGGCTTCTCAGCAAAACACTGAAACTTGTCATTTTTAAAAATTTAAAAGAATCTACAGCTACAAATAAAATGTGTTATTTACAACAACAACAAAATGTACAGTGGATATGACTTGCTTATTAAAATAGTGGTTGCAACTCGCAGCAGTTTATGCTGCACTTTTTTAAAGCACGATAAGAAATACCACAATAAATAACAAAAAAAAATCTAATTTCATCACAACTTTTATCATTTTCTTCACTTTGCCATCGTTAGTTTGTTAGGAAACGAAGAGATGAACCATTTGGTCATCTTAAAGTTGACAGGAAAATACGAGAAGACGAAACTCTCCCAGGATTTCATTAGTTTACACATCATTTTGGAACAGATGGCTGTGATCAAACTGAAGAACATTTAGAATTTGTGTGACCGCGTAACAGATTTGTGTCGCTCGATAGCAACACCTCAGGTGGTTCAAATTGTAAATATTGTTTAAAATGTAACTGGAGGGAAAATGTCCCTTCAGGTTGTGGAGGAAATATAATGATCCCGTATAGAACCTTCTTTATGAGTGGCTTTAATGACAGTCTGAAAGTCAAGCGGGTTTTTTTTTGTTTTGTTTTTAAATCGCCAAATACATTCCCAGACGCCACGCTCTCGTTGTGCAGTGCGGAAACTTTGTGCACACGCTGCGAGTACAGGAGGGGACTTGAAAAGCAAAGAAGCGTAGAGCAAACAGCGAGTGACGTGCAGAGCGAACGGGAAACTTCAAAGGCGACGGGCACCGGGGGAGGCGGACGGCGTGAAGAGAAGGAAAGCCGAGCCGGCTGCTGGACACTTACTCCTGCTGCTATCCGCTCTGCTAACTTGGGGCGTTTGATTGGGCGACGAGGGGTTGGCGGAGTCGCTGCTGGGCTCCGCGTCGGGGCGGGTCGGGCCGCCGCCGCCCGCCGTCTTTTCGCCGTCGTCCCGGGAGACTTCCTCCAGCGGCAGAGAAAGCCACTTACGTTTGTTACCTGGCGATGATTGCAGAGCGGGGGGAGAGAAAAAAAAAAAAAAAAGAGAGAGCTTGAAGAGTTCTGGACCCAAACACTCAGGAAAATAAAAGCTTCGTCTATACTCACAAATGTCGTGTCATAAAATAACCAGGGAAATATATTGTCAGAACTCACGTTGATAAAACATTGTTAACCGCCATTGATGTTTTTTTTTTTTTTGAAGATTACTTCCATGATGCTCCTGCTTCAGTAATATTAATTGAAGATGTTATGTTCCACTGAGCTGCTGTCTGATTTATCTTCACTCACAAGTTTAAAGTGTTTGTTCCACCCACACGTCAGACTCAAACTACGAGATCGTCACTGACTCCATGACCACAGACATGAAAAGGACTATTTACTGCCAATACTGTATGAGCAGTAACGTCTTTATATGCAAGACCTTTGCAGACCAACTTCTACCAGGGACTTGAAGCTAAACTTCATATTATTTGGGCTGCGCCATTACTGTGTTGGTTTACTTGACAAAGTGCTGATGTTCCACTGGGTTGTGTTTGGGATGTTTCAGCGATTTAAAGGACGTGTTGAGTCGTCAAAGCGGAGCCTCGAGGAAACCACCAGCTTTCCACTGGACTTTTTACTGCACGCTGACCTCACAGGTTACGCTCACTGAATACTTCACTTATTAACCTTTTCCAGGGACTTCAGCAAACACTGGAAGCCGTCGCTTGGAATTGTGTGGTCCGACTACGACTCCTGTACTACATAGTGACTTCTCCCGTCTCCAGACTGGCCAGTTCATTATGGGAAATATATAAAAGGACTACATTATCACAATGGACCGTTTTTGGTTGTAGTTTCCACTCGGTTTGCCACGACATCATATATGAAGACTGTCTACAGCTTTTCTAGAGATATAAAGAGGAGAAAGTTGAGTCTTGTCAGAGTACGGCAGCTCCTGGAGGAAATACCTGCCCACATCTTTGTCTGCAAGAACTTGGACCTGCAGCGACACTGTGTTAACCAGTCGCCTATTTCTACCCGTGTTCACCGCAGGAAGCCGTCTGAAAAAGTATCTTGGCCAAGTCGACTCTTTGACCTTTTTGCAGTATGATGGTCATTTAATGTCGCCTTGAAAATCCTATCTATCGTCAGAAACCAACAAAGGCAGACATTTAAGTGTTCACTGAAAGTACAGTTTATCTCGGATCCCCCCCCCCCCCCCCCCCCGGCGAGAGAATGTGCCGATGTGCGAGTGTTGGGAGTCAATGCAGCTCCAACTGTACTTATTGGAATTTGCCATCAGAGGCGGCACGAACCAGTTTAATGACTCCGGCGGCTTCGCCACAGAAACATGAGCAATGTTTTCTCTGGAGCATGCCAAGTCAAACCAACTGGCTTCTCAGTGATTGTAAAGTTCTCCTCACAGCTACAAACATGGTTTCCTCACATGTTGGTACAAAACTCTTCATCTCATCTCTGCTTCACACGCCGAGGAGGTCAGTCACGTCCATGTCTGTTATTTGTGCTTTTGAAGAATCAAACTCGGCATGCACCAACCAGTGCCGTTACAGAGAAGCTCCCTTCCACACAGAGTTTAGGAAAACAGGCTGTCACAGTCCAGTGAAAACACATCCCCACGTCAGCTCGAGGCAACTTATTCAGATGGAAACGACTTTTCTTAACTACATTTTTTTCTTTAAATCACTTTGGAGATGGTAACTTTCACTCAACAGTGACGAAAAGGAGCTTGTTGAGGATTCAGCCCAGGTCACAAGCCACAATCACAGAACTTATTTGAAGTACGATGCTTTGACATGCTCAAATAAAGAAAAGAAAAAGGTTTCCTCACCCTCACCTCCTTTCTTCTTCAGGCCGGCATTCCTGGCGTCCTGCCCTGCCTTCGACACCTCGTCTTTGGGAAGACTCTCCAGCGGGTCGGGCTGAGCCTCCTGGTTCTCTTTGCTCTCGCCGCCGTCGTGGCTGCTCTCCGACTTCCTGTCCAGCCGCTCTCTCCTCTTGTCCTTCTCTCGGCGCGAGGACGGAGGCTTCTTCCCATTGTTAACCACATTTTGCTGTTGCTTGGGAAACAAAGGCAACTTCAGTGCATGATAAGGTCATTTCAAAAAGTACTAATCTATGGTTTTAATGTGCATACCAGGTCACACAAGACCATCAAAAGACAAAGCTGAATGTACACACACACACACACACACACACACACACACACACACACACACACACACACACACACACACACACACACACACACACACACACACACACACACACACACACACACACACACACACACACACACACACACACACACACACACACACACACACACCTCTTTGGCCAGCTCTCCCGGTGTGGGCCAGTTTGTGATGTCACTGAAGTCACTGGACTGTGAACAAAAAAAACAGACAAATCAAATAAAACAATGCCCAGTGCAGACAAGTCGCCCCCTGCTGGTCCCGGGCAGGTACATACCGGGGTAAAAGAAAAAAAAAAAAAAAAGAAGGTCAGTGCTCTGTGTGTTTGGGGCAAATGCAAACAATAACGATAAACCAGAGGAGTCACTTTCCACCCACGCGAAGTTTTGGACAAACATACATGACATCAAGGTTGAACAGAGAAAAGTGGGCCGAGGAAACGCTCACATGCTGAATCTGGAACATTAACGCACACTTAGTTTTTTTGACTAAATACAATTTTTTTTTTTTAAAGAGAAAAGTTTATACTACTGATTTCTGAAGGCAGTTTTATAGTGTACACTGAGCTCACACACACACACACACACACACACACACACACACACACACACACACACACACACACACACACACACACACACACACACACACACACACACACACACACACACACACACACACACACACACACACACACACACACACACACACACTTTTAACTTTCTTTCTTTACGACCGTGAAAAGAAAACTAATTCTTTTAAATTAAATTTCGGGTATCATCTGATTCTCCTCCAGTAGTTAACTTTGAAATGGCCTCCGTGGAAAAACAGGTTGGGAAAGACAAACATGATCGCGGGATGGCAGCTCAAACCAGCTAGCGCTGCGCTAGCAGCAGCTGTGGCGTTCCCGTCCGGAGCCGCAGTGGTGAAAAGTAAACGTGAGCGAGTGAAAAAAGGCCAAAAAAAACCCACACGTCAGTTTATTCAAAAGTGAAAAACGTGCGTCGGTCTCTCTAATTCCAAATGATTCTGCACAAAAAGAGGTTAAAGTGCATTTTAGTGAGAATTCTGTTATAATGCCTTAATGAAGTGAAAGAAATTAACAATGAGGCGTTTCAGATGGTCGTTTTTGTTATTTTACTTGTAACATTTTTGAATGAAGAATAAGTTTCCTTGGCATTTAATATGTTTCGTTTTAGTCCTATTCTGGGGCCATACATGAGAGCAGGTATGGCTGACTGGTAGCACACGGTTTTCCACATCTAATATTTTGTTTATTCCACAGTTATTTAAATTGATGAAAGTTTTTGGAAAAGGGCTGGAGAATCCAAACAAATAGGAATAAAATTCAGGATGAAACGTTAGTGCCCTGCCACCATTTCAGCCATATAACTCAAAACACGTCTCAGTTAATACTTTACTTTTTGTCTTCATCAGCGTTTTAAAGCACAATTTCTTTGCCTGTGACCCATTTATTAAGGATAAAATCTTAAAGGTGAAAAGGCAAAAAAGCTTATGAAATTAAACTTGCAGTTCTTTTCCTGTTATTCATCCTTTCTTTATAATTGGGTAAAGTTTACACAACAAATATTGAAAAGCTATCCTTTTACCTCTGGGGATTTCTTTACTCAAACCTTTTTCTTTTTCCACGTCTGCTTTATTTTTTATTGTACTTCAGCTCAGAAGCAGCATATTAACCGATTATTGTATATATTTACAGGGTCTTGTGTCAATGTGTAAATATATTTGATTATTTCATCTGGAAGCAGCTGAGAACTTTTCTCCATACATCCATCAAGCATCAAAACGTTGCCCTCTTCTCTCAAGTTGACTAGAAGTTGCAATAAAAATTCGAATTTACAAGATTTTTCAAAAGAGCGTCAATTTATCAGCAGAGTGAGAAGATGACTTACAAGTTCATTTCATGAGCAAGTTTAGAAAATGTGAGGTTCTATGTAGAAAATGATAACATGAGATCAAGCAGTGTACAGAAACCTCCATACATCACATCTCCTCATGTTCAATGTTAAATTCTATTATTCCCGTTCTGTTGCTTCTACTCAGGGTGTGAGATGTGATCAAAACAGAAGCACACAAGTTGTGACGATCAATAAATCCTCATCATTGCAAAAGGATGAGCTGCAAAACAATGTGGATATAATAATGTGGAATTAAACCAAAATTCACAACTTGGTGTGCAACAAGTTTCATTTGTCTTGTGATGATTTAATAACATGGAGGCTTCAAATAAGTCCCCTGGTGGATATTATGAGTATTGTTACTGCACTTTAGTTGTGCAAACGTGAAACTGAACACCTTTCCACCATAAATGATAATTACCTTTCAATTATAAACTGAATAATGGACTAGCTGGATATTCTTTATGTGAAAGACTGTTAAAATGAGGGTGGCCAATCCAAGTGGACTGCAAGAGTCACATACAGCCTCATTTAACGAAGTAAACCAAACAGATCGGCTCAATTTAAACTGCTGTCTTGGTTTCAGTTCAAAGAACTGTGATTACATCCTTAATATGTTCAAATTTAAAACCATTTTGATCAAATTCCTGTGGTTAGTCTCAGGCGGAGGCCTGAGATTAACCACATGGATTTGTTTCTGAAATGTCAGCACGTTGAGGTAAAGCCATCCCATCAGTGTGGCTCTGAACTGGCCTTCAATGATCAGCTACACATTTCTACTGGTCGCTTCTCAGTGTCAGTTTTGTGTTATGATCTCTACTCTTAGGAGAAACTGTGCAGCACAAGGTTAGTGAAAAAAATAGTATTGTATTTTGTCTGCGCTATTTTTACACTTGGAAAAACCATCCAGAGTGTGAGATCAAAGCTGACCACGTAAATCAGAAGAAGCAGGAGCAGAAAGAAAGAGTCTGAAAATATCTTGCGAGCAGATGTGGAGTAGAGAGGAAGACGTAGAGAGGAAGAAGTAGAGAGGAAGAAGTAGAGAGGAAGACATAGAGGAAGATGTAGAGAGGAAGAAGTAGAGGAAGACAGAGGAAGAAGGAGATGAAGAAGTAGAGAGGAGGAAGTAGAGAGGAAGGAGAGGAGGAAGTCGAGAGGAGGAAGAAGTAGAGAGGATGAAGTAGAGAGGAAGAAGTAGAGAGTAGAAAGTAGAGAGGAAGAAGTAGAGGAAGAAGTAGAGGAGGAAGTCAAGAGGAGGAAGAAGTAGAGAGGAAGAAGTAGAGGAAGATGTAGAGAGGAAGACAGAGAGAAAGAAGTAGAGAGGAAGAAGTAGAGGAAGATACACATCTTCCTCTACTCAGAGGAAGAGGTAGAGGAAGGAGAGAGGAAGAAGTAGAGAGGAAGAAGTAGAGGAAGATGTAGAGAGGAAGAAGTAGAGAGGAGGAAGAAGTGGAGAGGAGGAAGAAGTAGAGGAAGAGGTAGAGGAAGGAGAGAGGAAGAAGTAGAGAGGAAGAAGTAGAGGAAGAAGTAGAGGAAGAAGTAGAGAAGAAGAAGTAGAGGAAGATGTAGAGAGGAGGAAGTAGAGGAAGATGTAGAGAGGAGGAAGTAGAGGAAGACAGAGAGGAAGAAGTAGAGGAGGAAGAAGTAGAGAGGAGGAAGAAGTAGAGGAAGGAGAGAGGAAGAAGTAGAGAAGAAGACGTAGAGGGAGAAGTAGAGGAAGAAGTAGAGAGGATGAAGTAGAGGAAGATGTAGAGAGGAGGAAGTAGAGGAAGACAGAGAGGAAGAAGTAGAGGAGGAAGAAGTAGAGAGGAGGAAGAAGTAGAGGAAGGAGAGAGGAAGAAGTAGAGGAAGAAGTAGAGAGGAAGACGTAGAGGGAGAAGTAGAGGAAGAAGTAGAGGAAGAAGTAGAGAGGATGAAGTAGAGGAAGAAGTAGAGAGGAAGAAGTAGAGAGGAGGAAGTAGAGAGGAGGAAGTAGAGGAAGTAGTGACAAAGTCGCTCATTGATATCTGATCTGAAGACTATAGTACAATGTGGATGTTTGTGGCTACCCATTAGCCATGAGCTAACTAGACTAGCCACCACAGGCTAAAGAGGTGGGACTTGATTACGGTCTGGACCAATCAATGAGCCACGTTTCTTCTTTACTTCCTCTCTGGTCAGCCTGTTTTGAGCAACAGCGCTCCCAAACCGGCAGCTTTTGTAATAGCGTAACATTTTCCTGGTGGTTTGATCCGATCTCTAAAGTGAATGTGAACGCCACCGAACCAAATCAAGGGGTGGACCCCCCCCCCCCCAACGCACACAGCCCCACCCTCACCAACTATCAAGGCCAGCCATCACTCTTAACTCTTTGTCTGGAATGGAACAATCCTGGGAGGGGTATTAGTTGGGCCAAGGTGGCTCAACAGGTTCGTGGTAGACGATTTTGACAAACTGACATGGCTCACTTGACAAAAACCGACAAAACTAACAAACGCAAGTTCAGTCTTTTAGTGCCACAGCACACACCATAAGAACGTTTAACAATATTAATTCAAATCTTTTTTCTTTTTAACTTTTAGGTAATCATCAATATACAATAACACCTTACCATGCATTTATTAATGCTTAATACCTCGAAACAAGACTCATTGTAATATTTATGGGATAAAGAAAGAAACACGAGGATGGTTACCTTGCTGGATTTTCTCGTCCTGGGTTTGGTGGCTCGGACGACTTTCAGGGCGTTTTGCTGATCTGCGGACACACAGTCAATGAAAGAAAGCGGCATCGTCACACGAGGTAGAGGAGAGTAAATCCAGAGGATGATTAATCCAGTTTCAGGCAGATTTGTTTTCTTTTTTCAGCTTGAAGTGAACTGTTGCTCCGCAGTGCAGCTCACTGGCTCACGCTGCACCGGGGACTCTCTTTCCGTAGAATAAATAAATATGCTGCCTGCGGGGCCTGACGGAAACAATTTGTTGGGGGTTGTTTTGTATACAGGCAGCTCTGTGTGTGTGTGTGTGTGTGTGTGTGTGTGTGTGTGTGTGTGTGTGTGTGTGTGTGTGTGTGTGTGTGTGTGTGTGTGTGTGTGTGTGTGTGTGTGTGTGTGTGTGTGTGTGTGTGTGTATGTTGGGAGTGGCCCTCTGAAGCCTTTCGGTCCCTATCGCTCAGAGGATGGTTGTATTGATAAGACCCCCCCCCCCCCACCCCCCACCCCCTCCCGGGCTGAGGCGTCCTCATGAATGCCTGCAGAGCTGCTGGTACAGTAGCGCTGTAAAACGATGCCTGCGCGCTCGTCACGGCTGCACGCGTCAAATATAGCTCCCCGGCTGCCCTGACACACATTTCAGAACTCACATTTAGCTGAATGGTCTGAATTTGACAAAGCTGCTGTTTCTCTTCGTACACGCAAAAGTAAAACTGGTCCCAAGAAGTGGAGCTGATCACATTATTTTTATTATTTTAATCTTTCACAGACCAGCGACCATGTTTGGAAAGGCTCAAAATTATAAGTTCTATAATTTGTGAAAGAGAATTTGTCTGTTGTAGAATCTGTCCGAGTGCCGGAGCCCATCAGACGACCTCTTGCTACAGAGTTCTAGGATGTGTCAGTGCTTGACTGTGTCACAACAATGTTCTACAACGCGTCTTGACTTCTTTGGTTCTGTTCGAGAACTGCTCAGAGTTCCACAACCCGTCAGACCTTTGCATCATTCGAAGATCTATTCTTCAATTTGTTAAGATTCTTGAACGTATCAGAGTTCTGTTCTAAAATCCGTCAAGAGCCCAAGAACTTGTCAAATGTTCTTTACCAGATTTTGTCAGATTCCTAAAACATGTCTTGACTTCTAAATTGTGTCAGAGTTCTGTTTTTTTGTTTTTGTTTAGTTCTATAGCATGTCAAAGTTCTCTTGTTGTATTCTAGAATAAGCTGGAGTTCTGAAACCTGTTGGACTTTCTCATCCAGAGTTCAATTCTTCAAACTGTCTAATCTTGTCAGGAATTCTTTAACGTGTCACAAATCTTTTCTAAAGGTCGTTCCAGAACGTGTCAGACATCTGTTATACCACAATGTGTCAAAAAGCTTGTTTCTACAATTAGTCGGAGTTCGAGAAAACATCACATTTCAACGTCATCATTCAAAGTTTCTGTTCGAGATCGTGTCCGTGGTTCCAGAGCATGTCAAATGTTCCGTTTTAGAATTTGTCAGATATCTAGAATGTCCAAAAAGCTCCTGTATAAAACAGAGTGTCCATGAAGGATTAAAGGTCAGAACATGGAAGATGAGGCAGAACCACACAGGAGCTTAAGCCTACATTTCCCAGAATCCACCTGGAGCCTGTTAAACATTCTGGCAGCAACATTTTCAGCTGCATATTTCCAGTAAGTAAGCAAGAGAAAAAGCCCTGAAGGCATTTTCCAGAGAGAGAAAGAAAAAGGTTCCAAAAACTATATTTGAAAATACTTAAACTTTGTTCATTATCAAGTCAAAAGTACTTTAATGTCAAAATGAGGGTTTAAATGTGCAAAGACAATTTAGTGTGAGGTTATAACAATGACAAAATGAAGTGTTACGACAATTACTTTCTAATGAGGAATAACTAGTTATAGCAACTATAACGACACATCTACAGCCTGTCAGGATTTTTGAGCTTAACATCCATAAGGATTCTCTATTTAAGATTATTTTGAAAGTGGCAAACCACTTCATACATTTTTATTGAAGACTGCATTTATAATTGCATATCAACAAGAAATAATGCAAAACTTTATCATTTAAAATATTTTCATTATGTAAACATTGTAAATAATTAATTACTGTGGCTGAATACACAAACCCCCCCCCTCAAAAAAAAAACATGCACCAGGTCCTGATGATTAATATGGTCTTATAAATATATTGTTGGTTAAATTTGCAATTTCATAATCACTTTAAATAAACCTTTTTTAGGTTGTAGAAATGAATTTTCTCACTTAGAGTTACTGTTTGGAGCTGTGAAGAACTGCTAATTGATCTTTGGCAACAACAACAAAACTTATTTCTGTCACTGAGTATTGGCGTTAAATGCGAACTTTATAAAAACTTTTGCCATTGATTATGATAAATTAGATTTTGGAAATGAAAACATATAAGAGCTTTTAAAGATCACCTTCGCCTTAAAATAATTACTGTACAGCCACAAACAAATCTCTCCCAGATGGATCACATCCAGTGTCGCATATTTCACTAGGAAAATCAGGTCGAGTCGTTTGGTTTCTCCTTCAAGAATTAAAAGGTCAGTGTGTCTTCACAGCTATTTTTACGATTTTCTATTATGAATACAAATGAGACAATTATATTTCAAAATATCCCATCTATAAACATTTTACATCAAACAGTTAATGTACTAGTGTGAGGTGTTTTTAGGTCCAATACTGAAATACTATTCAATTAATGTGTAGTACAATGACAAATGGAATGATTCAATTTTTATTTCTTCTAACTTGGTGCATTAAGGAGTGATTAAGAAACGCTGGTAAAGTTGTTTTAATTCTAAACCTTTAAAGCTGAAGCAAAACTGAATCAATGCTTCTGCACATGATGACTTTTTAAAGTATACTGAGTGAAATCAAGATGTTTCAACTGGATTTTAAATTTTGCAATTTAATTATGACGTCATAGCTGACTTTGATTATTACCATTTATTGCTCAAATGCATTTATTTCTATGATAATAGAAAGTGACAAACGTGAAGAAAAATGCACCCTTTTCATAACAAAAAGATTGAGTGATTATTTCACTATAAAGGTGGATATCTGGTGCCACCAAGAAAATCTCAGGAAGACACTGCCTAATTAATTACAAATATTTCATTTTGCTCATTAGTTAAGACTGTTAATTCTACACTTTAAATGATTTATGACTGCGAATGATAAAATCAATGTCCATTAATGTGCAACCATAAAGATTGTATCATACCGAGTCAGCACCAAGTCAAACACAACACATGGGATTATGAAAATAGCTTCTCGGGTTAACCTCTATTCCAGGATTTGCTCATTTGTCAGCTTTAGGTTTTCTTGTATTACGCGTAAGGCAATTTCTTTTACATGATTGGCAAGACTCTACAAAATACAAGTGGATTAAACGGCTTCGTATCGCAACTCTGAATTACACGCCATTATAAACTGGTTGAAAGTGAGATTTGACCGGTGCAGGCTGAGCTCAAGAGAACTTCGGGTGGGAATGCATGTTTGTTTACTCACGCGTCCCAATAAAATTATTACTTTACACACTCTCTTCCCCCACCTGTTCCAACTCCCTTGTACACATACTTTGTGCTTTTACTGGTGACAGAGGATCTGGCTGGTGGGAGGAACTGCAGGCAGACAGGCCATTGGACATGTGAAACGTGCCTGAACAGCAGCAGAAACAGGGGCAATTGGCCTGTCTTCTCCTACATTTCCCCCCCCCCCCAAACACTGTGGGTCGACACTACAGGAGAGATTTAGGTGTGATTTTGCTCCACACTAAGCCCCAGCGGTGCTGCTCCTCCCCACCACCGGCCTCCAGTCTGTGACATTTCTGGGCAGCAGCAGTTAGCTGGAGGTGGCTAAAGAAGTAGCAGTTGTCAGCGATCAACACGTGGTGCTCCGGAGCAATCCGAGCACAGGGGGGGGATGGGGGCACAAATGCCACCATCAACACCTCCTGACTGCGCTGACATTCAACTTAATGTGGCCCATTCACGTGTAAATGAGCCCATATGAGGCCTGACAGAGGAGATTGGCGAGGATTTCTGCTGTCAAAAAGCTGCAGCAAACATGCGGCTGCTCGTGGGGGGGAAGGGGGAGGAAGAGGAAGAGGAGGAGGAGGAGGAAGAGCATATTGTAAAGTTCAATCTGATCCCATGTGTGGATTTAACTGCAGCTCACCTTTCTCCTGCGTACTGGAGGAGCTGATGTTGTTCACTGGCACCCTGCCCGTGGTCCTCTTCGTCCACGGGTTGACTTTGGGCGGAGGAGCCTCCACCACTTTCCTCTTCACCGTCTCCGCAGCCGACTCCGCGCCGCCGCTTTGATCGTTCTCCTTGTCGTTCTCTTTGCATTTCTTGTGAGTGTCCGCGGGGCTCCTGGCAGCCTCGTCGGAGCCCTTCTGGCCCGGCTCGCCCTGTTCCGCCTGCAGGTGACCCTCCTCGGACTTGTTGTGGTACTTCTCCGCTGCTCCGCCGGAGCTGGCCGCTGTCAAACCCGAGTCAACCTCTGTGGACATCCTGCTAGTTTCCTAACAGCGTGCGGTGTTAAATCCAGTGTGCCTCCCTGGTCCCGGCACTCTTATCCCAGAGAAAAGTGCAGTGAAGCTCGGGTGGGAGAGAGCACCTCCACGGGTCCAGGTAAACTTCAGGTAAACAACTTCTGGGCTGGACCTCGCTGCTAGCAGCTAGCCTAGCAGCTAACGCAGCTAACCGTTAGCAGGCGAGCCCGGAGCTAAAAGTCCTCGTTTTCCGCTCCGGTCGACACTTTCATACCAACAAATCGTTACCTTTGAATCCACACTTTGTCACCATGTAAACGGCACTCGCCCAATCGACCCTCCTGCGAGTTTCAGTAACTTTTTTGGGGGATAGACTTGTACAGCGACCTCCTCTCGGAGAGTGAGCTCCACGCGACAGTCCGGAGCTCGTGCAGCCTGCTGCAGTCAGTGTGCCTGTAAACAGTGACTCTGCTGCCCCCAGCGGACACTCCGCCATTCTGCACCACTACTCCATTACTCCTGTAAACAGTCCCTCTGCTGCACCCAGTGGAGACATTGCGTTACTGCACCAGTAAAACTCAATTATTCCTGGCAACGGTCTCTTTGCCGCCCCCAGCAGACACTCTGCGGTACTACATCACAGACAATCCAGAGAAATACTCCATTAATCTCAGAGATGAATTATTTTACGGTGTTGCTCCACACAGAATATATGATAATAAATGCAATATAATGCTTGACTAACAAATGAGATAGAATACAAATTTAATTACTAAATATTTATACGTGGAAAACCTTAAAGCACGGAAATGGACAGTGAAAACACAACAAATATTATTTACAAGCAAGAGTTCTAGAATCTGATATCTACGTGATCTTATGTAACTGTTGGTTGTGTGAGTCTGTAGCTGACTGTGCTCCTGTTGTGGACCATCATGGTGGTGATAGATTGTTCAGGGACCTCTGTTTGGACCTCATCCCCTCTCTGAGATGACCTGTACAGTACACCTCCCCTGCCCCCCTGCATTTTCCACCGGCTGTATTTCATTTGCAGTATTATGCTGCATTATACACTTCTACACTACATACCTTGCCAATCAAACTTGAAATATGGCTTCTGAGTTCATTTAGAATAGAAATACTGATGAGTTAATCGATGCAAAATGTTGATAAACAAGTCAGTGTTTTGAGTTTGAAGTATTCTCATTTAAAGTATTTAGATGTGAAATGTTTTTATTTCTTTAGTACTCTTTGTAAATAAAATGAATCTCTTCTGCTTGTGGACTCGTTGTTGAGAAATGACACGTTTCAGACTGAATCACTGTTATTTTTGCTTTGGTAAAAGCGGTAATCTTCGTTTACCGCTTTAATCTGTTCTGGACAGCGGGTGCTGGAGCCAATCCCAGACAACCATGGGCGAGGGCAGGGTACACCTGGACAGATGTCCAGTCTATCACATGGCAAACACACACACACACACACACACACACTCACATTCACTCCAAGGATCAATATCAAGGTCACCCATTAACCTCACAGGCTTGTGTTTGGACTATGGGAGGAAACCCACACACACAGAGTGAACATGCAAGCTCTACACCGTAAGGCCTGGAATTTGAACCCGTGACCTTCTCACAGTGAGGCAAGAGTGCAACTGCTCTAGTCTGCCACTCAATGTTTTATATTACACCATAAAATATATATTTCAGATCATCTAGCATAAGAATGATGTGATATTTTGATCGATGGAAAAAATACAAGTTTACTGCTGTGAGATGAAATTTGTAATAGTTGGGATTTTAAACTAAATATTTTGTGTTTAAAGATGTCAGGGGAAAACATGTAATCAGGCTTTAGGAAACACAGATGAACATTTTCTTTGATATTTATGACAGTTTAAAGCTCATATAAATGATAAATGTCGGTAAACACGACATAATAATGTGAATTAAACATGTAGATTGGAGACATTCGGTCGTTGAATGGTTGAAAGGATGATTTTGTGTGGCGTAATTGTTAATTGCGGGGTTAATGATTGGGGTCCTGGCAGGGCTGCCCTCAGGTGTGCCTGTTTTATTCTCCTGAACGTAAACAAATGGACGCAACTTCGCTTTTCGATAAAAACATGATAAATGTGACTGAACGGAGCGGATTAAAACCACTAAAATGCCCGGACACATAAAGAAATACAGCGTGCGCTTTTCTCCTGTGAGTATGAACTTTATTCTGTCTGATTGAAGCGGCTTTAAATAAGAGAGAGTCGGTTAAAAATAGGCTAAATGCTAAACGTGTTTTTATCGGGAGCCGTGCTGCGTTCAGGGACTCCCTTAATAACTTCAAATCGCTTGTTTTAATTTTGATAAAATTTTACATTTATACAATTTTTTTAGTCTTCTTACTTTTAACATCTTCACTTCTATAGGAGGGTAAAAACTTCGTATTTCACAAATGTCACCATAAATATTGTTTAATATTAACTTCTAAATAAACATTATTACTGTACTTACTGTAAAATATGATTTTTATTCTGATCAAGCGTTACTTTATGTTCAATTAATTGTTTTGGGTTTCCTAGTCATGCCAGATGTAATCAAAGTCGAAATATAATTTTGTTTTCCTGAAAATAATTTGTATTTGCACAGAAGGAAAGCAAAAACACATTTAAAGGACTTTGTTGTATTTTTTTGTACTTTTTGAAGATCATTTTTATGTTTTATTTTTATTTATTCAATTCTTTGTTCCGTTTGACTTTTGTTTTTTGCCGTGTTCAGCGATTGGACTTGTATTTCAACACATATTTGTAGTTTTAAATACACAAACAAAACATTTGTATTGTTTTTTTTAATGAAAAAGATGAAAATTGTAGTTCATCTATTGATCACAATATTTCTCTGCAGTCTGATTTGTATTTGTTCACTGCCTCACTCCTCTTATTGCGACAAAAGCTTAACAAGTAATTCGTTTAATACTTCAATTGGAAAATTGTTCCAGGTTTTACATTGATGACAGGGATTTCTTTCTTGTTCTTCCCTCGTTGTTTGCAGAAGCGCATCAAGAAGATCATGCAGAAGAACACAGAGATTGGGAGGATTTCCGTGGCGGTCCCGGTCGTCATCTGTATCCTTCCATGCTTCTTGAGAGTGCTTGTCACACGGATCGGTGTAAATGCTCCGATTTCTACTGACGTCACAGTGGAGGAAGTCCTACTGCCACTTCTTGATGTTTTGTTCCGGTTCAGTCAGACTGGATCTGTGTTCGTTGTGTTCAAGGACACATGTAGATGAATAGAGTTTCAGAGACATGAGATCCTGAACGCCGGCCTTCAGCTCGGGCGTTGGAGATATTCCTCAAGTCTCTGCTGACCAAAACCTGCCAGGTAACTCAGTCCAAGCTCTGCAGCGTCATGTCAGTCGCTCACATGTACGTAAGTCCCACAACTACTCACAATGTGCATGAAGTGATGCTTTCAGGTCCTGCGGGGGGAAAAACACATCACTTTGAGGCGGGATTCTTCTCCTGACCTTCAAACCTGTTATTGATACTTTTTATGAATGAGAGATTTTCGATATGAAGTAATGAATGTAACCTGAACTGAACCGTTCCAGGACCACCTGGTGATCCACTGACCGACAGACCCTCTGAGCTACAGACCCTCTGACCTACAGACCATCTGACCGACAGACCCTCTGACCTTCAGACCCTCTGACCGACCAATCAACCTGTTAATTATGACAACTTCAACCAGGAAGCTAATTGGCCTGTAAGCTGACTTGTCAACAGAAACCTCTCTGCGCATCCATTTATCTGTTCACTGATGAACCAACTACAGACCCACCAGCAGACTAACCTCGGCACCAGTCCACTTCCTACTGACCTTCCTCATTTCCGAACCAACGGACCATATGACCTGTCGACATTCTGACCGTCAAAGCAGCTCCTCTAACTACCGGCTGACTGGTCAGTCGACCCGCCATATGGCTCATCTGCCTACCTTCCCACCCGTCGCCCTCCCAACTACTCTGAATCCAGAGTGAGCGACTCACCGGTCTACCTTCTTATATACAATCTCTGCTGACAACCTTCCTACCTACTGTCCTACTGACTGACTGTCTGATCAACCTACCGATTGGTCAACCTTCCTACCGGTTAGTCTGACCGTCGAGTGACGGAGTCACCCAATCTGCTAACTGACCAGCTGGTTTATCTACCTGCCTTCCCACCTACTGGCTAACTCACCAACACCGTAGTGGCCGATCTACCAACAGACTGACCATCTACTCTACGCTGTGACCCGACTATCTACCCATTGAACCAATCATTGTGTGAAATGACCAACCTACCTAATGACTAATCAACTTGACTTTCAATTGACCAGCTGGACCAACAACCTGCTGGTTTACACTGATCAATGTATCTAACACTTACCTGCTGACTTCAGGAGCGACTGATCGTAAGTCGTACTGACCGACTTCTACCAAACCAAAGTACTGACAACTTTTTTATGATGGCTTCCCTCGACATCTAAGCAAATTCAGCATAAAAAGGAGAAAATGTTACATTTGAGCACGAAAACGGAGCCACTGTTGTGTCTTTCTGTTGTTTAGGAAGCAGTGCATCGAGGCGGAGAAGGCCTTCCATTTCCTCAAAGAGCTGGCCGAGCAAGACAAGTCTGCAGCCGCTCCGAACGACAAGAGAGGGATGAGTATCTGGTCCTTCTACAGGTACAGACCAGAGCTCCATCGTTATCTTTTCCAGGCTTTTCAGTCATCATTGGCAAATTCTGGAGGAAAAACAATGTGCAGACACAAATGCATTAAACAGACCCGGATGTGTATTGTGGACTATTTTCTGGAATCATTTGAGTTCAATTGAAGGAAAGATGGTCCAAAACCTTCACATTTACCAATAATGAGAATATGCTTCAGCTGTAGGAGCTGTACTCTTCTGTGAGTGGTTGATTGCATTTAATTGTTTTTTGCTGCACGTGTTGATTAAAAAAACCCAACATACGCTGTACTTTTACGGCTTTTCCTTGTTTCTAATTTTTTTTACATCACTCATTAGGCCTCCCAGGGAGAGGCGGCCGGAGATCTCTGTGGAGAAGCCGCCCGCCTCGGGGGAAACGACGACGACGACACGACGGAAGCTGGATTCGCTGGACTCGCTGGACAAGGAGTCGAGCTCCAGTGTACGTATTCCCCCTGATTTAAAAACTCTTCTACATCCGGGAAAACTCAACCAAACGTGAGAACCAATCGTTGGTTCTCCTCTGTTAATGAAAGAAAAACCCACAGTGGTCACAGAAGTACCTTGAATCTGACAAAAGCGATAATAAATAAAAAAAATTTGATGAAAATGAGACATTGCTTTTGAATTGTGGTTTAAAAGAATTATTAAAAAAACAAACAAAACTCTTGAAACCATCCTGGATAAAGATGATAGTACCCTTAACTTTTGTTGCACATCCTTTTGAAGCAGTTGTAATCAAATGATTTCTGTAACTTTCACCGAGGGTTCTGCACCGGCAGGTGCTTTGGCCTGTCGCTCATGAGCAAACTGCTCCGAGTGTCTCGGGTTTGAAGGGTTCCTCCTCCAGACGGCAGGTTTCAGCTCCTTCCACAGATGTTCAGTAGGATTTAGATCAGGGCCTCTTCAGAACCGTCCAGTGTTTTGCTCTCAGCCCTTCTTGGCTGTTTCTCGCAGTGTGTTTTAGGGTCTTTATCCCGTTGAAGACCAATGACCTGCGAACGAGACCAAGCTTTCTGACCCTGGGCAGCACGTTTCTCTCTGGAAGACCTTGATACCCTTGAGAATTCATTGTATCCTGAAGAGATTCAAGACGCGCTGTGGCAGAAGCAGCAAAGCAGAACCGAACAGAACAGAGCTCCTCCACAGTCAACATGCAGTAAATTCCAGTCTGGCTTTTAAATGACTACTTTTCAACAGCGGTGTCCTCGTCTGTCTTCTGCCATGAAGTCCACTTTGGCTCAAGCGATGACGGATGATCTGACATTGATGTACCTTGACCTTGCAGTTGACCTTTAAAGTCCTAGTGAAATGAAAATTCGACCTCCAAAACACTCTGGCTATCGCTTCGAGGATCCTTTTTATGCTAACTGGCCGAAGGGTAAAATGTTCAAACACGTCAATCTGCGAGAAAATAGCCGATAAACAGCGGTATTTTCACTGCTGGGCGGAGCTTCTGACAATAATAGAATGACATCATGAGTTGTGCACACGGCCAAGTTGTGTTTACATTATGGAGGATCAGAGTTTTGACGACGAAGAGGCTGAATTTAACCATATTTCATCATCACCGGGCATTTCAAACCCAGTGATTGATGAAGAAACACAGAAGGGTCGTTCTGCCATCGGTGACCCCGTCTGGAACATGTTTGAGGAAACAGAAGACGCTTCGTCCGCTTCAGCAGCCGCCAGTTTTCACCGCGACTTTGAGGCGTCCTGACTTTTGGCAGAACGACCGGCTTCGTGGATCACGTCGAAGCGCTTTTCCGGCTGCGCGGAAACACCGAAGATGAGTCCAGGTATTACTTGATCGTCTACTAGCCGCCCGAGCTAGCGGCTCCCGCTAGCCACGCGAGCTAACGGCTAGCTGCTCCCGCCGCCTGTGCTCCTTTTCTCCTCTCTCGGGTCTCTTCCAGGCTCAATCTTTCGTCAAGGCTCATAAAACGCCGACTCTAACTTCAAAACACTGTTAAAACTTTGATATTTAAGAGGGAAACAAGCCAATATAAACACAACAGATGGAGATCTGCACATCTCTTGACGTCACGCTCACGAAGAAGGATTCCCCCCGATTTCCTCCGCTGGAGATTCAAAATTCAAATAACTTTGTTATGTGACAACAGTGGTGGGGCAGAGTCGGAGAAACCTTTGAAGTAGTACCCCAACTATCGTTTTTTGCAAAGTAGTGTTTTACATTTCACTAGGCCTTTAATGTCTTTTTATCACCATTCGTATTATCCGTCTCTCCACTCTGTCCTCGACGTTCCTCCTGCAGCCACGTCCAGGGAGGTCGACTTCAGCCCCCATGTTGAGTGTGGTACACACCACGGCACCAAACATGTTCAACAGGTCCCTATGGTGAAATTATTTTCAGTGTTTTCTCAGGGTACCATCATTCTTGTCCAGGCTTGTTTCATGAATTTGTTTGGTTTTTTAAATAACTCTTCCACAATTCAAAAGCAATGTCTGATTTTCATAGAAATTTTTTTTTAATTGTCGCTTTTGTCAGATTCAAGTTATTTCTGTGACCATTGTCTGTTTTTCTAATTAACAGAGGAGAACCAGCAATTTGTCCAAGTGTGTGTCTGTGGAGCTGCAGAAAGAAGTATAGAAGTATAATACGACGACAGCGCCTCCCTGTGTTTGTAAAAGAAACTACAAGGGAGAGGAAGAGAGATTCTGTGATGGATATGAACATATTTTGTATTTAAAGCGCACACGTTACTGAGTGTGTTTAACCATTTTGAATGTTAACTTTGTGAAATCTAATTCCATGGCGCTGTCGTCGAGGTCAAACGATCCGCTAATTGATTGATCTACTGACTGGCTGGTCCATTTAACTACTGACTCTCAGCTGGTTGACAACAAATTAACCGACCCGCGACCAAATGACTGACTGACTAAATTATCCACCCGCCTCCCACAGATCCACATAACCTATTTAACGACTTGACGACTGACCAGCTCCCGACTCAACCCACCAACAGATTGGTTAACACCTTGTGACCTGATGATCTAACGACCAACCCACTGGTTGATCTGCAAACTGAGTTACTGCCTCACCAAATGACTTACTGACCCGCATCAATGCAGAATAACTGATCTGCTGAATAAACCACATCGAAAGTAGGGCTGCAACTAACGATTATTTTAATAATTGATTAATCGGTCGTTTATTGCTTCGATTAATCGGTTTAAAAAAAATAATTCAAATTGTAGGACCAGTTGATATTGAAGGAACCAAACATCAGTTGTGTTATAATTATTTAAAAGAACATAACTGAACCAATACAAAGGGGCATACATGTATATAAGATGTATACAAGATAATGGTTAAATAAGATTTAATGTACTTCAGGCACCACATACAGTCCAGTTTCATCCTGAGTGGCCAGACTGGTCAAATATTACTGTAATAACCTTTAAATTTACACTTCAAAGTTTTTTTTCTGTCAATATTTTTACATGATCTAACAGTTAGTACTGTGAGGAGGCCCTCCGTCTCGCCGTCTGAACAATCACAATTGAAAAGCAAATAAAGATCCAGAGGCTCAGAACCCCTGAAGTGAAACATAAACTACTACATAAACGCCGGGCAGCAGAAGTGGAGATCGTTTCTGGATCGTTACGTTCCAGAAGGTGAAGTAAACGGCTCCACAACATTAGCTGCCCACACTTTTAATAATCGAATTCTATCGATTCGTTGTTGCAGCCCGAATCCAAAGATCAACAAACCTACCCACTAACTCCTTCACCTCACCGAGCGTCGTCGGTCCGACTCGACCCGCCGGCAACCAAGAACCAGAGACCAAAGCTAACGTGTGGAAGTCAATCGTTTCAGTTTCAGCACCGGGAGAAGCTTCCAGTTCCAGAAAGTGGTCTGACAGCCGTCCTCTTCTTCCCTGCAGGAGTCGGAGCTGTACATCTGCCTGTGACGCCTCTGAAGCTGGAATGCAGTTCAGAAGGATTCATTCTTCTTCGTTTGGGAGGAGCGCCAACGCTCTGATGATTTGCACTGGATGACGTGGAGCCCAGCGATCAGAAGTCCAGTTTTTTTGTTCATGAGGGAACTATTTGGTTTGATTTTGTTTGTACTTGCAACTGCTTTTTGTAGGCAAAACAGTGTTGTTGTTTTTTTTTTATTGTGAATCCTGTTTTGTTTGAACTTTGACTACAGATGTAGTCCGTTTTGTTTTGGTTTAGAAAAAGTGAAGCGTTGATCTTTAAAACCAAATTTAAGTGCTTATTTTACTGAATAGTGACTGTTGGTGGTTTCTATTTTTAAAGCACTTATAAATTAATGTTTTAAAAGACAAAAGTAAATATGAAATTAAGTAAATCAACATGAATATGTTCAGTATAAGTGTCTATGGTGGTGCGTTCAGGGCACATTAAGAAAATTTGTATTTTGAAATTCAGGTGAAGGTCGAGATTTAAAATGTGAAAATTAAGCAAAATAAATTTTTTTAAGAGCTTACATTTGAATAATTGTTGATTTTTCCTTTATATTAACTCCGTTTGACTCATTTAAACAAAGTTTCCTCATCTTTTATTCACATTACTAGTTTTTTTCAATTCAATTTCATTAGTGATTTTGAAAGTCATTATTTTCTGGAAAGTTTTTTTATCCACTTTTCCCTAGAAATGTTACACCTTGACAGATTTTTATACTTTACCAGCATTTCAACACCAGGTTGGATTGCCTCATTTGCAGTTTAGTATTTCAACTTTTTAACTTCGTTAAAATGTAACTATCAATCAAGTGTTAAAATTGTCCTGCAAGAACCATCTTTTCTAAACTTGTGGTCAAACAAAACTACCTTCCTTTGATTCTGGTTCGTACAGAACACTTTAAAATGATATAATCAAGCACAACCACAATAAATCTAAAACAATTTTTTATCAATCCCTAAATTTGTCAGTTTGTCTCACTGAATTTTTCTTTCATAACCCCCCCTAGAAAATCCTATTTTATTATAATCAAAACTTTTCTGCTTAACATGCAAAATGTATTTTTTAATTTATTTTCTATATTCTAAAAAGCTAGGTCCATTGATTACATGATCAAAAAAAAATATATATATATATTGCAGTTGAGGGAAGAAAAAGACATTTGACTATATTCTCTACATGAAGGTGGAATCGTTGACCCTTTAAATAGAATATTCTTTTAATTATGTTTGACATTTGAAGCTGATGTCCTTCATCACACTGACACTGCGGAGCGTCTCGGCCTCGTTCGCTCCGTTTCTGAAAGGTGGCGATGAAATGAAAGGCTGCGTTTTTGTTCTGAAAGCTTTTTACTGGAAATGTACATTTTGAAGCTGAACATCAGAAGTGGCGTTTCTGGTGTGCAGCTGCTCGTCCAGCGGTCGCTTCGCTCCAGCTTGGCGGTCCTGCTGACGGGGTTGGAACCGTCACTCGCTCACCGGGGCAGAAGCTTAGTAGTCTGTCTTTCATGTGGCAGTTTAAAATGAAACATGCATCTTCACTACAGTTACACTCCGAATGAGTAGAAAATAAAACATGATCAAGTCTCAACCCCCCCAAGTTACAGCAAAAAACTTTTAAATTCTTGTGATTAATTACATATTTATAGAAGCAGAGGCCAATTTTCTATATTGGTTCAATAGATTCTTCTTTTATTCAATCCATTGTCCATCGTCCCAAAAGGCACAGTGCACAGTCCTCTGAGCCACTGAGCCAAATACTGACGGAGGGGGAATCGAACTCCAAATTTAAATAAGTCGAGAAAAATTAAAACATTTACACAAACACACAGGTGAGCCTCACCTACTTCGTCTCGTTCGTTTAACTCGCGCTGGGAGTTTACAGCGGGACGTTTCTGTGCCAGAGAGGTCGAAGGACGAGAAGAAAAGCTTTGAAGAAAAACAATCCAGAGAACGGAGGAGAGGAGAGGAGGGAGGGAGGACGTCTTCAGAAGAGCCGCGCCCCGAAGCCAAAAGTCTGTTTGATGGCCTGGAAGTAGTATCTCTTCCAGCCCTCTTTCGTCTGGTCCTCCTGGCTGTCCGGGACGCCCCGGCACTCCACCTTCAGCTCCGTCTCGCTGCTCCGGTCCAACAGCGACATGCTGACGGTGGCGTAATGCTCTGTGGGGGCACAACACGGAGGGGGGGGGGGGGGGGGGGGGATCCAGGAATTTTCATTTCAGAAAGGTGCAACGCCAGCTTTTTGGTTTTCACTTTGCAAAACAATATATATAACCCAACGATCCACACCGACACTCAGACCCTTTGTTGGTCAGCCGCGCTTAAACTTTAATCTCATGGAAAGGTTTCACTTTTTCCATGTTTTGTTACGTTGCAGCTTTATTCCAGAATAGATTCAATTCTTCTTTTGCCACTCAAAGTTCTACAACGAGGGTTTAAAAAAAAAAAAAAAAAAAAAACAAACACATTTTGCTTCAGGGGCCACATTCAGCTCACTTTCATCCCGGGTGTGTCGGACCAGTAAAATACAGCCACAAAGGTTTGATTGAAACTTGAAGGTTTTTCTTTGCGTCGCAGACGACAGGTGATGAAAGAGATTTTCACAAGAACCAAACGATGACTAGAGAAAATGAGTCCAATCAAACGTAAAGTCATTTTAATGAAACTTTCTGGTGTAAAATCCAGTGAAATGTCCAGAAAGCTTCTCCTGCAGCTGTTGCATTCTGGGAGTTTTTACAAACCCGCCCTGACAGCGTGGTTTTGAGGCTAATTTGATAGAAACCAGGGAGTTTTCATGGGAGCGTCACAAGATCTCAGCTCAGGTTTCAGTGTCGAGTCTAAAACTCTTAAAAGTCATTTTCTTGGTGGTTTGGTGGGACTGGAGCTTCTTACAGCCCAGTTTTGACCCCCGGGTCTCATGTTTGACCTTCCTGCTGGAGATAAAATACAAAAGTAATTGACAACACGAGGCAAGTTTTGGTTCTTTTTTAAAAATGTATAAAAAAAAATAATTAAAAAAAGCCCCATGTACAGAAGTATTCATAATGGAATCACGCTGAAATACAAGAAACTGGAAAAAGTGAAACAAGTAGTTTCCAGAAACTCTGAATGTAGACTTTTATTTTCTTTCCCTCAAACTGCTACCAGAAGAGGAAACGGACTGGACGTACCACAGGGCCAGTTGTTATATCGCCACTTCATTACTATTTTCTCATCAGGTACCTGGAAGAGAAAAATCATTTACTTTATTTACAAAAACATTTGACAAGGTTGCTAAACAATGAAGACGACTTCACGGGTTAATTTGAAGTAGGAACACGTTCCCTGATGTGTGTGATCGGATCTGATCTGAACTTTTTCTTCTGACTTATTAAGAAAAAAACTAATTAATGCCGTGTCTCCAGGACGTCCAGGCAGTGGGGACTCGGCGTTCAGAGTTGTGAAGCTGAAACTCACCAGCTCTATGAATTCACCACAAATGTTTCCGTCCAGCATTCGGAACTTCCCTCCCCGCTCGCCGTCCACCGCCGCGGCGCCACGGGTGAACGCCTGGACCATCTGAGGAGCGACCGGAGCAAAGTCACACGCCTGAACGACCTGCTGCACCCCGTTTAGCGGTGGTGGTGGTGGTGGTGGGGGGGGGGGCAGCTCACCTCCTGGTTGAGAAACACCCTGTAGAGCTCGGCAGGCGAGGTGAGGAACGTTTCCCGCATGCTGAACTTGCAGGTGGGGATCTTGACGCCGGTGTTGACGGGCGCCGCCGTGCTGCTGGTCGACGACGAGATCTGCACCGCGGAGGACAGGCGGACGGGTTAGTCACCTGGAGCACAGTGATGCTGGGCTCACAGTGAGTGTGTGTGTGTGTGTGTGTGTGCAGCACCAACCTGGGTCTTGTCCAGCTTGGCTTTGGACTGCGACGTGGTCTGAGGCTTGGCCACGCCGTTGGCCGTGGGCAGGATCATCCCCTGTGTGAACTCTGCAACAAACAGTGTCAAGCATCTGAACATCTGAACCACTGCAGCCGAGAGGAAGCTGCAGGGCTTCGAAGCAGAAAACGCGCCGTTAAGCTTCATGAAACTGTCAGACTGCAATTTAATTTCCCTATATTTGAATATTCCAGGAAGGAATGTTTTTTCTTTTTCTTTATGTAAAGTGTGACGTGAACAGCAACTGGCTGAGAGTTTGAGGAGTGTGTGTGTGTGTGTGTGTGTGAGACACACACCCACCAGGTCCATTCATTTGAAGCTGAAGAGGTTCTTCTCTTTGCCACTGATGTAGTTTATATAATTATATACAAAGTTAGGAAGTGACGGGGCTCATGACACATTTATGTTGTGCTCAGTGGTCATGTAGCACCATTAATGTTTGTTTTGAATTACAATTTATTTCTCAGGTTAATCGTATATCTTGAACACTGTCCATTTCAACGTGTTTGATGTACATTTGTATGCAAGTGTATATAACATTATACCGTATCCCATTTCTCTGCTGCTGTATTAAAGTATCTTAATTTATGTGTATAAGGATGTTTTTGTCGATATCTGGATTTCATACCCCACAGTTCTAAAAAAAACAGTCTTAAAAAAACAAAACAAAAAAACATGAGGAGTTTTTTTGGACATATATATGTCCAATAATTTAATTGTACTATCAATTACAGTTTTACAGTTCATTATTGCTTTTGAAATCACACACAGACAGTTAATCCTAGATTGTATATTATTTAATACACTTGTATTATTTTCCTTCATTAAATTCAAAAGGATCCATAAAGAATCTAGTTTTTTTATGAATGATCTCATATTCCAGGAGTTAAGCATCAACTACACCTGTTTGGAAAGTTTTAACTTTTAGCCATGTCATCTATTAATACTTTACAAACACTTGTATTGATGCATAAATTCACGTTCACTTCGACCCAAACGAGAAAACCAGAAGAGCCTGGAACTCTGGATAAATCTCTGAAATGACTTTCGCCGGTATATTGCAGTTAATTTAATGGTCTTTTAATTAATTCCTTCATTTCTTTTCTCTGCTTCGTGTTCCTTCATCCTTTACTTTACTTTCATTAATTGTTGGAGAAGATTTGATTTAAGTTTGGTTTCATCTTTTTGTAATTCTCTTACAACGTGCAAATGAAGAAAAGGAAAAAACAAAAAAACAATTCAAGCAGCAAACGTGTGTCTCACAACTTTCCGACTTCATTGCCCTCGCCGGGAGTTCATCCCGCCTCACCTGTTTTTAGAAAGCCGACGTAACTCCCCAGAGCTTCGCGGACTTTCTCGGCTCCTTTTGTCTTCATCAGGCTGGTCAGCGGCGTCTCGGGTTCGTCTTTGTTGAGAGACACGGAAACCTGAGCAGCAAGGACAGGACAGGTTTTTACAGCGAGCCCCGCACGTTTAATGTCCCATCGCTTGACCGGATTCCTGCGGGGGGGGGGGGGGGGGACAGGACACTCACATCCAGGTCCTCCATGTCGTTCTCATCGGACAGGTTCGGGACTTCAACCGTTCCTTTATATTTCACCCCCGTTTTCGACTTTCCTGGTGGAAGCAGGGAGCGGCAGAGGTTTAAAGCCCGTCTTAGTGCTAATAATAGAGGTCAGAAGACATTTCTGCCCTGCTCCTGTCCTGTAAGACTCATCGATAACAAAGCTGTCATGTTTTAGAACAGGGGTGTCAAACATGCGTGGCCCGCCAGAGGATCTAATCCGGCCCGCCGTGTGATTTTTTTTTAATAAAAGTATAAATATGAAAACTGACAGAGGCTGATCTAAAAACACTAGATTGGCAAAAATGACATTCAAAACAGTCCTTGGTCAGAATTAATTCATGCGTCTGTAGAGGTCACACAACGCAACACCTTTCACAATAAAGGTGTCCAATTTATGTGAAGTGATACTTTAGACACTTAAATTCAAATTTTTTTACCAGATGATGGCAAATTGTTTTAATCCTGAATAAAGATATAATATCCAGATACAGGTGACTGAGGGTTTTTATTGTGTGTTGTAACTTTAATTTGTACATTTCAGAATAGACTGGCAAATTCTTGCAGTTACAAAAGGATCAAAAGAAGGAACGACTCTGCATTTGTCCATATCTGCAGTTTAATAAGTTACGCTTGACTTGTTGGGCCTCCAGAGGTCAGGTTAGGGTGGATGTGGCCCCTCAACAGAAATGACTTTGACACCCCTGTTTTAGAGTTTTGTCAGTTCAGATAAAAACATGAAATCCGTCGGGAGTGACACCAAACTGCCAGTGTAACCGGCTGAATCAGCACAACAGGTCAAAACTTCCCGTTCATGGATCATTTCTGTGTTCTTCTACCAGGATATAAAATAAATGACTTCCTATGAGGATGTTTAAAAGCACGTACCGGTCCAGGTGGCTTTCAGGCTCCACTCGTAGAAGAAGATAAGTTTCCCTTTGCGGTTGTTAATCGAGGCTTCTCCTTCCAACTTGCTGACCTCCGTCACCTCGCAGCTCCCGTCGGCATTCTCCACGCTCAAGCCCAGCAGCAGGGACTTCAGCTTCTCCGAGGACCAGTTTGTAGCGTCTCGCTCCGTCCTGGAAAGTCCAGCAGAGAGGACGGCTGAGGATTTGGGATCAAAAACCATTTTCTCAAGGATTCAGGGGACACCAACAGCAGGTTGCATCTATTTTCTGTAAATTGTTGAAAGAAATGTCGAATATGTGGACATGAGGGCGCCAAACGTCATTATTTTCATCATTAACACTTTTTCCTACTCGCCGCACACCACTGATTGTTGCCCTCGTTTTGCTGTCAGATAGGTAAAGCTGACTGAAACATTTGCAGCTTGTTCTGCAGTGTGTGCGTTTTATCAAAGAAAGTTATTTTCAGGCTCACACTTCGATGGACGTATTGTATTTTTAGCATGCCCCCCCCAAAGTCCTCCCATTTTTCATAAAAATAAGAAAAGAAAAAAATCGTATTATTTGAGCAAACTGGCTGTCAAAAGTCTGTTTTCTGACCACATTGAGCAAAGAGAGGCCACGAGATGCTCAAAGACAAAAAGGAGTCAAAGTGTTGAGTGATCAAAAAAACTTGTTTTGAATGACTAACGATCCAAACAAACAAAAAACAAAAAAAAGAATCATGGTTTTTAAATCACATTAATCTCTTGTAGGCTTCTTCCTCAAACTTCGCCCCGTCAGTCAAGACTCAAAAAAGCGACGTGACACTTTTGAAATCAGTGCTGTATGTGAAGGATATTTAGATTAAGTGTAAATACTGACAAATCACAATCGTTCTACTTTCAACGGTCTCACTTATCAACACCATCACTGATGTGTTTGCCTCTTCGCCCCGGGTCCTGCACCAGATCATTTGAACAATTGTTCAAATGATAAAATATGAACAATTGTTAAACCTTATTTATTTACAGTACCCATTAAACGGGGAACCAACTGGAGGGAGGTTTAACTGCCTTTACTGCAGACGACACATTACAACGTCGGACAGCTGTTGGGAATGAGATTTACCAAAAACCCAGTGAGAAATCACATTAAGACAACTTTAACCGAGAAATTAAGAAATATGACTGATGTTTACCAAGAGTCACCCAAAGGAAAAACAGTAATTCACATAAACAAGCAGAGGTGATGAGGCGAGTTTTTACCGTTTATTAGGAACAAACCTACTGAACAGACTTTCTGCTGTCCAACAATGGCATTTGTTTTATTTCAGTGGTTGAGTATTTTAGCGAGTGCAATAGAAAGCCTTGAATATATGGAAACATCCGACAAGAAATGCTTAATATAAGTAACATTTTCAAGTGCAAAGTCTTCAGGATTTAGACCACATTATTATTATCATTATTATTACTACAATATTGTGGATATAACTACAACAATTGGTATTAATTGCACGCTCTTACAAACAACTCAGCTGGGGGCCATTTCAGATATATTCGATTAGACGGACAAATAAATAGATGTCCAGCAGGGCACAGAATACTAACAACAATTCATAGAAATGATTAGATTAACTTCCTTTGGGTCCGGTCTGTGGGGTTATTTAACCACAACAATCACAGTTGCTGATTGAGAATTGATAAATGTTAAAATGGAGCAAAAAAGAAGAAACTTCATCTGTCAGGTGAGGGATATACACCTCTGTTACCATGGTGATGAGCACGGTTACCATGGAGAATATTACAACTGAGACAACTGCTTGACGGTTGTCATGGGGTAAAGAAACAACAACAATCACCCAGAGAAACATCTGAATGAGCTGCGATTATTTTTAGCCGGTAAACAGTGAAATATACATTTCAGTCACGTTGCCGGCGGCTCCGCCCCACGTGCTGGAGAATAACGGTTCTGACAGCTACCTTGATCGCAACATCTGGATGATGAGGTCCCACCAGGGGTTGTAACCCACCTGGATGTTTAGGCTCCACCACGTGTTGGTCCTCAACACTTATCGGACACGGAGACGTTTTTACAGCCGCTCACAGCACATGAGTTCCAGCAGCTAGCAGCACGCGACAACGTTAGCATGGCTACTACACCTTTTAAAGACGACACTTCGCCGAAATACACCCAAATGAATAACTTTACTGCGCGTGTGGAGTTTGGATAAACTGATGTGACGCACAAAAAGAATGTGGAAGTAGAGGAAATATTTCGGGGTGCAGCTGTTAGCATTAGCAGCTAGTTAGCATGCCGTGTCCTCTCGCCTCACCAATGCCAGTTGTTCACGTTTGTGGCGTCGGCTCGCTCCTCCACGATCCAGCGAGGGTCTCCTTCTCCCCACTTGGCCATGAGCTCGGCGAGATTCGGGTCCTGGCGGGATTAAACGGGGCGAGCAGGGAGCCGGTGCACGCTGCTTTCTAGAACCGTCCGACCGACAGCCGCTGTCTGAGTGAGCCGGTGCTCCTGCGTCTTAACTCCGGCCGTGGAAAGTGCTGGAACGGAACGTTCGAGAACTGAAGGGGGAAAAAAGGAAAACGTCCCGAAGACACAGTTCCGCCTTAAAGAGGAAACCGAATTTATGTACGAACTAATTGCAATTTCAAACAGCTCCAAAAGCAAAATTAATTAATAAAACAAAAATAATGGAATAATTTCAAAAGTACTTGTATTGTATTTTGTTTTACTTATCAAATATTAAACACATCTCAGATTTACTTAAAGAATATCAAACTTTTTTTTATTGAGCAATTTACAATTAGTAATTTAGAAAATCTATATGGCACTCTACCATTGTTTTATAATTTCTGAGATGCAAGAATATACAAGTAGATACAAGTGGCGAAAAGGCGAGGGGTTTCTCTGTAAGGTGAAGCCTTCTATTAAAGATATTGACAGTTTTTTTTATGGATCTGTATATAGAATTTTCCAGTAATTGCAATATCTTAATGACCAAATCATGAATGGAAGTTTTAACAGGTAAATACCCAAAAAATAATGCTCTTTATTAAGGTCAGAACGATTGTTAAATTTGCAAAGCAAACAGCTATGCAAGTCCACAGTCAGAAAATAGATACTCCGTTGTTCAGTGTCTTTGGTATAGAAATCAAAGTTAAGGTAAAAGTCGCTTTATTTGTCCGTTCAGCTAAACATTTTCATTGAACCGAAATAGCCTTTCTCTCTCACATGTAATTTTTTTTTTTTTTTATTCCACATGCTAACACATACAGGCTAAAATATAGATACATTTAGGAGTAAAAAAAGTTGAAAATTGAAGTAGACATGAAAGTGAATAAAAACAACCACAACACAAAGGTCAAATATTAAAGATCAAACCTTGAACATTCAGTTTAAAAAAAAAAAACTGAATCACTTCAAAATGAAGAAACCTTTTGACATGGATCAAGCTCCATATTCTTGGGTATGGATAAAATGAAAGAAAGAGGCAAATTGGTGGAGATTGAAAAATGACAATACAAAGTAAGAAGCAAAAAATAACTGAACTGTCTTATTGTTTTCTGTGAATGGAAAGTCAGTAACAGAGCATGTTCATGTAATTCTAAAAGTGCACGTTTCCCTCTTTGCTTTGGGAAGACCAAAACGTCTTATGGAACTCTGTTTCATTGAGAAAACCCTTGTTTTAAATCATCCCCATCAGTGAAGTTAAATGAAGTGAAGGGACACCAAACAAGTCCTCCAGGTTTAGTGTCAAACACACAGTATAATTACTGTGCCTCAGAGACCACAGATCAGCAGTGAAGTCCATTCAAAGTCTGTTGTTGTCAGGTCTCTCCGTTAACCGAGAGGCAGATTAAGCAAATTACCGGGAGTGAAAACAAAACCCTCCAGAGGCAGATGTAACAAGCATCATTAGGCACGATAATTACTGATAATCACACAATCACATTCAACGGGAGGGGAAAGCCTGTGAAGGTGGGTGTTACAGATGTCAGAGACTTGCTGAATACGCAATAACAGTCAGGAGGAGATAAACGATTCATAAACAATCACCAATTCAAGAGCTTGAAAACAAATCAGCGGGGGGCCGCGTAAAATATTCAGAGGGATCTTGGTCGGAAACATTCTTCCCACCATTAAGCAGCTTTATCCAGTACAGGGCTGCGGTTGGGGGGGGGGGGGGGGGGGGTCTGGAGATGATCCCAGGTGACGAGAGGTGCAGAGGTCAGCAGCTCATCACAGTGTAAACAGAAACACACGCTCTCACATTCACAACTACATTTAACATCATCAAAGACTTGTTTTAGGACCGTGGGAGGAAATGCACATGGAGGACATACAAACTACAAAGAAAGACACCCTGTCGTCATCTTCATGCAACTGCGGTCCAGTTCAGAAGTTCCCATTTCCCAATTCGTCACATGGCAATGACAAATAAACCTGGCAGTGAGGAAGTGCTTGCATCAAGGTTAAGTATGGCTGTATATCTATTACTACTGTATTTTAATATTGGATGTCTTTTTCAACAAAAAAGATAATTTTGTTGTTCTTTATCTTGAAGACATTGCTAGATGTCTGTAAAGAGGTGTACTGGTTAGCATGCTGTTAGTCACTATTACCATTGTACATATTAATATTTACTTATTTGGTTTTTCTTTCATATTTTAACATTCTATTCTATTCTGTGTAGAGTAATGCTGTAAAGATTTTCCCCTCTGGAATTTATACAGTGTATTATATTCTGTGCCAGACTCAGATTATGCTGTGCAGGATTTGCATGTTTTCCCTGTGTGTGCTGGGATTATCTCCAGCACCCTGTGACCCAGCGTTAGATAAAGAGGTACAGATGTTTGTTTATTTGTGTAATTTCCCTTAATTTATAAACATCTTTTCAGCAACAGACTCATACCATCAATGTGCTCTACAGAGTCACAAGAGATTTTTCCTTCCTGTGGCCATAAAACTCTACAACTCCTCTTGTAAATAATATTTGTTGTGACTTTCTGTTAATTCCATTCTTATATGCTCATAACAGTCTCTGCTTAGCCCTGTATTTATTAATATTTACTATTACTATTAATATAGTGGCTTTATATGGCTCAGTTTGGAGAGCAATATTGGCAGTATTGGAAAATTGCAGGTTCAAATCCCATTGTAGAAGTGTCCTTGAGCAAGCTGTTGAACCGCAAACTGCTCCCAAGGGATGGACTGAGGCCTTGCATGGCAACCACCTCCGTGTGTGAATGTCAATGGACTGCTCAAGCAGTGTAAATTGCAAATTAATGATATCCATATAGTTATGTAATTGTTTTTATTCTGTTATTATTATTATTTCTGTTATTATGTTATTATATTCCGTTTTAACTGTGGTTATGTTTATTCTTTGTTTTTTTTCTCTAATTGTGTACTTTCCACTTTCCCAGTATAATGAATGTAATATTCATCTCAAAAACTGAGATGTTTTATTGTTTTGGTTTTTGTAATTACTGGATTTTGCTTTAAATCTCGTTTAGAACGCGTGCTCTGAAATTTGGGGATCCGGGTTTTTTCATTCTCTTTTCTTTCACTGTGAATGTAAAAATAAAACAGCATCCTCCATTGTTTGTAAATGTCTGAATCCACGCTGGAGGAGTGATTGTTTTAAATGTCTGCAGGAGCAGGAGGAGTGATCAGAGCGGAGTGAGTCCCAGCCTCATGGCTCGTTCCCCTCCCCCTCCCCCGGCTCCCCTCCTCCGGCTCCCCGGTCTGTCCGCTCCGCTCCGCTCCTCCACCACCAGGACTCGGAGGTGCTTCAGTTTTTGAAGCCGTGGCATGAATGATCTCATCTGAACCTGATCTCCGCTCTCGCTGCCGTCGATCCTATGACCGAGACGGGAATAAAATAACCCGAACACGAGGTGAGTGCGGCCCGCTGCCTCTCGGGGACCCTTTGTGCGAGCCGGGCTCCCGGTGACGGCTTGTTTTTGTATCTTTTTTTAGGGAACTTTAAGAACCCGGCCGCGGAGAAAACTCTTGTTTTTTTGGGGCTAGAAAGGAGGAAGGACCGCGGAGGATGGGTGGGTGGGCGCTTCGAAGCTAATTAGCCCGCTAACATTCCGTTTTTTTTGGAGGGGCGGTAAAGGGGAGGTCGGCGGATGGGGAAAGCGTCTCTTTCGGCACCGTTTCCCCGTGTTTCGGTGTCCATATGGGGAGAGTTTATCCCGCGGAGCCGCTTAAAGCTCCGGAGCGGAGCTAGCCGGCTAGCTGTTAGCCGGCTAGCCGTTAGCTTTCCAGCTCAAAATGGCCTCATTGTGGCTCCGGAGCCCGAAAGACAAAGCACGCGGCGGCCGCGGCTGCCCGCCACCGCTCCCACGACCCCGGCTCAGCGGCCACGGAGCGGATACGTCCCGACGTTGGCGCGGGGAGACCGTGGGTTCGAGGTGTTTAGTGGGTTTATTTGTCCGTTTAGCGCGGCGGGCTGAGAAAGTGCCGGAGCTCGGAGCTCGGTGGGGGATGGGTCCGCCAGCAGCGGCCGCCATTGACGTGAAGCGGAGCAGGATTCTGCTCGGCTTCCGCGGCCAAAACTGCCTCAAATTTACATCTTTAACATGTTTAAAACTGTCTTAAAGCAGCTGTCTAACTGTGTGAGGCTCACCCCCAGACCCCACTGCAGTCAGGCCATGACGGGAGGAGTTTTAAACGCCACATACGTCAGCATTTTGTGGTAAAATCTCAGTGAAAACGGCTTCTGACATGTAAACACGAGAGTTGATGCCTTGTTTTTGTCGTTTCAATACAAACCAGGTGGATTTTAGCATCTGGAGCAGACAAATCTGTAAAATACAATATGCTGGGTTCAACATAAGCTACTAAAAGTCTTGTCATGATTTGAATTGCAATACTGAGAACAACGCTCATATTGTTATTGGGGGATAATTTATATACTCAGCCAATAAACGATTAAACTTCATACATATTTTTCAAATATTAAGATGTGTAACCAAGTCTCAAATGGACTTAAATTTATTATGCAATTCATGGGATGAAAGTGTCACTGGGTTTATGTCAAACCATATCGTATCATTCTATTTATTAAACAGAACCCAACAATATCGTGTTATTAAATAAAACGTGATCAAGTATGACCCACTAAACACTCTACAGCAGTAACAATTTGATATACTCTCACTTTCATCGTTTTTATGCGTACAGTCAATATTTAAAGGTAAATAACTACTCTTGAAACAATCAGAATCCCCAAAAGTGGCATATTGAATCAACAGAGTCTAAGCATGAATATACAAACTATATTGATTAACTTGGCCCCATATACCTGGTAACCAGGTACACAACTAGTGTTAAATACAATAGAATAACCAAAGAGAAATATAAGAACATATCTCCAAATTATTATAAATGGACAGTTGGATACAGTACAGGTATAAAAATGATTTCACAATTTTATTTTATTTTGTATTTAGTTAGAAACAAAATAGTTTTGGGATTGTTATAGTAAATTTAAAGCTAATATTTTGACCAAACAATCAACCTATTATTCCTGTACTCTGAGGTCAACATTTGATGATATGAATCCGAATACAAAATTGTTTGATTGTCCATTTAAAAAAGGCCTATAATGTGAAAAAGAATTGTGAACAATATGCAGTTTTGTGCATATGAATTTTTCCAGTCAGGCATTTTGCTACCAACCCGATGTGATGAACTACAAGTCGGGCCATTAACACCGCCACATGTTTACCTTTGTTGGGCAGAACTGTTGCACTGCATTACATCAGATTCTACCTCTTAATTGGCCATTGGCTTCAAAACATTATAACTAAAATGTAGGGAGGAAATATTACCAGCAGTGTCAATTGCAATTAACGTTATTGTGGGATATATTATGAACATTTATATACTATTTTGACAGTACAGCAAAAACCGAACTGTGACAATTTGAGTAAGAATAGTTGGGAATTGATTTACAATATTGGCAAATAACGTGCCTGATTTAGAACAAACTAAACATTATGAGTTCCTGACGGCAAAATAAATGATGGTGCTGTTTTACTGGATCACATGCAATAGTACCAGTTCACCTAATAAGTGGCTATTGGTTGTCTGTTATAACAGTAATAACTAAAATCCATGTAGGAAGTGAGCATTACCTGAAGTGTATGTTATTATCAAAATGTTAGACCTGCCATATACTTGGAGGTCTGTGTGTGAAACAGTAAACGAGTGGTGTATATTTGTCATTTACTCCATAAAATGCACATTTTTAGATAGTTGTGGTTTTTCCCAGTGTGACTCTGTTTTCAACTTTTTTTTTCTTTTTTCTTTTTTTTTTGTATCTGTTGTACTAATCTGTGATTCCTCCTTATTTAACTGTAACACATTTGTTATTTAACTGATATTTTGCAGAGCCATGAATGTAAAAAGTATCCATGTAAAGGAATAACAAGTAACCTCGGTCATCACTCTGGTCGTATTTGAATGATTTACGCAAACGTATAATTACTTGACTCCGATTCAAGTTATTTTTAATTTGTGTTTATTGGCACATTTGTAGGTGGACTCATTTGTCTGCTACAGATGCCTCATTAGATTACAAAGTAAGATTTTTCAACATATAATCATTTTTCTTATCCGAGGTGAGGTTGAGATTTAACCCTGAAATGCTAAACTATTGGGTGTTAAAAAAAAACATTAATCCGTTTTTCTCCATTGGGGAAAAAAAAAAGAAGAAGGAATGTGTCCTGTGCTTCTCTTGTGTGTGCACTGAACTTTCCCTCAGGTTGTTGGGCCTCCAGCTTGTGTTTGATTTCTCTTTTAATTTGAACACGCTTGCTGCCGTTTTCCTTTCGAAGGCGGTAGATCTCTGAGGCTCGGACGCACCACGCATGTCCATCATGACTGTTCTCTCACCCCTTTTTTGTATTTTAGATCTCCGGGCTCCTTCACAAAATGACCTCTTTCCCCCCCCTGTTTATTTTTCCCCCTATCCACTGTCAGGAGACGTTGCTCTGAAAGCTCGGACTCGCAGACCTGCAGGCTGCTCGTGTCACTTTAGAGCCATTTTCTGTCTGTTTGGATTATAAAACCTATTAAAATGCGGAGCTGGTTCAGATTGCTCATCGGATCGATTGGGGGTGGGGAAGGGGGTGGGGGGGGGGTGGAAGATTTTCTGAGTAATGGGGAAATCTAAGCTCAGAGTCACTTCACACATTCGATTCCATGTTTGATTGTATTTTTTATTAAAATGTTGAGTCACGGGCTGTTTTTTTGTTTGTGTTTTTTAAAACTGCACCTTGTGTGACTGTTGAAATGAGATGTAATTTGCACAGATTGTAGGGTCTTTACTTCTGCCGGGCTTCCTGAGGTGAACGTTTGAATTTAAAGTGGCTGGTCCAGCGACGATCGGGACGATAAAAACGACATTTCCTCAGATTCCTTAAGAGCTTAATAAAGGTGGCGGAGGCGGGAAAAACGGGAGCTTCTCTGCCGTGAACCTCACTCACTCACGTGTCTGGAGTATTACCTTACTGTCAATCTAATGTGCCTGTTTTGTGATCATTTAAAGAAAAAGGCGTCACAAACTGGCGCTCTGCAAGCAGGTGGAGAGCGTTCACCCCCATGCCCTGCCCACAGGTTGTTCACAGACAAGACTCGACCGACGCTGTGCGTCTCCTGTCCACCTCCATCCTGCTCTTTTCTTTCTTTCTTTTTTTTTATTATTTAGAGGAGGGGGGATGGGATGGGGGGGGGGGGCTGAGTGTTGTGTTCCTGTAAGACATCTGTGTGTGTTGACGTGGTGTTTTAATAAGGAAGTTGACTCTACTTTTCTTCCCCTCCTCAGTGAAGAGAAAATCTTGTTCGACTAGTTTTTTTTTTGAAGCGTGGCGTGCGTAGACCTGGAAACCCGATCTACCTTGTAAAACCTTAGCGGCTCACGGCGGTGTGTCGTACTGTTGATCTGTTAATGCTTTTACTCCTCCTGTCGCTTTCACCCAATCCCTTTTGTTGTTATTTTAATAAAAAAAAAAAAAAAATAAGCAAGTTGTTGATTAGGAAATGTTTTCTTGATCACAGGTGGCAGTCGGTGGGGGTGAAAAGTGCTCTTGATGTTTTTTTTTTTGTCCATGACAAAGGTCTGTGTAGTGTGTGCTTACTTTGATGCAGCATCCACATTTAGTTGGTAACCATGCTATTTTCGGTGGCTCAGTGGTCTGTTAAAAGTGTGGTTGTTCCGCCCAGCAGGAGTCTTGCCTCAGACTGGCCTAAAATGGGCAGAAATGGTGCTGAACAAAAGCTGCTTGTCGCTCGTACAAAAGTACTTGAAGCGCTGCAGCCGGGACCGAGCTGCATTGCTATTGCCTGTGCCTCTCAACAGGAAAGGTATAGCAAACTTTAAGAAAAAAACAAAACAAAACAAAAAAAAAACCCAAATACAACAAAGCATTTATTTCCTACTGTTTAGCATTTTGCAGCCTGTAGTTTATCCATGCAGTCACAGCCGCTTTTGAGCAGATTGTAGCTCTTAGCTCTCCCTCATTTCCACTCAGATATCACACCACACGTTAATGTACTTGCACCACACTTGCGCTGCGTTCCAGTTGCCTCGGAGCTCGGAATTTCACGCTATCGGATGTAAGGAAGCAGCGTCAACAACTATTTTTGCTCGATACGTTTCTCGTGGTGACACTTCCGCTCGCCACAGCGGAAGTGTCTGCATCAGGGGGGGGGTCAAATATAAAGGCCACCCACGAGATGACCTGCATCAATCTGTTCTACTGCTTTACCTCGTTCAGGGTTGTAAGGGGCTGCGGGGGAAATCTGCTGATTATGGGGAAAGACAGGAGACACACACATCTATGGGGCATTTAGAGTCAAAAGTACCAGGTTGCAGAAGGAAGGGTCTCTACATAAAACCGAAAAATTTCCGGTGCAAAGATGTAGTAAGTTGCTGAGAAAAGAAGCAACTGATGACATTTTTTTTAGTGGAAGAACAGTAGCAGTAGTGTAAAATGAGTGAAGCTGCTTTGCTGCCCCCCCCCTCCTCAGCCCCCACCACCAGAAAACGGTCCTAAGAGAGACCAGCTCCCTCTCCTGGGTCTTTCCAATGTATCCCGACTGAAACCATCTGGTGGCTGCCGTTCCCACCTTGTCCTCAGGGGGCGCTCATCTTCCAGTAGGACCCCTAAAGACGTGAACCACACAAAGTCTGCAACTCAGGCTGGTTTGTACTGGTTTCGTTCTCGTCTCTTCTCCAGACCGAGTTTGACACCCCTGATGCATTCCTCCGCTCCCACGCCAACGAATTGATGAATCTAAATAAGCCGAGGCTCCGAGACAACTGCGACACGCCGCTCCTCCTCTCACCATGTTAGATAGCGAAGTTCACACATTTTAGACTGTCTTGTGTTTGTCAGTGTGATGATTTCTGTGGACGAGTGCCCCCCCCCACCCACCCCCGTGCGCCTGACTCTCTCTCTCTCTTGTTTCCTCGCCGCCACTAACAGAGAGACAACATGTTCCCGAAGGGCACCAAGCGCAAGTTCTCCGACTCCGCCGAGGAGCCGGCCCCCAGTGGCGACCAGAGCCCGGAGGCCGCCGCCGCCGCCGCCACCACCACCACTGCCGCCACCACCACCACCACTGCTGCGGCGGCTGCTGCGGCGGCCGCGGCGGCGGCGGCTCGGACGCTGTCGTCCTCCTACAGCCTCCAGCGCCAGTCGCTGCTCGACATGTCGCTCATCAAGCTGCAGCTCTGCCACATGCTGGTGGAGCCCAACCTGTGCCGCTCGGTGCTCATCGCCAACACGGTGCGGCAGATCCAGGAGGAGATGACCCAGGACGGCACCTGGCAGATCATGACCCAGGCCCTGGCGGCCGCCCAGTGTCCCGCCGACCGCCTGGTGGCCACCGAGGTGCTGTGCCGGCAGACTGACGCGGCGGCGGCGGCGCAGGCCGGCCAGAGCCCCAAGCCCTTCTCCGCGGCGGGCCTGGAGGACGGCTACCACGCGGAGGAGGTGGTGATGGAGGGCGACGTGGAGGCCGAGGTCACCATGTCCGCCCTGTCGCCCGTCTCGCCGCAGCTGTCCTCGGCGTCCTACCTGGCGGGCCCCTTCGGCATGGGGCCGTGCTGGGAGGAGGAGGAGGAGGAGGAGGACGGCGACTGCGAGGAGGACGAAGAGGAGGACAGCGAGGAGTGCGTCTCGGAGGGGGACGAGGCGGACCGGGACCACTTGAGCTCGGACTCCCGGACAGGCGAGCAGGTTTTTGGGACGTTTGAGATCAAGCACCCGGCGCCGCCGCCCGACCCGGCGCTGGAGGAGCTGTTCTCGGACGTGGACCCGTCCTACTACGACCTGGATACGGTGCTCACGGGGCATGCAGAGCACCCCCAAAATGGGGCCTTACGACCTGCTGGACAGCCTGTCCCCCCACGGGCCGTCCGCCCTGAGCTCCAGCTCCAGCTGCAGGTCGGACCTGAACGAACTGGACCACATCATGGAGATCATCGTGGGGTCCTGAAACCCCCCCGCGCCCCCCCCCCCCCCCCCCCCCCCCCCCACAGACTCCTCCCAGACTATGCACCGTTCACGTGCATGTTCTGCTTGTGGGATTGTTTTGACACGGAGACTGTTGGACGCTTTGTGGACAGGGTGGGAAACTAACAGCGGGGGCCCCTCCCTAGAATCCTGATATTGGGGGGGGGTGAGGGGGGGGCTGTTGACAGCCTCTGACAGCCCCCCTCGGGCAAGTCGGCAGCTTTCTGTTGTTTTTTTCTTTCTGAAAGTTCACCACGCACTTAAATGTTACGAAACTCCAAATTTTTGGGCCGCAGCAGTTACTTTCCCACCTTGCAGGTGAAATCCAGAACTCCGCCAGGTGTCCGCGAGAAGGCAAAGATAATTACCTACACCATGATGCATTCTTATTTACGTATTGTTTCCATGTTTACGTCTGTCATACACCCTGTCGTACTTTTTGCGCTTTCCGGCTGTGCTCTTCTGCCATTTTCTGTCCATTTCTATTTATTGTTACATGGACCGAGAACCAGTTCATCCTCACACTACATCACGAAACCAGAACAAATTGTAAATCCAAATCTATGAATCAATGCATATTTTCCTAGAGATTTGAGCAATTATGAATGGAATATATGTATATGTACGTATGTGTATATAGAAATATATTTTTTGCATTATACAGCTGGGGGATTTTGCAAGCATCATTTGATATTATTGTTATTTTCTTCCTCTCCCAGGCGGTTTTTAAGATTTTAATGTAGCCAGACTCGAGACGGTGTCTTCCCATGGTTCGGTATAATAAGTCGACTGTAACACGTGTCAGGACTGGCATTGTCACATTGTGTAGATTTTTTTTTTTTTTTTACTTTTATTTTTCCTTTCGTTTTCCTCTAAAGCTTTATGCAGAGCAGGAGGATCGCCGCCGTCCTAACCGACCAACCGGGGGTGGGGTTTGTAGTGAGTTTCCGGTAGGCGACCGGTGGTCGTCCCCCTGCTCTGCTCTCATCATCATCAACAACAACAACAACAACAACAGGTCCAATCAAGGAGCAGCTTTTTTCCTGAAGCATTTGGAGAAACCCCGAGGTGACGACTGCATCCAGAAGCCATATTTCTTTTTTTCTCATTTGTTCCCACAAATGAAGAATTCTGTGTGTGAACCCATCTAATTTATTGTTTTATTTATTGTATTTATTGTATCTAGGTACAGACATGCCATATTGACTCAACAATTCAACCACGAGGCCCGATGAAATTGTATTTACCCAAATTTCGCCCTTCTTTTTGAATGCAGTACCTATTTATTCCTCTTCTTTTTTCCTTTTTTTTTTTTTTCCTAATATAATTAGTAGTAGTATTAACAACCGGGTTACTCTTCAAATTACTATGCAGCTCTATCATCCATGTTTCAAACTGACTGTACACAGCTCAAATGTCCTTTAAGTCCTTTATGCAAACAGTTGCCTTCTCTCCTGAATATGTGGAAAAATCTGATGCATTTTTTCTAAATTGTTCCTCGTATCATCGCGATGAAGAGACTTAACTCAGGCAAACACAATGTATTGACGAAAATACAGTATTACGACGCGCTTATTACCTTACCACAACACTCCTGAAGGATGTCACTCTGGTCTGAATGGGAGCTAGAACTTCAAAGACTAATTATCGTTGTAAAATGTATGCATTTTTTTATATTAAGAAAAAAAACAAAAACATTGTAGCATCTTTGTAAATATTTTTTATAATAAAAGGTGCAACTATTGAGAAGGTGAAGTGGTTCTTTTCACTGATTTTTGTCTCATGGTGGTTTTGTTTGGTTTTGGAGGATCTTGGATTTGGAGTTTATCTGCATATATCTGGAAAGTAACACAATATTAATGTTGTTTACACGACATAGTGTCAAGAAACGTTTTGCGGTCCAACAGAAATGCTTCAAACTGTTGGTGTTTGTAATGAAACCACACACCGAGAATATTCTGCTCTAAAGGTCAACAGTGGCAGAACACTGACGCTCTAGTGCAGTGTTTTTCAACCACTGTGCCACGGCACACTGGTGTTCCAATTTCACATTTTTTTCTTAAAATAATTTGCTCTCACAGCCGCTGTCAGCTGTGAGAGCAGTGTTGAAGAGGAATCGTATAAATACTCTTCGCCACTAGATGGCAGCACAGAACTTTGCCGCTGAAATTGAAACTGAAAGACATCAGTCAGGTTAATCTCCACCACCTGCTGCTCCCATCTTGTATCAAAGTACTGTGTCAGTGACAGTGATGGAGAAGTTTTTGAAAAGGAAGAATGTGAACCAGGATCTCAGCTCTGTGTTCATCCAGCAGGTCCAGGTTTCACACTGAGTGAGTAAAGTTTTAAAAAAGAAATTGGGAAATACTTTTTACTGTATTTATTTGATTCCTGTTGATAAAACTTTGAGAATGACTCTGTAGCCTATATTAACAATATAGAGTTTCAAATTTTACCATTTTTGGGTGGTGGTGTGCCTCGAGATTTTTTTAAACAAAAAAGTGTGCCTTGGCTCAAAATAGGTTGAAAAACACTGTTCTAGTGGACAGACCACCAAGTTGGCTGTCAAAATAAAAGTACCAGGTCCAGTTGAATATGGACTGGGGGAGCCACGGCACAACAGAGGAAACACTGTTCTACTGAGCATGTGCAGAACCACTAGTTGGTACCAACGAGACGACGTGGAGCCGCGTTCCCGCCGTCCGACTGTCTTTTATTACAAACTGCTAATTTCTGATTTTTTTTTTTTCTGTCATTGAAAAGTTACAATTTTCAATTCGTCAAGAGAAGTGTATCACCGGCAAAGATTTGGACTATGGTAATATAAAGTGGAGTTTAGAAAGAAAGAAAGAAAAAAACAACCTACTGATGTGCAGGAAGAACCTGTAAACTCGACACCGAAGCAGAAGAGCAGAACATGTTTTTTATGCAAAGAGTCGGTTCTATTGTCAAAAGATTAACGAGGTCCTGAAATGTAAGGTGTTTATTATTATTATTTGGGAGAATGTTTCAAGTCCCCCAAGTCTAGACACCGAGTTGGTGGGGATGCTGGTTGGAATCTCAGTTGAAACGGGCCTGAAAAGGTTTCAATCGGCAGCCGTGGACGAATGGATGAACGGATTCACTACACAAAGTAAACGATCAGCTCAGCTGTTGTCACATAACAAAGTTATTTGAATTTTGAATCTCCAGCGGAGGAAATCGGGGGGAATCCTTCTTCGTGAGCGTGACGTCAAGAGATGTGCAGATCTTCATCTGTTGTATTTACATTGGCTTGCGTTGTTTCCCTCTTAAATATCGATGTTTTTACAGGGTTTTGAAGTTATAGTCTGCGTTTTATGAGCCTTGACGAAAGATTGAGCCTGGAAGAGACCAGAGGGAGGAGAAAAGGAGCACAGGCGGTGGGAGCGGCTAGCCGTTAGCTCGCGCCGCTAGCTCGGGCGGCTAGTAGACGATCAAGTAATACCTGGACTCATCCTCGGTGATTCCGCGCAGTCGGAAAAGCGCTTCGACATGATCCAGGAAGCCGGGTCGTTCTGCCAAAAGTCAGGACGCCTCAAAGTCACGGTGAAAACTGGCGGCTGCTGAGGAGACGAGGACGAATGGAGGACGAAGCGTCTTCTGTTTCCTCAAACATGGTCCAGACGGGGTCACCGATGGCAGAACGACCCTTCTGTGTTTCTGCATCAATCACTGGGTTTAAAATGCCCGGTGATGATGAAATATGGTTAAATTCAGCCTCTTCGTCGTCAAAACTCTGATCCTCCATAATGTAAACACAACTTGGGCATGTGCACAACTCATGATGTCACTCGATTATTGTCAGAAGCTCCGCCCAGCAGCAAAAATACCGCTGTTTATCGGCTATTTTCTCGCAGATTGCCGTGTTTTAACATTTTGCCTTTGGACCGGTTGGCATAAAAAATGTCCCTAGAAGCGACAGCCAGAGTGTTTTGGAGGTCGAATTTTCATTTCACGAGGACTTTAAGCTTCCTGAGCTGAGAAAACTTTGAAATTGAATTTGCGGTTTTGGCTCCAGCCGGATCTTCTTTCCCCGTCACGTGACGGACCGTGACCTCCTGCAGCCGGCCCGCCGCTTCCGACGCCGCGCCGGTGGTGAGAGGCTTCTCCTTTTCGGGACGTACAGCAGCGTGACGGCCGACCGCCGCAGCTACACGCCGGCACTGTACATGACATATGGGGCATAGCGCATGCTACAGCTGCCGCTGCACGCAGCACGCCGCCTACACTGGCCGAGGCCTCTGGTTAAAAATTAATGGCGTCTCGGTGAGTCGGCAACAAGGCAGCCGGGGGGAAAAGGCGAGTCATTGCAGAAAAGAGATGCAGCAGAGACAGAAGAAGAGCGTCTTTAAATAAAATGTTCATATTTTCACCTCATGATGAAAAGAATCAGTGTGACCTTTAACGTCGCAGTTGTAACACCGACATAAATTACAATTACTCACGTTGCTCATGCCTGCACCGTTATGATTACATTGATTACTACTTACTGGATTACAATCTACAGTCTAATGTACAGTATTCTATTACATATTTCATACGAGCAAATTTGAATGAACCCCTGTAAGTATCAGTGCCTTTAAATGTGATTTCAAAGTAACTAATACTTCAGAGTTGTTCTTCAATTACAATTACTTGGAATGAAGTCCAATTGTAGCTGTAAATCAGTCTAATTCTCCGTACTCTTCCCACGTCTGGTAAAAAAAATGTATCAGGTGTGGATGTAACAGATTACAAATATTTACATTACTGTAATTAAATAGCATTTGCACTATTTTCTTATGAATGTAATTACATTTATTAGCGTAATCGACTTCATTGCTTGTTGTATATCCATAACGTCAATTCAATGCCTGCTACTGAGAATTAAAAGTGGTAAAAACAATAACTAATACTTTTAGACGCATACTATAAAAGTGTACATTAACATAAATATTTCTTTTACTTGCAACACGAGTACAAATCCCAGTACTCTTTTCCCCTCTGGTGAAAGAATACAAATACTCACATTACTATAATCAGGTAGTATTTTTCAAAATCTGTACTTTAACTCACCTTTGAATCCCAATTCTCACTTTTGATTTGTGTGATCTACGACAATGATCCCACAAAGGTTGGGACGCTGTGTGAAATGTGAACAAAATACAGTGATTTACAAATCTTATAAACTTTTATTCAGAATTAAAACGACACTTTGGGGGTTTAAACTGGGACATTTTAACAGTTTATGGAAGAAAAAAAAATGAGCCAAATTTAAATCTGATGATAGCAACACATCTCAAAAAAGGTGGGACAATGTGATGTTTCCCATGTCGTTATTTCAAACATTTGGACTTGGAGTAGAGCACTTTCTGGAGTTGTGGGAAATAAATACTGTCCATTTCTCATCTGAAGCATGAAACACAACGCAATTTAATGCAATTAAAAAATAACTTGGGACCATTTGACAAAAATTATTTGTATTTTTGTATTTTTTGTTTTTTCTGTGAGTAGATGTCCTAATTTACAGATCACCAGACTTTTTCAAACACAAATTAAACTTTAAGAACATTTTCAGATTTACAGCAAAGAACAAACAAATGCTATTTACCCTAATTTTCAAAACATTTTCTGTGTCAGAAGATGAAGATCAAGAATTGGTGTGGGCTTCAGTTGTGAGCAGCACGAGGAGGAAGAGACTGAAGGGAAACTTCCCTTATTTGGAGTTTTACCACCACGTATTTCCGGTCACGTCTCTCCTTCCGCTCTGCGTCATCTGTCTCTTTAAAATGGTGCATTCAGGTGCTCCGCTACAGTGTCGGACACTTGATACACATTCTCCCTGGTTTCAAAATGTGTGACTGCTTTTCGAGCGTAATATCAATACTTCGATGTGCTTTGTGGAATGGCACAAAAGCCTTTAGAATGTAATTCATTTTCAAGCATTTAAAATATATAGAAACCTTCAGTGACTCTTTATTTCCTTTTCTTATTTTCAGCACACTAAATGCTATAAAATTATGCTGATTTGTACTTTTTTTCTGAGCTGGTGGTATTTAATAAAACAAAATGAATGATAATAAGAAAACTGATGAGAGAAGAGCATGACGGCTTTCAGTGACTCAGCTGACTGCAGTTCTGGGTGATTTTTACCCTAGTTTGAGGATGACATGCCTATTCTGAGTCAGTTTTGCAGATGGTATTAAGATAATCAATGCAGAGTAGAGGTTTTATTTTGTTTTATTTAAAAAAAATAAAGTTTTTTTTAAAGGATTTTCCCCTGTGCTGTGTCTAACCTTGTCCTCTCGTAGTACTGTAGGCTCCACATGCAAACAGATTATGGAACTTCAGGCCTCTGGGCACAGAAGAGTAAAAAGCCACCTCTTGTCCTACCAAACACCAAAAAACCACCGTGAAAGATGACGAAACACGATTTGAGCTCGGTTTGTGTACTCTGGCTGTGTATCCTGCTGATGTGTGGCGTGGTTATGTGAGAGTTCTGTTTCTCTTTGTGCTGATTTGTAGCTAAATGTGTGCCTTTTCACTTGTTTCGTAATCATTCCATGCTGCTGAGTTTCTTTTTTATGTCTTGATTATTTATTTTTTACTTTACTACATCTCATAAATGTATCTATAAATGTATCTTGTTCAACAGGGTTATCAGGTGTTTTTAATATAAAACTGAGAAATATATACGGAAATGACAAAAAATGTGGCGCAAAAGTTTTAATAGACCAGACAGACAAGTCGTAAAACATTGTGTGAGTGGAGAGACTCAATGATAGCTATACTCTGCAAACAATATTACTACGAGTACGACGAGTACTACTATATCGAACCCAAAATGATATTAACGCATCTCTATTCATTAGGGACTCTTGTACTGTAAAGCTCCAGTGATATGACGTGACGTCGTGACGTCAACAACGTCGCCCGCAGGTACACGCAAGAGAGCACGAGCATTGTCGGCGGTTTGGAGATTCTTTAATATTTACAGTGAATGACAAAAGCAATGTCACTTTTAAACAGTTTCGGGGCCCACACGCCAGCGACGTTTCGGGGCTCACGCGCCAGTTACGCACAGTGCCGTGCGCAGACAGACGCTACGCAGTGCGCTGTGCGTATTGTACGCCGGCAGCTGGAGGCGCGCGTCGCGTCGACGCAGAGATTGTGCGGCGGTGGTTCGCGGCAACGCATATCCTTCTCGTAATTGTATGGCGTGCCGGAGTACAAACGACGCCTGATGGCATTTGATAAATACTCGTCAAGTCCACTTCTCGTCCTTTTAATAAAACTGTTATCGATGCATCCCTAATTCTGATTATGTTTTTATTTTATTATATTTAAATGATTTCCCTGGGTCGTTTTGCGCTGCTCACGTGTGCGGGGAGATGGAAGCCATTTTCCCGAGCGGCCCTGAACACAGCGGCAGCTCGGCCGCACATTTAACGGCCCCGTGAGCTGCGGAGGAGGAAGAGGAGGAGGAAGAGGAGGCGGAGGGAGGAGGCTCCGGCAGCCGGCCGTGGACCAATGCGGTGTCCCGGCGAGCTGCGGAGCTCCCACCTCCTCCTGCGCCCCCCCCCCCCCCCCCCCCCCCCCCCAACCCCCCGACACCGTCCTCCTCCTCCTCCTCCTCCCCCCAGAAGAACATTCCTCTCTCCGGCTCCACACAGCAGCGGAACGCGGCGGAGACTCGACGGACTCGGACTCCTCATGACACTTTCCAAGGACACGTAAGGTTGTTTTTTTTAATTATTATCGTTAAAACTCAGTAACAATCCCGTCTAATCCTTCACACTTGAGGCGGTTCAACTCGTTCTTCCCTCGGTGGGGAGAGGAGAGGTTACCAGGAGACGTTTGCCGGCTCCAGGGGCAAAGAGAGTAGAAAGCAGAATGTTGTTTAAATCATCAGAAATGACACGTTCAGTCTTCTAACTTCTTGGTCTCGTCTCTTCTGTTCAGTTCGGTTCACGCAGCTTTTTGCAAGCTCGATCGGACTCTCCAATAGATGTGTAATAAGCGAGTTGGGGAAACGATGAGTAAAGTCAGTCAGTCTGCAGGAGTCTCGATAGTGACTCACAAATGTTCCCACGAAACGAGGGAAAAACTCACGGCAGCATTCTGGCAACTCGTGCAACGTTTCGAGCTCTCCTGCTTGGGGGGGGAAACACAACGTTACACCGACTGACTGGTGTGTATGAAACAAAATAACCTGGTCGGTGTTACACACGTCAAAAAAAATCATCTGCAGGGATCCAGGAGAAGTCTGAACCAAAGAAATTAATCTAAATGACTTCTGATCATCACTTATTCACACTTTAAACCATGAAAGTGTCAAAACACTTTTCAATTCCAACGCCTTCCTAACTGGGCCAGAGCAGTAACAGTGGAATGATAACCTTTAAATTTGAAAGTTGTTCTGTGTTGTGGCTCCGAGTGTACGTGATGGAAATGTCTATGTTTTCACAACTGCTACTAAAAAAAATGACTCCAATCTCACCAGAAAGCCCATTTTTAATGAAACGACATGAAATGTCCAGAAAACTTCTCCTTCTGACTGTTGCATTGTGGGTGTTTCTACAAACTGCCCCATTTGAGCTTTATCAGCATGAAAGCTCTCAGTGTTGTGCTCCCTACTCAAGAATCTTGTTAAATACAAGCCTATGTTTCTGCCATTATTTGGTGTTTTGGCCGATTGGAGTCTCCTCTGGGCTGCTTGACATGTTTGACACCCCTGCTTTAGACCACAAGCTACCAGAGTTTATGTGAATTGAGAAGATATTGTACAAAGTACCGGCATAAATAGTTCATGTATGTCAGGTTTTGTGTGTTCAAGTTAAATAATTTCAGTATTAAATAACTCAAGTCAGCAGCTTGGCCTTTTGAAATGTCAAAAAAAAATAGTGACAAATGTCAACGAGAGCATGAAATTGTCTAGTTTTGCACCATTTACATTAAAGATCAATTCATGAAGAAATATGAAAGGCTCCATTCAGGAGGTGGTGAGGGATGAATTAGGAGGATTAGAAAGCAGAGGAAAAAGGCAAAAAGTGGTTATAAATGTGCAGAATTGTGACATTAATATGAGCACATTGGAAAAGAAAGCACTGAAGCTCACTGCTCCTAACATGAACTGTGTCTTTATAGTCCTGGTTTGATTTAAGCTGACTTCTACAGTCAAGGCGGTAAATTCAGGTTTTTGACCGGCGTCTCGTTCCCGTTGATCCAGGTCAATGTTGGGTCGCGGTGTCAAGCGGAAGTGGAGCTGCCTGGAGGAGCTGGAGGCGGCGGTGGGCCCTGACGGCGCGGTGACGGAGCAGGAGGCGGTGGAGGAGGGGGGCGGTGCCCCGCCCGGACCCTCCGTCAGCCGGCTGCAGCAGCGGCAGCTGGTGCTGGGCCTCTGCCTGGACAAGCTGCAGCGGTACCAGGCCGGCGTGGAGCTGAGCCTGCGCCGCTCCGTGCTGCTCATCAACACGCTGCGGCAGATCCAGGAGGAGATGCGGAGCGACGGGGGGGCGGCGGCGGCGGCGTGCGCCCCCTCCGACGCGCTCCTCGGCGGCGTGCGGCGGGACTCGCGCCTCCTCGGGGACGACTTCAGGGAGGACATGTCGGTGACCTGCCCCGGCTGCGTGGAGGGCGACGCGGCGGGCTCGTCCCCGCCTCCGTCTCCGGAGGAGGCGCCCCCCCCCGACCCGCAGAGACCCTCGCCGGCCGCCTTCAGCGACGCGGTGGGCGCCATGGGCTACCTGGGCGACCTGGCCCTGGACGACATCTTCGAGGACATCGACACGTCCATGTACGAGACGTCCGACCTGCCCTCGGCGTGGGCGGCCGGCCCCCTGTGGCCCGTCAGCGTGTCGCTGTGGCCGGACGAGGACGCGAAGCTGCGCGGCCCCCCGGCGGGGGGGGGGCTGCAGGCCTGCCTGACGGACCTGAACGAGCTGGACCACATCATGGAGATCCTGGTCAAGTCCTGATCCAAGAACCAGGAGGGGGCCGGGGCGTCTCTTGACGGTGATAAAGGTTGGGAGCCGCTGGTTTTAGCAATTAACGATCAAACCCCCCCCCCCCCCACCCACCATGGACAAAAAAAGTTGCTTCTGCACAACCATTTGCTGACATTTCAAACACAAACTGAATAATGTGCGGTGAGCCGACCAGACATGTCGAGACAAAGCCGCTGCACTCGGAGCTCATTGCAGCACTCGAGCAGGAAGTGAGGCAGCGGGACGGACGGACGGACCGGCGAGGTGAATCTTCCTGCGAACGCAAGACGGAGCCTCAAAGTCTCTGACGAGGCGCAGAGTGAAAAAAACGCTCGGAGCTCAGGAGGGGGAGGGGGGAGAGGAAAGGAACCCGAGCTGCGTCACTCGCGCCGTCAGATCAGAACCTGGTTGATTATTAATCGAATTGCCTTCAATTACTTAAGAGGGCCGAGCCGCCCGAGGGCAAAGGGCCCCCCGGCTTCCCTTTCGCTCTCAGGACTGAGCACAGACTCCACGTTTGTATTTATTTGTGTGGAAGAAGAAGGACGTCGACGCTCCAGAAGCCAGGAAACAAGCGCACTCGCCTTCACGTGATATTCTTATTTATGGCCGAGCGGCAGAGTCACGTGTTGTTGACTTGGCCGAGTCTGTTTCCCGGTGTGAGAGTAACTTATGATTTTAGATCTTTTGTGACCTTGGACTCTTGACACATTGGCACCGTTTGCGACACAAAAATGGGAGCAAAGTGTGCAAGAAACAAACCTCTTTAATTTTTATTTGTATTCTATTTCATGTGATGTTTTCCCTTCTCGGCAGCTTGTATTTACGGGGAATCCCTCCGTGTCATGAACGCAGCATAAAATATGTATTTCAGCGGCTGGACCGGGGAGCCGATGGCCTCCGGTCAGCCGTCAGGAGGAAACTCTGCCATGTGCCGGTCAGTTTGGTACCAGAACAGCTCGGCATCGTGGCCATTTCACACCTGAATCAGCCTGAATGATCACACCGGTCAGCATTTTACAGTAACTTCTTCCTTATTGTTGCTTTCAAACGGGTCTTTGTGGGACGCCGTCAGGAGACGCGGCAGCCGAAGCTTTCGCTCAAATGAAGTTAGAATATGTTATTTAAATTATTTTTAAACTGGAAGAAGTGAAACAAGCCATTCTAGGTGATTTTGCACAGATTTTTTATTTTATAATTGTCACTGTGACCACACAGTGAGAATATCGGTGATGTCTGGAGGAGTCTGCACGTTCTTCCTGTGCATGTTTAATATGGCACAGTACTAACTGCCTCTCGAGTGTGTGTGTGTGTGTGTGTGTGTGTGTGTGTGTGTGTGTACAGTACGACACTTGGATTAAGTTTGAAATGGCACCCCTTGCTGTTTATTTGCACTCGAACAGCCTCAGCCGATCATGTCGAAGGCTCAAAACACAAATGGTGTCAGGATTCAGGTGGGAAATGACCCCCGCTAACGGTGCCAACTGACCCGCGACCATCTGAAAATTGTAAGTGGCAAAACGGACGCCTCTGTATCTCTATGGCCTTCTTTGAGACGGTGGGGGGGCAGTTTTCTAAAGCAGTTTTTTATTTTATTTTTTTGAACGTGTTTCTACCTGTAGCTCCAGTCTGGTGTCCAGTGGAAGCAACACAGCGAGCCAATCAGACGCTCCCCTGTGGTTTACGCCTTTTCTACCTCCTGCCCGTCTGTTTGACTTTTCCCTTTTTCGTTCTCTGTGTCCAAACCTGCACACTCCCGTTGGGCCCGCGGAAGAAAATCCAGCGTCCCCCCCCCTCTGCGGTCAGACCAAAGCAATCCGTCCTCGTCTCCGGGCCTCATGTCGACAACGTGCCTTACTACTGAGCTTTTTATTCACGCTGGGAGGAGGGGCGGCCGGGAGGGAGGGGGGGGTCGTAGCTGTACGAGATTCAGTGGTGAACTAATATGTAAAAACCTGCAATGAGGTGTTATGTAAAGCGACCATCGACCAACGTTTCTTCCTTCTTCTTGGCCTTTTTTTTTTTTTTTTTTTGCTGTGCTCGCTGAACACTGCAGCCGTATGAGCTTAATGTACCCTGACAGGCTGACAGTGAGCGAGCTGAGGGAGGAGGAGGAGGAGGAGGAGGAGGAGGAGGAAGAGGAGGAGGAGGAGGAGGAAGAGGAGGAGGAGGAGAGGAGGAAGAGGAGGAGGAGGAGGAGGGTGGGAGGAAGCTGTCTGCGTCACCGGCTCAGTGGGAGGATCCAACAGCTTGGTTTTTTTTTTTTTGTTGTTTTTTTTTTTGCCTGGACTGACACAACCGGGCCGACCAATCACAGGCCAGCGGCGAGCTGCACGGCTGCAGCTCCAACAACAACTTGTTTTCTTGCTACTGCACAGACGCTCAGCTGGAAATGAACCACTTCTCTCTTTTCCATCGGACACAACGAGACACTGGCGGGACTGAGACAGAGCTTGCAGTGTTTATTTATAACTGACCGTGTCTGTAAAGCACAAGCTGTATGTTTCTGATCATCATATTAATGTACATGAAGGATGAAATGAGATGATAATTCGTAATGTATTATATTTTTTGTGGAATATTTTATAGATTTTATTCAATTATACAGTAAAAAAAACCAAAACCCTTGACTGGCTTGCGTGAGTCTTTTGTTGTTGTGGTTGTTGTTGTTGACAAACCTGGACTCATTATGCAACACAACATCCCTCAGGCTGCTTTTTTAGGTCAATGACAAAAACATCAGATCCACATTAGAAAATAAGTAACCTGAAAACAACAACTGTGGTCCACAATACACACACACACACACACACACACACACACACACACACACGCACACACACACACACACACACACACACACACACACACACACACACACACACACACACACACACACACACACACACACACACACACACACACACACACACACACAGGCTTGCTGTTGTTTTTTTGCCTCTGTTTGGGTTATTTTGTCCTGAGTGTTGTCTCACAGAAACACATTCCTTTAAAGTTCCACTTACATTTGTCCCTAAATAAGCTTCTTCACCACAGCTTGATTTTTAAACATTAATAATAATAAAACAAACAACTGAATTAGTATCACAGCATTTTTAAAGGCTTTAAAAGCCTGAGAAGCAAGGTTGAGGGCAAAACCGCTCCCATAGTAAGCGCTGTCCAAAGAGGGAGCGATAATGAAGCCACCACTGCCCTCTGGTGGTCACTCAGCAGAACTGCAGATGTTTGTTGTTGGGTATGACGGTGCACAATACAAACATGCTGTTGATGCTGTTTCTGCGTGTTCATCACTAAAAACTGGAGTCAATTTCAGGAAACTCAACATTTACACAGAGCCAGCATCTGCAACTCTGGGAATACTAAATACAACACTGGGAATACTAAACACAACACTGGGAATACACAATACTCTGGGATACACTGGGAATACTAAATACAACACTGGGAATACTAAACACAACACTGGGAATACTAAATACAACACTGGGAATACTAAACACAACACTGGGAATACTAAATACAACACTGGGAATACTAAACACAACACTGGGAATACACAATACAACACTGGGATACACTGGGAATACTAAATACAACACTGGGAATACTAAACACAACACTGGGAATACTAAATACAACACTGGGAATACTAAACACAACACTGGGAATACTAAATACAACACTGGGAATACACTGGGAATACTAAATACAACACTGGAAATACTAAACACAACACTGGGAATACTAAATACAACACTGGGAATACACTGGGAATACTAAATACAACACTGGGAATACTAAACACAACACTGGGAATACTAAATACAACACTGGGAATACACTGGGAATACTAAATACAACACTGGAAATACTAAACACAACACTGGGAATACTAAATACAACACTGGGAATACACTGGGAATACTAAATACAACACTGGGAATACTAAACACAACACTGGGAATACTAAATACAACACTGGGAATACACTGGGAATACTAAATACAACACTGGGAATACTAAATACAACACTGAGAATACTAAATACAACACTGGGAATACTAAACACAACACTGGGAATACTAAACACAACACTGGGAATACTAAACACAATATTGGGAATACTAAACACAATATTGGGAATACTAAACACAACACTGGGAATACTAAACACAATATTGGGAATACTAAACACAATATTGGGAATACTAAACACAACACTGGGAATACTAAACACAACACTGGGAATACTAAACACAACACTGGGAATACTAAATACAACACTGGGAATACTAAACACAACACTGGGAATACTAAACACAACACTGGGAATACTAAACACAACACTGGGAATACTAAACACTACACTGGGAAGTTACATGATAATCCACACTCCTCCAGAAGTGAGGAAAGTGAGTGTATTTTTTTACCACTTCTCCTGAACCCAGTGAAAAACGTCCTGGTCGTGTTGAGAATTGAGCCTCATCTCATGTTTCCTCTGCTGCAGAAACGCCACGGATCAATACGGGGGGGGGGGGGGGGGGGGGCGCTCTGGCCTTCTGACTGATGCAAACAGCAGCCGTTTGACAAGAAGATATGAAAACATGCAAACACACAACCGATGTCAGCAGAGGATTAGACGTCACATGAATTATTGATGATTGACTTTTTCCACACAGTTTCACTGTTTTCACAGCGGGGGAGGAGTTTCCACTCACACTCCTCCACTCTGCTCACCACACGTCAACAGGCGCCTTGCAGGACGGTCAGTCCATCCAGCCAGTTCAGAGTTTTGCTCAAGGGCAGTTTAGCATGTGGTCAGAGGCAGATTGGGAGTTGAACCCGCAACCTCCCGATTGAGAGACGACCTGCTCTACCAAAGACACTCCTTGAAATGACTCAGTGTGGATTCAGACCACTGCATCGTACTGAACACAACCAGTGAACAATCCTCTGCACCACTGCATGTATTACAACAAGAACTACAAACACTCCCTCATCCATGCTTCCCTCCATCCCTCCCTCCCTCCCTCCCTCCCTCCATTCCTCCCTCCCTCCCTCTATCCTGGATCCTGGCAGAGTGCTGCGGTGTTTGACTCCAGGTTTAATGTTTCTCTGCAGACACTGCTGAGCCCCGTCTTTACACGCTGACTCAGCACAGAGCAAACTGCTCCACTGCCGCAGGACAATCGGGCGGACCGAGGTGACGGACGGGAGATCGAACCGGTGGCGGCTTGGAAGATAAACGTGCGGCTAATCGTCAGTGTGATCAATGTACAAGCCCTCTGATACACGGCCGGTGGTGCCCCCCCCCCCCCTTGCTCACGGGCCGAGGATGATGATTGCAGTGACTTTACACGCTCCTGCGACGACCCGGTGGATTCAAGTGCAGGTCAGGGACGTGGCCTCAATTCTGCAAATGGACTTGCGGGCCGAAGAGGCGTCCCATTCATTTATTAATTCGTTTTTTCACAAACATGGAAACTAATTAGCTCCTGGTATGTTGTTTTTCCTGGACCGACCCCTCCATAACTCCCAGCCGGAGCCAGGGTCACAGAGAGACCTCAGACTGCAGCCAGGCACTAATTATGCACTGAGGCGGCTCAACGGTTCCATTTCCCATTTGATTCTAATTACATATAATTATAACCCCTCATCAGCCAACATTATGGTCATTATGGTTTTTAAACCACGTGTTCTAAGCTAATACACAGAAGATGTGGAAGAATTTTTGGCCCATTTAAGAGTTAATCTGGTCAAAAGCTGTGAAATATAATGTAACCTTGGTCAGTTTTAGGCAGCGTCTCAATTCTCCCCCTTAGCCCTTCATCTTACCCCTAACGGGTAACGACAATATGGACTGGGAGTTATGACACCACGGGGGAAACGTTGTTGTGATTGGCTCTACTGAGCATGTGCAGAAGTGTTCTTCCCTGCGGTCGGAGTGTTTGACCAGCAGCATCACCTCCACCGTCTGCAGGGACACAGAGGCCAGAGCGTTTTCAGAGTTTCCTCCGTTTCCATGGCGACAGATTCGAAGCATTTGCATGAAATTCCACCTCGAGAGCCGTTTCGAAAAAGTCTTGTTTTCGAGAAAGTTTTATGTTTTTCCCTTTCACTAAGTCAGGAAGATCTAAATATTAAGCGGCTTTAAACTCTTCATGACGGCTCCTGGAACAAAACCTAAAGTGGTTTGAGGAAAACAAAAGGGGAGTGGTGACGTCACATGATTCCACAGTGACAGGAAGTCAAACAGCAGAGCTGTTTCTCCACATGCAGATGATGCTGTAGTAAATCGTCACCCTAACCTGAACGCACTGCCAAAATTATAATACCATTTAGTTACATGTTTAGTCAATTCTATTTTACACAGAATTAAAAAAAACAACCCAATCAAATGTTTGAATAAAATATTTTAATTGATATTTTTACATATATATATATATATATATATATATATATATATAAAATGATCTCCACTAATAGTTTGCAGTTTTGCATCATTATCCAATATTTAAAATGAAATAACACTGAAATAAGTGGCCTTTTATTTTATTTTGTAGTAAGCTAGGTCAGACACTAAAGTGAGACGACAGCGTTGAAGTTGATTTTATATTTTTATTTATATGGCAATGTCTTGAAAACGATGTCCGTTTACATAGCAACAGCAGAAACGTTGACTCAAGATCATTCATCACTGCCTTGCTGAAGGGCACTGTGACAGGGAATCGAACCCCCGGCCGCTGCTCTACCAAACGAGCCACAACCACCCCGTATCAATGCCGTGGCTGACGGGTGTGCAGACGACATGTCGCTTCAGGTTTTAACGGGTTAAAATAGTTTTCTGTCAAGCAGAGGTTCGATTATGTGACGAAGCGACTTCAGCTTTTTAAATAATTAACGATCCTGTGGGGTGAAGGATTTCTATACGACGCAGCGAGACAAAGCCAGAAAAATCTGGTTCCATGGTTTTTCACATGATGATGAGGATGACGAGGAAGACGAAGATGATGGCGATGATGATGATGATGATGATGGCGGGAAGCAGCTGCCAGTGCGCTGCATGCCTGCACATGGACACAAGATTCAATCCAATTTTCCACCAATTAATGATGAATGGTGGTTAATTAAAGGCAGAGCAGAAGCTATTAGCCACGTTAGCGGCGTGGCGGCGTGGAGATGAGACACATGCGTGAAGCAGGCGTGTGTTCGGCTGTACGGGAAGGTTCGTCATGTGACGAGCACATGACGAGTGTCCACTGGGAGGCTGCAGGTACTTCACTGGACACGTGTCGCAAACGTCCAAAGGGAATCTTACGACACCAAAAATACAAAGTTGTTTTTTTTTTTTTTTTTTTTCTTTTCATTCATCGGATTGTTTTTTTTACATCGTCTTCAGCCTCAGTTTGTGTTTCTTAAGAATTTGACATGATTTTTACCATTTCAGTTTGCTTGATAATGTGGAAACTACCGGAGTTAGTGGAGGAAGATGCTCTATAATCTGGTGTTAGAGAAGGAAGATGCTCTATAATCTGGTGTTAGTGGAGAAAGATGCTCTATATTCTGGATGTTAGAGGAGGAAGAAACTCTATAATCTGAGGTTAGAGGAGGAAGATGCTCTATAATCTGATGTTAGAGGAGGAAGATGCTCTATATTCTGGATGTTAGAGGAGGAAGAAACTCTATAATCTGAGGTTAGAGGAGGAAGATGCTCTATAATCTATAAATTGCTGCTGTCTAACCCATTAGACAAGCAATGCTAATGGCGTTCACAGCTGTTAATGCTAATCCCAGCTGTTGTGGATACATCCTGATGCTTATGCTACTTTTCCACTCCTGTCAGGACGACTGAGTGACTTCAAGATGAATGAAGAGCTCCTCCTCTTGTAAACAGTTTTGTCAAATAATAACAAAGCTGATTTTCTTTGGATAATGTTAATGCTAATAGTTGATTCAATGAGAGAGAGAGAGAGAGAGAGAGAGAGAGAGAGAGAGAGAGAGAGAGAGAGAGAGAGAGAGAGAGAGAGAGAGAGAGAGAGATGATCCCTGTACATTCAAAGCTTCACAGTGAAACTATAGAGGGATAGTTTAGATACAAGTCATACTGATCAGATTTTATCTATGATTTAATCCCGCGTTCACAATAAATACCACCTCCATACATCATGTGAGAAAATGTTCTGTAGAAGAATTTATTCATTATTTTATAGAACGGAAAAGCTGTCTGATCACGTTGCCACTTTATTCTCACCATGTCTCCTGTCATGCCTGATGAGAATGAAACATGAAGTATGCATGAAGATGTAATTCATTTCCTCCACTGCCCGGTGGAAAGTACGACGACGATCTGTCCTGTACAGTCAGAACCGTCTGACATGCCTCCACAAGACGATCTGACCTCAGCAGGAACTTCAAATTGAGCTTCAATTTCGTTCAGTTCGTCCCCAGCAGTTAATCCACGATGAACTCTTACTGCACTGTCACTATTTTACTGAACTCCTATTTACTGTGGGACGAGCTTCATTGCTCATAAAGGGATTTAGTTTTCCCGTCAGCCACACTAAAGACTTTAAATAGCATTGTCATTAGTCTATTTAGTTTACTGTCATTAACATTTGCGTGCATGTTGGGAGAAATTTGGCGAAGATAATTAACTACCAATAAAATCCCCTAAAACTGTGAAATATTTTTCAATACAAAGCAGATGACAGAGGTTCTTCTTCTGCTTCTGCTTCTTCTTTTGGTTGAATGGCAGTTGGTATCTGTAAGGTTGCACTACTGTCCAGTGTTGCCAGATTGGGGCCAATTCTGCCCAATTGGGCTATTTTTATTTACGTCATGCTGGAAAAAAATTACATTGGGCTGGGTCACGGTACGTGGAACTTTGTGGTTTGGGCTGGTTTTTATTGGAATGGACGGGTTTTAAGATATGATTGGGGTGGAAACTGTAAAGCTGCTCTGGCAACACTGCTACTGCCTCCTGCTGGTTCCAGCTCATGCACACCATTCTCACTGCTCAAAGAAAGAAAGAAAGAAAGAAAGAAAGAAAGAAAGAAAGAAAGAAAGAAAGAGATCAGCATCTGTTGCCATGGAGACGCTCCCTGCTCAGCGTTTCACACAGTGGTGTAGCTACTGGACCTCGCCAGTGAGCATTGATATGAGCTAACGGCTAACGATGCTAACTCAGTTCCGCAAACAAATGTGTCTGCGCTCTACCGAGTGTAGCTCTAGTCTCCAATGTCTTGTCACTGTTTCTTCTCATGGTCATTAGTTCAAAAGTCAGTTAACATCCACATTATAGAGAATCTTCCTCCTACCAATATCAACACTTGTTTTAAAACGAAACTATTGTGAACCTTGCAGTTTGTTCTGTGGCACTGCTGTTGTCATACAGTCTCGATAACAATCCTGTTTGGACGTGACATCACTGATGTCTGGAAGCAGCTTGTCGAAGAAACATGAGGAGCTGAAGAGCTTCCTGACGGTCACCAGTTTGATTTAGCTGCTTGATTCACTTATGGAACTGATGAAGAAGAATGTGCAGTTTGGCCTGAAGTCAACCTCTGTGTGTGTGTGTGTGTGTATGTGTCTGTCTGTCAGTGTGTGTGTGTGTGTGTGATCTGCAGGACATGAAGACCTGAGTGTGTGTGATTCTTTAAAGCCGGTGTGACCCGGCGCAGCGTATCGATCACTTACAGTTCATCTGTGAACATTCCTGCAGCCCGAGAGCAAACATCAGCGTGAAAACACACAGTAAGAAGTCTGAGGAGTCATAAATGTTTCCTGTGTGTGTGTGTGTGTGTGTGTGTGTGTCATAAATATTTCCTATGTGTGTGTGTGTGTGTGTGTGCCATGTGATGCCGGCCGGTCTGTGGGATCATCAGGTTTGTGTTTCACACCCCGTTTGTGGAACTGAACGCTCATCAGGTTGCGTTTCTCTGGGAAATAAAATGCACTTCTACTTTTTGCAAAGTTGCATCAACTCCCAAACTTTTTCACGACGTCTTGACAGCGACGACCTGCTGCCACGGATCAAACAACGACCACGTTGGGCTGTTTCCTGCTTCGACGTCCACGTATATCTAAAGATCACTAAACTTCACCAATGTGTGAGTTAAAGTGTGAATGTACAGTAAAAACTTTGTTACCGAGCCGTTTGCATCATGTGGGGAAAAGGACATTTAATGAAATCTTAAGAAGCGACAATAACTGAGCGACAAACACTTTGCATGCATGTTAGATTTTTTATTTTCATTTGCAATATTAAATAGAGCTTGTTATTGCTTTGATGTTGATTTCTGCAACTTTTTTTCACGACACAATGTAACTTGAATGATTGGACGTCGTGTTACTTAACATGTCGACAGAAACAATACTCACATTCTTTACTTCAGTGAAAGTAAACGTACTCATTAATGTTCTGATCAGCCACTTTGATTTTTTTCACAGTGAGTCTGAGGTCGCGGAAATGGGGGAAAAACTGGGGAAACGCTACTGGTCACGCAAAAACAAACAACAGCCCCCACTAGAGGCCTGGCATGCTAATTACATTGTTTTCAGCTTTTCTGTTGTTTCCATGGCAACCTGCAAGAAATGATGGCTGCTGATGTTTTACCCACAGACACTGTGATCCCGCCTGGTCGGAGATGCTTCCACTTTGTCTGCGCTTGATGGAAAATTAATGGAAGACGTCGAGTTTGCTGAGCGTGCAAAAATTCTTACTGGGGTCTGATTATTTCCTTTTTGGGCCTCTATGGGATTTCACTTACCGAGCTTAGCTTTAGAGGCCCCCAAAGTGCTTCACACCATTAGTAACAAACACACCAGCTTCAGTTTTTAGCTTAAAGACACTTTCACATGGGGCATTGAACCTGCAACCTTGCAATTGAAAGAACTGTTTCTTCTTTGATGGGTTAAAATCGTCTCGCTCTTCTCTTCCTTGTCTCTCACGTCGTTCTGACTCCCGCCTCACTGTATTTAGAGATGATCTGATTAGATACATCAATGACTGGATAAACAAAATGATTAAAAAATGAATAGAGTTTAACCACGGCGTCTCTCTGATGAATTCAGCTGTGAAGAAAGTGAAATATGCTGCTGATCAGCTTGTGGCGAACATGTTTTTCTTCTTCCTCGCAGCCAGAAATTGATTTTTTTTGGGGGGGGTGGGGGGTTGAAAAATGCTTTTTGGAGTTGATCCAAAACTAAATGCTGTGTCATTTCAGCCGCTTGAAGCCAAGAAGGGGGGGAAAGAAGAGAAATGCAAAGAGATTATCTCATCCGTCTGGACTCGCCCCGACTTGAATGCAGATCGGTGAATAATCTCTCTTACATCATGAGACGCAGAGACGGTCTGAAGAAGCAACGAAGCTGAAACGTGAAACCTTCAGCGCAGAAACGATCCCCTTTTGAATGATTGTTCATTTTGCTGCATGTGACTGAAGAGCAGAGTAACAGGAGGGAGCAGTTTGGGACTAAAAATATCCGTACTGATGCCAGATGAGGGTATTTTTAGCCTGGTGGAGGACACACACACACACACACACACACACACACACACACACACACACACACACACACACACACACACACACACACACACACACACACACACACACACACACACACACACACACACACAGAGTATCTGCGACCTGACACCTGCACCGCCCGTCGCAGTAACGCTGCCTTGTGTTTCCGCTGCATCGATCCCAGTGCTTGTCGGCTAATGCGCCGTCCACTCGCTCCGGCTGACACTGAGTGCTGACGGTCAAACGCAGGAGCACCTGGGGAGGAGGGGAGGAGGGGAGGAGGGCGGCCATCAGCCCCTCAGACCTGCAGCTCACCGGCCAGCAGGTCGCCGTGCTCAGATAAGCTCAATAAAAGACAGAGACCGATCCTGATGAGTCTGGTTCAGGATTTCGAGACCAGCAGATAAGAAAGATGGAGGTTTTCACCGTGTGAGCAGAGGAACGACGGCACAAAACGAGTCTGGATCCAAATCTGAATTTGACTCGATGTAGCGACGATCAGTTCAAGATCAAAACGTTCTTCTACCACTCAGCTGTTCACCAGGACCGAGAGGGCGTCATGTTGATATGGTGACCGACTGACCCACCGACCGACCAACTGACCAACCGACCGACTGACCGATCGACTAACCGACCAACCAACCAACCGACCAACCAACTAACAGACTGACTGACCAACCGACCGACTGACCGATCGACTAACCGACCAACCAACTAACAGACCGACTGACCAACTAACAGACTGACCGACCAACTAACCAACCAACCACCTAACAGACCGACTGCCAACTAACTGACCGACCGACCCACCGACCAACTAACCGACTGACTGACCGACCTACCGACCAACCAACTGACCAACCAACCAACCAACCAACCAACCAACCTACCGACCAACCTACCGACCAACCAACCAAAACAATCCACAAACCAACTGACCGACTGATGGACCGAGTGACCAACCTCTATAGCAGGGACGTCCAAACTTGGTCCTGGAGGGACAGTGTCCTGCATATTGAGTTCTCTCCCTGCTTCAGCACACCTGACTGTAACGATGATGTCATCACCAAGATTGTGAAAAAGCCCAATAACGAGTCCTTCATTGCAGGTGTGCTGAACTGGGAGGAGCTAAACCACATGTGTTGAACTCCGGTCCTGGAGGGCTGCAGCCCTGCATGTTTTCCACGTCTCCCTGCTTCAACACAGCTGACTGCAACGAGCAGCTCGTCATCTGGCTTTGTGCAGAAGGTGGTGATGAACCATCAGGACCTTCAGTGGAGGGAATCATGGAAAACCTGCAGAGCTTTGGCCCTCGAGCATCTGAGTTTGACCCCCCTGAACAGTACTGAACAAAAACCAAGAAGTGTCCTGGAAATCAGTTGCATTCTTTAGGTTTAGATCTTTCTGTATCATTGTATCTTAATGTTTAAAAGTTTGCAATTTGATTTTTGCATTTGTTTTTTCCCCCTGCAGGACCCCGTCCCTCGAGTACCGAGGTGGGAGACCCCTGCTCTATAGTAGATTGCATATTTTTCAGGGTGTATTTCTTTCTGCTTTTTAAAATTCAATTTTAAAATCTGTTTTTCTGGGCTACATTCTCGACTTTCTTATGTTTATTCTACTTCGGGGGGGTCTATGTCAACACTAACGGAGGGCAAGCGATGGATTCCTGTGTGTGTCTTGTGTGGAACAGTTGAACTGGAAATAAAGTTCACTTTCACGTTAACCTTTCATTTTGTAAGGGAGAAATAAGTTCCATGTGTTTTTCTGCAGCCAGACTCACGCACCAAAAGACAACGGCTGCCGTGTGAGATGTTCGCCTCCCCCCCGACGGGGAGATGTTGGGTTTCAGGCTCTTGTTCACAGGTATCGGGATTTGAACCGTCAACCTCTTGATCAGCCTGAGGAGGACGTGAGACTGGGTTCCAGCCTCAGAGGAGATGATGAGTCTGGTGAAACCGGACTCCTCCGACTGCTTGTCTGCTTGTCGTGACCTGAGAGTTTGCGAGGCTGCCGCCACAGCGGCTCGTTACCGAGTCGTCTCACTTCCAACGCCGCCTCGACTTTGAAACTTTTAATCCGACTGAGTTACGGTCGGATGCGTCGGGCATCACCGCCAAGTGACGGGGCGATCGTCCCTGTCAGATTAGGATGAAACTGACCAGAGACGAGGAGGAGAAGCGAGGGATGAGGCTGTCTTTGTTGTGAGGGAGGAGGAGGAGGAGGAGGGGGGGGTGGGTGGGGGGGGGCAGCTCCTCCCATAATGAAGTTAGTGAGCGGTGCTGGAGGTCCGTGTTTACAGGGCAGGCGAGGGAGTTTCCTTCAGTCGGACAGTCGGACGGCTTGCGAGCACAGAGGACGGCTGCACACCTCTCTCTCTCTCTCTCTCTCTCTCTCTCTCTCTCTCTCTGACTGTTTCTGAGGCTCATCCAGCTGATCTGCACACGGGCTGAACCGGGACGAGGCGGCGTGGACCGGGGTACCCTCCACCACCTCCTCCTCCTCCACCACCTCCTCCTCCTCCTCCTCCATCCCCTCGGCCTGACGCTCCGGGACCTCCGCCACCGCTGCCATCATGTGTGACTGTTTCCACCTGGCGTTCCCCAACTGGCACGCAGCCTCGTCAGGGACGGGTGGGCATCGCTCTGTTTACTCTCCCCGCTCTGGCAGTGTGTGTGTGTGTGTGTGTGTGTGTGTGTGTGTGTGTGTGTGTGTGTGTGTGTGAGAGGTGTGTGTTTGGATGCGTGAGGCGGCCGGGTGCTGATGCTGAGTCCTGCAGTGAGCGCTGGGTGTGTCTGCAGAGGAGTGCTGTCATCATGGAGGATGTTGAACTGCTCTGCACTGCTCCTCTCTTCCTCACCTCCTCCTCCTCCTCCTCCTCCTCCTCCTCTCTCCTTCCTCCTGCTGTGTGTTTGAAGCCTAAAAGGGGAACTCAGTCTGTGTCGCGGCTCCTGGCTTTTCAAACAGGTGACGAATGAAAATCCCCCCGAAATAAAACCCAGAATGATGGAAAGTTTGACGCTTCAGGCTACAAAAAAGTAAACAACTACAACCTGCAACAGGCGTTTTCTTTACTGTAACATCGACAAGGCTAAAATAAACCTTCTTCTATTGATCACTTTTTAAATGATTGCAGTTCAAAGAGCTCCACTGTGATACTGAGATCGAAATAAGAATAAAATTAGTAAATTATAAAAGTAAAACTGTGAAAAAAAAAACTAAAACATGATGATTAAAATTCCTTGAAAATGATCAAATCATTAAACAAACAAATAAACAACTGAATAAATGAATAACTAAATGCAGTGAAATAATTTGATACCAAAGAAAACAAAGTTACAGAAAGACCAGAGTAAACTGAAGTTAAGTTACAAATATGAAACAAACTAGATGGAACATAATAACAATAAAGACAAGACAAAATAATTAATTCTCATGAGAAAAACATGAAACAAGAGTAAATCAATTTTAAATTAGTTTTTTAAAATAAATCTAATAAAAAAAATCTATGAAAAGATCATTAAATTTCATGAAAATGTCATTAAATTATCAATTTACAAAGACAAGATGAAATATTACAAACCTGAAAGAGAAAACTACTGAAAACTAAATTGAAACTTGATGAAACTGGACGAAAGGAATAAAGGAAATACAACAAGATAAAAAAAACCTAAATCTAATGAAGAGCACCAAGTCAATTTAAATGATAATTACATATTTTTTTTTTATTAAAAGTAAATCCTTTTGATATCATTTTGAAAAATAACTTTAGAAATACATGTTGGTAAAACATAATAGAAAATAAGATGAGAAGAAACTGGAGTATCAAAACACGACATAAAATTTAATAATAATAATAATTTATGATCAATGAAAAAGCCAAAATATATATTTTCTGCCATATTGACAGCCACAAACTCAGTTTTAACGTCAGCTATAACAAACTCCTCTGTGACATTGTCTATTATTCCCATTGCCTCATGAAGGAGATCTGATGGAAGAATTCTGACACTTTGACGTTTCTATTCTGATCGTTTTCACCTTTTTCTACGTTTTCTAAATGTGTCATAAGTCCATTTTATTTCATATTGAATAACATGAAGCGCTTCAAGGGGTCAGATATGATTCATATTAGCTGTTTAAACAACATTAGTGAAGCTTCGTGCAGCGGAAATGAACCGTATCTCATCACGTATGTCGGCCTGGACCATAAAACATGCTGAATCATGGGAAACGGATTTCAAACAAACTGCATCTGGAACAAGCTCGACTGTTCGGAAAACAAAAACAAGACATGCAAATATGTAAAGTATATACTGCAGGATTATAATTATATTTAGAATCTTCAGCTGAAAAGTGAATCTTTAAATAAGTATATACAGACAATATCAAGGGTTTGTTTGTTTTCTTAGTACAGATCTTTTTCTCTCTTGTCCCTTTGAGCCTGGAACACAAGCACATTTCAAGTTGTTCACTTTAATTGAATTCACGGTGTTTACCTCGTCCTTTTTGAAGTCGCACTGTTTAGCACTTTGGATTCACTCTGCTGTTCTTGTTCCTCTTGAGAATGAGACTATGTGTGTCACTGAGGCCAGCAGGGACGAGGGTTATTCAATAATACGGTCTGGACTTTTTATGTGAAGTTTCCACATTGAACCAGTTGGAGCAATGGCTGCAAGTAAACCTGAGACTGAGGAAACTTCATGACTCTAACGCCTCGTTTACAAGGGATCGTTTTCAAGCGATAACGCAAAACTGTTGTTGTGTTTTTGGGTGTCGGTTTAGACGACAACCGTGCTCGGAGTCACTGAAGTCTCGATGTCGACAGCGGAAACTCTGCGACTGCTCCTGGTCTCCGTAGTAACTAGTGGTTCTGCACATGCTCAGTAGAGACAATCAGAACAAGGTTTCCTCCGTGGTGTCAGGAGCCCCTAGTGCTTTTAATTTGACCGTCACCGTAATAACAATCCAACTTGGTGGTTTCATTTTGACAGTCACCGTAATAACAATCCAACTTGGTGGTTTCATTTTGACAGTCACCGTAATAACAATCCAGCTTGGTGGTTTTATTTTGACAGTCACCGTAAAAACAATCCAGCTTGGTGGTTTCATTTTGACAGTCGCCGTAATAACAATCCAGCTTGGTGGTTTTATTTTGACAGTCGCCGTAATAACAATCCAGCTTGGTGGTTTTATTTTGACAGTCACCATAATAACAATCCAGCTTGGTAGTTTTATTTTGACAGTCACCGTAATAACAATCCAGCTTGGTAGTTTTATTTTGACAGTCACCGTAATAACAATCCAGCTTGGTGGTCTGTCCACTAGAATGTTCTCCCAATGTTAATCTTTAGAGCTCATTATTCTCTGCTGTGTGTGTGTGTGTGTGTGTGTGTGTGCGTGCGTGTGTGTGGTTTCAGTACAAAAACAAACAACAGCACACACTAGTGGCCCAACATGCTTACTACATCGTTCTCAGTGTTTCTGCCATTACCAAACAAACGGACGTCATTGTCAGAACGCTGCTGAGCAAAACGTTAAACCTTTCTGAGCTGAAAATACAAAAAAACGACGTTTTCACTTGAAAACGTTGTGTAAAGTGAAGGTGTGTTTGACTTTGTGTGTAATTAACTTGTGATCCGTCCAAGTGTAACCTGCCTTCATCCAGTTGGCTCAGATCGGCTAAAACACATATCATATTTTAATTGTAATTTTAATTGAAAACTTTCAAAAATAACAAAATACAAATTTAATTAAAATGCATGAAAATTAAAAAAATATATATTTTTTTTCATTTGTTTGTTTCCCAAAAAAATCTCCAGAAGTTCAATATTAAAGTTAATATAACCTTTTTTAAACCTTTTATTTATTTTATATTCTTTGTTTATACAGACTGATGTAGTTTTTTGTTTTTTTTTGCTTGAGTTTGTTGTTAAAAAGCTGCAATTTCATTATTAATAATTTTCATTTTTCTATTAAAGATGAACAAAAATAGAATTCACTGAAAGAGATGAAACGAGGGTTTTGTTTTCCGCTGGTTATGTAGATTTCTGTGGATTAGAGGAACGTCAGGTCGAGTCTGGACGTTCGGTGTGAAGAGACTCTGGTTGTAATGAGTTACTGTGGTGAGTAAGTGAATTATTGCTCGGTGGTTCCGAGACATAAGCGTCGTCACCGGCGGTGAAACTGATATCAGGATGAACTGAAGTGAACTGAGGAATCTGCTGCGTCACTCGCACCGGAGACAGGCCTTTTTTTTTGTGTGTGTTTTTAATACGCTGGATGTTCTTAAGGAAATGACAGCGCTTTATGAGGACATGTCATTGACGGTAATGAAATGGCTCTGGTTTACCGTTTGAGGAAAAATAAAAGCTTTTTATTGTAATCTTAATAAGTGTGTCATAAAGCTGAATCAAACAAACCGCTGCATCACTGATAAGACCACGCAGGATGAAAGAGAAGAGTTCGTGTTTTAAGTCGTACTTTTAGTTGATGTGAGGCAGACTTTAAAATGTTTTACCAGTAAATTCACCTTTTTCGTGATGAGGAACAAGCTTTCTGGTGGGAGGTGACAGATGATGCAACAGGAAGAGAGAAGTGGTCATATTGAGGGTCAAACAACGTCTCCTTTACCATAAGTTTGTAAAAGTGGCTCTAGAAAGCTGCTATAAATGGGCTTAAAATGACGTTTATCATATTTCTGGACAATGCGATGATGGACCACAGCATGTGAGGGCAGACCTGATGGGGCCACAGGCCTCGTTCATGTTAATGAAATTATAAAAGAGTCGCATTTTTTGGAAGTGACTGCTGCAAAATGACTGTTTTTAATGGATCCAGGTTAGATAGATATGGTAGATAGATAAAGCTTCATTATCATTCATACAAACAAACCATACAAGAACTATTTTACTGCAAAAGCCTCAAGTTAGGCTTTTAAAAGTGTCTAAAAAACCCCCCCAAGAGTAATAAAAGTATGAAACCGCACAGTAAAAGATATAAAAACGCACTTAAAACAGTGATGATGAGCAACAATGCGTCACAAAACCCATTCAGTTGCACTGAGTAATGATTGCACTTGATCTGTTGTTAGTTATCGCACTGGCTTCATGATGCATTTCATAGATCACTTCACTGAGTTACTGCATCAGGCTCCAGACCTGACAGCAGACTTATGTGAGCTTCTACAGTCTGGTGGCCTGAGGACTGGAGCTGCTGCAGAACCTGGTTGCTTGAGGCCGGCGGAGGCAGAGTGTCAGCGCTCGCGGGCGGTTGCTGCAAAACAAAGGAAGAAGCCCCATCGTCAGGACGCGGCGGAGGCAGATTCCAGAGCTGTGATGAAACTGGCAGTGAGGTTGCAGATTGATAAGATTGAAAACATGCGGCTCTGCAGTCTCGTGTCCATATGATCGGTGGAGAAAATCTAATTCGGCCTTTTTTTTTTTTTTCCCTCCCCTTCTTTTTTCACTCAAATCTTATTATAATTTGGATCCCAGCGAACCGCCTCAGTGAAAGAAGCTTGTGTCTGAGCAGAATCCAGATCCCACATCAGCTGTAATGATCTGTGGTGGTGGAGGAGTGGAGGAGGGGGTGGGGGGGTGGGGGGCAGTGGAGTGGAGCAGGAGGAGTTAGTGTCAGAGAGGAGCCGAGGACAAGCAGCTCACACCGTCCAGCTTGATTTATTCTGCCAGGATCCTGGTTTTATGATGAGAAGATATGAACGGAGGAGCCACACCCAGATCTAGAGCGACACGCACACTAACACACACACACACACACACACACACACACACACACACACACACACACACACACACACACACACACACACACACACACGAATCCTGCACCACCTCAGCATCCTCCAACCTGCCACAGAACATTTAACCTTCTTGCCACACGGGAAAGTTGCTATTGAGGTGTTCTGCAGCGCCCACATGACAAATATTTGGAAAAGGAGTGTGTGTGTGTGCGTGTGTGTGTGTGTGTGTGTGTGTGTGGTTCCAGACATCCGCCTGCATGTAGAAGTGAACAAAATGAGAGAATTCATCATCCCGTCAGTCCGGGCCGAGCCTGAATCCCTCGTCAAGCTGGCAGCACACACCGCCGCCATCGTTCATCGCCGCTCACAGAGACACGTCACATGACACTTCTCAGCCTACGGCTTAATTCCATGACTATGGCTAATTTTGTGCAGGTTAACTTTACTATCTTTTTTTTTTTACGTCGTTCATCCGGAAGTTGATGAGCTTTTATTAATGGCATTTACGTTAATGATACTTGCGGGGCAGATTATTATTAGGGACCTCGGGAAAGCCCGGCCAATGGCAGGTCCCTTTTGTAATTCGTACGCCACCGACAGTCAGTGATCCGGTCACTCTCATGTCCGCACTGACCACTCAGAGTGGCCGCGCCCTCGCAAAAATGGCATATTGTTTTTGTAATGTTTTTTTATTATTATTTTTTGGTACGTTTTTTGCACTTTAAAATTCGTCTACTGGCTCAAATTTGACCCCCTAAACATGCTCAAGAACTCACCAAATTTGGCACGATCGTAGAGACTGGCGAAAAATTTATTAAAATGTAAAAACCTACCCCCACTATACAAAATTGGCTCTCTAGCGCCACCTAGAAAAACTAAATCGCCCACCACGGTCCGTAGGAATGTCGTACACATATGCAATGAACACGAAATTTGTTCGTCTCGTCGAGACCTACAACTCACACACTCTAACTTTTGACCTAACTCCAATAGGAAGTCTGCTATTTGCCTTTCAAAGTAAGATTTTTGCCCAAACGGAAAATCTAACTAGTTATTACTATTATTATTATTGATGCTTTACTGCCGCCTGGCACACAAAAGACATTACAGACACTACAAAAATGATACATTAACCCTTTATTATGAACCCTCATTAACCCTTTAAACTCATTTGACTTTTACTGTGTAATTTGATCTCGAGCGAGCCAGACCGCTAAACACTAGCTCTGTGATCTATAAATAACTCCACCTCTAAATCTCTGTCTTGTTTTAGTTCAACAAACAATGTTATTAAGAAGTTCACATCTAAATAAATCTCGTTTTAGAACACATTTCACACCTATAATTTGAATAGAACCACAGACATTTCAACATTATCATGCCTCAGTTCACCAGTTACACACGCGCTTTACAACATACAGGTCAGAAGAGACTTTTATTGAACTATTTCCATCTTCACAGGCAGAAAACATTGAGTCACACACAGCTGGAACTCAAAGGAACTCCTCAAAATCTAGAAAGGATCACTGATGTAGACACATTCCTACATAATCCTGATCATCCGAACTGATTTACCATATAATATAGACTAAAGTCTGGTGGTCAGATTCATCGATTGCAGCAACCGTTGGTTTGACACCTCTGCCCTAAACTACCTCTGGTAAATTGATGAGAGCGCGTAATTCAAGAAAGCGGTCAATTGCTGCTAATTGTATAGGAGAATATATTTTAAGACGATATAGTATAAGAGAGTAGCGGAAGAGAACAAATTTACTACAATAACTTAATAAAAAGTTACAGCAACATTTAGTTTGAGATTGTTTTTCTTTACTTTACACTTACTTTTAGGAAAATTATTCAGAATTATATACCACAGACTTGAAGATAAAATATTTTGCTATTAGACGAACGACAACGAGACACAAAAACATGTGAAGCTCCAAGAACGAACATTTTATTAATACGTAGGAAAACATTCATTGCGTGTCTCAACTGTAATTTGAATATCACAGTTTTGCATTGTGTCAATAAAGATTATATAAAGAGATTTGACACAGCTTTTCCCTTCAGCGGGTGTTAAAGGGTTAAACCAGATTGCAGTTATTTTAAAGAAGCATGTGAGGCGCTAAATGTTCCATGGGAGTCACACCAGCATCTCTTTAAAAACACTTAACTGTGTTAGGGAGACAGTTTGAGCTCTCAGGTTGGTCGGAGGCTTGACGACACGTCCCGCCTCTTCTCTTCTCTTCGGTCCAACCGAAGCTGAAAACAAACGTCTGCAGACGCTCGAGGAGTCGCAGACAAAAGGCACTTTGGATGTCTGAGTAACACCCGGGTTTGGTTCCAGGAGTTGAACAAGCAGCAGCAGGTAGGTGAAGGCCGAGACTCCCGGAGTCCACCGCCGCTAAGACCTGCTGGCCGTCTGAGAGACCAGCTGAGAATCATGAAATAGGAACTTTGATTTTTGAAGGTAATTTTGAAGGTAAATAAGTAAAAAAAACAAACAAAAACCCAAAACAAAGCAAAGAGAACAAGTCAAAGTGTTTGAAGAGGTTTGATAAGAGGTAAGAGTCACTTTAATGATTAAAAACTGGTGTGTTCACTGACGGTGGTGTGTTCACTGATGGTGGTTTGTTCACTGACGGTGGTGTGTTCACTGATGGTGGTTTGTTCACTGACGGTGGTGTGTTCACTGATGGTGGTTTGTTCACTGACGGTGGTGTGTTCACTGACGGTGGTTTGTTCACTGACGGTGGTGTGTTCACTGACGGTGGTTTGTTCACTGATGGTGGTGTGTTCAATGACGGTGGTTTGTTCACTGATGGTGGTTTGTTCACTGACAGTGGTGTGTTCACTGATGGTGGTTTGTTCACTGACGGTGGTGTGTTCACTGACGGTGGTTTGTTCACTGATGGTGGTGTGTTCACTGACGGTGGTTTGTTCACTGATGGTGGTGTGTTCAATGACGGTGGTTTGTTCACTGATGGTGGTGTGTTCACTGATGGTGGTTTGTTCACTGATGGTGGTGTGTTCACTGACGGTGGTGTGTTCACTGACCGCAGTGTGTTCACTGATGGTGGTTTGTTCACTGACGGTGGTGTGTTCACTGATGGTGGTGTGTTCACTGATGGTGGTTTGTTCACTGACTGCAGTTTGTTCACTGATGGTGGTTTGTTCACTGACGGTGGTGTGTTCACTGACGGTGGTGTGTTCACTGATGGTGGTGTGTTCGCTGACTGCAGTTTGTTCACTGATGGTGGTGTGTTCACTGATGGTGGTTTGTTCACTGACTGCAGTTTGTTCACTGATGGTGGTGTGTTCACTGATGGTGGTTTGTTCACTGATGGTGGTGTGTTCACTGACGGTGGTTTGTTCACTGATGGTGGTGTGTTCACTGACGGTGGTTTGTTCACTGATGGTGGTGTGTTCACTGATGGTGGTTTGTTCACTGATGGTGGTGTGTTCACTGACGGTGGTGTGTTCACTGACCGCAGTGTGTTCACTGATGGTGGTTTGTTCACTGACGGTGGTGTGTTCACTGATGGTGGTGTGTTCACTGATGGTGGTGTGTTCACTGATGGTGGTTTGTTCACTGACTGCAGTTTGTTCACTGATGGTGGTTTGTTCACTGACGGTGGTGTGTTCACTGACGGTGGTGTGTTCACTGATGGTGGTGTGTTCACTGACGGTGGTTTGTTCACTGATGGTGGTGTGTTCACTGACGGTGGTGTGTTCACTGACGGTGGTGTGTTCACTGATGGTGGTTTGTTCACTGACTGCAGTGTGTTCACTGATGGTGGTGTGTTCACTGATGGTGGTGTGTTCACTGACGGTGGTGTGTTCACTGATGGTGGTGTGTTCACTGACTGCAGTTTGTTCACTGATGGTGGTTTGTTCACTGACGGTGGTGTGTTCACTGACGGTGGTGTGTTCACTGACGGTGGTGTGTTCACTGATGGTGGTGTGTTCACTGACGGTGGTGTGTTCACTGATGGTGGTGTGTTTACTGATGGTGGTTTGTTCACTGGTGGTGGTGTGTTCACTGACGGTGGTGTGTTCACTGACAGTGAGGTGTTCACTGACGGTGGTTTGTTCACTGACGGTGGTTTGTTCGCTGGCGGTGGTGAGTTGTTCTTAGTGAACTAAGACTCTGGTTCGATGTCGATGACGCAGGTTTTCCTTCACTGTGATTCTTAAACGGTTTTGATGTCTGTATTTGGAGGCGTCGGCTCTGCAGGAGTTTTCTAATGTACTTCACCTCCAGCTCTTATGGCTCCCGCATGACTTCTATTACTGTAAAGAAGAGTGTGTGTGTGTGTGTGTGTGTGCGTGTGTGTGTGTGTGGCAGAAGTGCTCCTGGTCCTGGTCTCCGCGGCTGCAGTAACTTGGAGTTCTGCACATGCTCAGTAGAGACAATCAGAACAAAGTTTCCTCCAGTGACTCTCAGTCCATTTTCTCCTGGACTTGGTACTTTTATAGTTGACAGTTACTGTAATCATATATATATATATATATATATATATATATATATATATATATATATATATATATATATATATATATATATATATATATATATATATATATATATATATATATATATATATATATATATATATATATATATGTCCACTGGAAGGTCCGTGTTCTCCCATTGTTAATGTTTAGAGCACATTGTTTTTTCATAATGAAAACAAACAACAGCACACACTAGTGACCAAACATTTCATTATTTTGCCACATAAATGTGATACTTTTCTGAAAGAAACACGGAAAAACAAAGCTTTTTCACTTAAAACGATGTGGAAATGGGGCTAAAGATGGAATTAAATTGAAGAAATGTTAGGTGAATGAATGAATGAATAATAATAATAATAATAATAACCAGGACATATTTTCAGAGCTTTCGGGTCGCGGTGAAGCTTTGAGAGGCTCTGAGAAGCTGCAGAGGAGAATCTGTGGATCGATGTGGTGGATCACTTAACAGACGAAGAGGCAGCGAGTCTCCGGAGGAATCACTGCCAGGAAGAACTCTAAATAGTCTCCTCAGTGGCTCCACCGGCTCCAGCAGCAAGGCCAACGCAGACAAACAGCAGGATTAACGTCTCAGTGTGTTGGAGCTCAAACGGACTCACGTGTCTGATAACGGCACGACAACTGTGGGTCGTTGTGAGGCGTGAAGGGATTTAAAATACAAACAAGAGCAGATAACCCAGTCATTTGCATCAGAGCAATTCTGCTTCTAATTGAAAAGAGCAAGTTCCAGATTCTCCTCCGAGGGGAAATCCTTACTATCTAGTAAACTTTATCCTTATTTCCTACTGTAAACATTCATATTGAACTTTTTCTAACAGAATCCTAAACAGCTTCTTTGATCTGCAACAACAGTGGAACTATTTGATCCTGGTTCGTTGTCATATTATAAAGTCAACAATGTTAAGCAATGACTTACAAATCACAAAACTCTTCTGGTAAAAATCTCAAACCTCGACATCCTTTATTCCATAAACTCAATCATTTTACATGAATTATGAGCTTAATCATGCATAATGATGAGGAAAAATGTAAATTAGAACAGATTGCTCTGATAGTGCCGACCAGCTTGAGCGTCCATGAGCTTGTAGGTTGAACGTTTATATATCTTGAGCTTAAAAACCAGAAAAATACTGAAGAAACACCAGATATTGGAAGTTTAAGTCACATTTAGGAAAAAAGGGGTAGAAACACCTGCACATTTGTGAGAATTGTAGAGCCATAAAATCAAGATAAATGTGATCTGAAAGCAGATGATATGAAAGATGAAGCTCAGACTTTGATGTCAATTCTTCGCTTGCCACGGCGTCAATGCGAGGTAATCTCAATCATTTATTTCATGCATACAGTTCACATCAGAGGTTGAAAAATGCTTTAAGATAAAACATGAAAAAAGAAAACCTGATGTCCCCTCACACAGTATAGTTTTAATGCAATTTGCTGCAATTCGATCAAGTCATTCTAAAACTAATGCTGCAGAATGCATCTTGTTTACAGTGTTTGTGAATGTGTGTAAGAGCGATTATCTGTCAGGTGCCTTTCTCATCAGTTACATGTTACGTTACACAAACTGCAGCTTTACAGTCACAGTGAGGCGTCTTTGTCCGGCTCCCTGAAACTTCACAACTTAACGCAATTTTCCACTTAAGTATCGACATGCAAAAATATTCCAGAGATAATCTGATTTCCTCGGCCGTGCAGAGTGGAGGAATGAAGCTGGGGAATTTACTAAAGCGCACGCGCACACGCACGCGCACACGCACACGCACTGCATCTCATGTTCAGGTGGGTTTGATGGATCTTTCTTCTCCTGCTCTGAACAGGAGGACGGCGGCTGCGAGGACCAGAGGCCGCCACAGAGGACGACTCCGTCAGCGACTCAGTGAGTGATGTGAGCACCAAATCAATGTTTCATTTGGAAACTTTCCACTTCACGAGTCCCTGGAGATTTTTGACTTTAAGTTTAACATCAATTCAGAAATGATTTCGCTTCTCTTTTGAAGAGAAGTGACGCAAACATCGTGAAGATCATCACAGGATTTCACTTTTCCATTATTTCTTGATTCCTACATGTCTTATTTATCTATTATTAGTATTATTACTAACTGCTGCTCTCTAAAAATAAAAAAATACAAACAAACAAAGTAAATCCCCACCACTGATGGAATAACCATTAAAATCCAAACATCTAATCCGAGCTGCTTTTGGCTCCTTCAGGACTTTTCAATCTTTTTAATCTGATTTTATTTGAACCTTTTCACTGGAGCTGAATTCCAGAAGAATTAAGATCAGAGTGAAATGTTGATGGATACTTTTAATGATGCTTCAGAGACAAAATAAAGTCTTTGATTGATTGATTCAAAAATGTAGAAGTGCCACAGTAAAGAAATATAGTTCTTCACTGTAGTGGTTCTACAGTTGTGTGACAGCAGTGTGTTGTTTGTGATGCTTGTTAAGTTGGTTCTGTTGCTTGATGTGTGTGTGTGTGTGTGTATGTGTGTGTGTGTGTGTGTGTGTGTGTGTGTGTGTGTGTGTGTGTGTGTGTGTGTGTGAGTGATGTGTGTGATGTGTGTGTGACATGTGTGATGTGTGTGTGACAGGTGTGTGATGTGTGTGTGTGATGTGTGTGACGTGTGTGTGATGTGTGTGTGTGTGTTGTGTGTGTGATGTGTGTGATAAGTGACGTGTGACGTATGTGTGATGTGTGTGTGTGACGTGTGTGTGACGTATGTGTGATGTGTGTGTGATGCGTGTGTGATGTGTGACGTGTGTGTGACGTGTGTGATGTGTGACATGTGTGTGATGTGGGTGTGATGTGTGTGTGATCTGTGTGAAGCGTGTGTGATGTGTGACGTGTGTGTGATGTGTGTGATGTGTGTGATGTGTATGATGCATGTGTGATGTGTGACGTGTGTGTGATGTGTGTGTGATGTGTGTTTTGTGTGTGATAACGTCTATGATGTTGATGAAGTGTGTGTGACGTGCGTGTGATGTGTGTGTGACGTGTGCGATGTGTGTGACGTGTGTGTGATGTATGTGTGACGTGTGTGTGATGTGCGTGATGTGTGTGATGTGTATGATGCATGTGTGATGTGTGACGTGTGTGATGTGTGTGTGATGTGTGTTTTGTGTGTGATAACGTCTATGATGTTGATGAAGTGTGTGTGACGTGCGTGTGATGTGTGTGTGATGTGTGCGATGTGTGTGACGTGTGTGTGATGTATGTGTGATGTGTGTGTGATGTGTTTGATAGTGTTTATGATGTTGATGAAGTGTGTGTGACTTGTGTGTGATGTGTGTGATGTGTGTGACATGTGTGTGATGTGTGTGTGACATATGTGTGTGACATGTGTGTGACGTGCGTATGGTGTGCGTGTGACAGGTGTGTGATGTGTGTGACGTGTGTGTGTGACGTATGTGATGTGTGTGACGTGTGTGTGATGTGTGTGTGTGATGTGTGTGACATGTGTGTGATGTGTGTGACATGTGTGTGATGTGTGTGTGACGTGTGTGTGATGTGTGTGTGTGATGTGTGTGACGTGTGTGTGATGTGTGTGACATGTGTGTGATGTGTGTGTGACGTGTGTGTGATGTGTGTGTGTGATGTGTGTGACGTGTGTGTGATGTGTGTGACGTGTGTGTGATGTGTGTGTGTGTGATATGTGTGTGATGTGTGTGACGTGTGTGACTTGTGTGTGATGTGTGATAACATTCATGATGTTGATGAAGTGTGTGTGGACTGACCTGACGTCCTCTCAGACATGTGACGAGCCGGCTCGGTTCACGGAGGGCGAGAGACCGCGGCCGCAGGGATCGTCTCCCGTCGAGGAGTTCCCCGAAACTGAAAAATACACCGACAGCGACAAAGAGGTAAAGACCAGTGACGCTCACTCCCTAATGTCTTCTTGAATAACCCCCCCCCCCCCCCCCACACACACACACACACACACACACCCTCCCCCCCAATCATATCAGCAGTTCTCACCTGCAGTTTCTGGGTTTCTATTAATGTCTCAATAACTTTTAAACTGCATGTAAACACAGTTATTCAATCTTCGCTCCATAAAACAAACAAAAAAACCCCAACAAGATTTCTTTTTCTCATTTGATGTAACCAGAAGATTGACACACGTAGTAAATCACTTGTAGTGCTTGTCAGTACTTTTGGAAATCTTAAAACAAAGTGCAAATATTTGCATTTTAAGTGCAGAATCAAGCAACCACGGCTTATCAGGATTTATGGTTCTTTGTATCATAAAAAAGGGATTTGTTTGTACTTTCAATGCTGTTATTTCTCTCCTGATTTGATTAAGTTGTCACATTTCAACTTTGTTTTCCTTCTATGTTATGTCAGTGTGAAGGAGAGCATGACCCACGCAACAAAACTGGGAGTGGAAAGAAAACCAAAAAGTCTGGCCTCGGGTCCATGTTTGAGAAGCGTTCGACTCCAAAGATGAGCAAACTGAAGGTGAGACATTCTCACCGTCTGTCTCGTGTCCTCTGAGAGGACTGAGTCCCAACTGAAGAGAGGATAACTGCTGTCTGCCCTATGAACCGTCTGCTCTCTGAACCGTCTGCTCTCTGAACCGTCTGCTCTATGAACCATCTGCTCTCTGAACCGTCTGCTCTCTGAACCGTCTGCCCTATGAACCGTCTGCTCTCTGAACGTCTGCTCTCTGAACCGTCTGCTCTATGAACTGTCTGCCCTATGAACCGTCTGCTCTCTGAACTGTCTGCTCTCTGAACGTCTGCTCTCTGAACCGTCTGCTCTCTGAACGTCTGCTCTCTGAACCGTCTGCCCTATGAACCGTCTGCTCTCTGAACGTCTGCTCTCTGAACCGTCTGCTCTATGAACCGTCTGCTCTCTGAACAGTCTGCTCTCTGAACCGTCTGCTCTCTGAACGTCTGCTCTCTGAACGTCTGCTCTATGAACCGTCTGCTCTATGAACCGTCTGCTCTCTGAACCGTCTGCTCTCTGAACCGTCTGCTCTCTGAACCGTCTGCAGGAACTTCCCAGCCCCGAGTCCGGGGTGATCGTGAAAACAGCCAAAGACGGATGTGCAGAGGGGCTGGTTTATGGAGGAGGAGGAAGAGACGGCATCTTCATTAAGGGAGTGGTGCCAGAATCACCCGCCTCCAAAAGTCTGAAGCTGAAGGAAGGTATGGAACCTTGCAGGTGGAAAGAAAGCAAGCGGACGTTTGTTTTGATTTAATCTTACAAAGAAAAAGCCTAATTGATCTGAAGAAAGACTTTGGGATGACACTCAATGTAAATGGAAACAGAATATCAATGATGTATGAAACAACAAATCTCATTAAGTACAATTATTATGCTGACCTGATAGTCAAATCGTTTTTGTATCAAATTGCAATTTGGTTAATTAATGCAGTTTGTGGCCAATGTTTCCCCGGTCCTTGATGAAAACACAAAAAGGAGGGATGGTTTAACATCCCATTTCTCAAGAATGCTGTTGTATTTTTCATTCCACTTTCAGAAAGGACCTTTTACCACCTGTCAGTGCAACACACAGATGTTTTGAACTCCAAAATATACTGTTGTATATAAATATACTATACTATTTCTACAAATATACAATATCGTCCAGGACTGACAATCCCAGATACACTGGAGGAAGCAAGTGAAGGCTCATAAAATTCTGTGAAAAACACTGAACCTACATTAATAAAAAAAAAAAAAAAACAACTACACGGTAATGGTAAATTTGCACATGATGAATATAAAAGCGGTCTCCATGGGAAGAGACTGGACCAGCCACACAGTGAGCAGTCAGACCCAGCTCTTTCCCCCTGAACCTAAAAAAAGGACAAAAGAAGAAACTCAGGCTGTCACCTGTATGATGACAATAAAACCGATTTGATGGTTTTCTTTTCTATTATCTTGTCTTGTCCGTGCAGGCGATCAGGTCCTGAGTGCCACGGTCTACTTTGACAACGTGTCGTACGAGGACGCCATCCAGATACTGGAGCACGCTCAGGCGTACAAAATGAAGCTCTGCTTGAAACGCAAACCAGACATCTCGCAGACCGACGCACCCGACCAATCGGACGTGATCCCTGTAACCATATTCAAGCTGACTCCTTCAAGTCTTTGTGTCTGTGAGTTTTGAGCATAAAACTGAACTTTATTTCTGTCGCTTCTCAGGAGGACGACGTCTACGCTCCGGAGATGAGGGAACAAGGAAAGACCAAAAGGCGTGGGGATGCCCGCATCTCCTGGCCAAAGTTTCCCTCCTTTGGGAAAGGACGTAAAGCCCATTTCAAGAGGTCCCACAGCTCCTCGGAGGCTGACGAGCAGAGGAAACTTGAGCTGAGCCCAACAACCAGTGACACAGAGTCGCCAATCAAATCTCAGGATGCTCTCAAAGGCAGGAAAAAGAATAAAATGAAGCTCTCTGCCCTGACAAAACGGGGTCGCATCAGTTCATCTGAAGACCAGGACACGATCACCACCGGCCAGATCAGCAGCGACGTCCAGCAAACACAAGAATCGGACATGCTTTCACCTGAGTGCCTTGAAAGCCCCTCCGGAGACGCCCCACAGGTCTACGTGAGCAAGGATGAGAAGTCAGGACGAGACTTCAGACTGGAACAAGACAATCAAACACTGACTGAAGGTGGAAGTCCTCAACACAAGGCTGAACTCATCAGTGTCGACAGCACTTTGAAAACAACCGATCTCACTGTGGCTTTGGCCAATCAAGACAGCCAGACTGCCGTCAAGTCCCCGGAGGGGAAGAAGAAGAAGAAGAAAGAAAAGTCAGAGTTAAAACTGAAAATTTTGGGGAAAGACAAATCGCACAAGAAAGCAAAGTCTTCACCAAAAAGGTTAAAAACAATGGGCGCAAGTCTTGAAGTATCAGACCAGATTGACGAAAGAAGATCCGATGTCGCTCAGATTGAATCCACACAAACTGATCCGAGCAAACCAAAGGTGGAGCTTGATTCATCTGATGTTGAGTCTAAACAGAAAGGTAAAGAAAAAACACAGAAGAGCAAGCAAAAGCAAGAAGCGAAGCCAGGAGCGACAATCAAATGTGTGAATGTTGAAGAATACAAACCTAAAACTGAGCTGCTCACAGCTGCAGGTGCAGAAGTCAAAGGTCATTCTTACGATCAATTGTTAAAAGACAGAATTTCAAGTACACAACTTCCAAAACGTGAAGACATTGACATTCCAGGGATGGAGGACAAATCTGCAAAGACCAAAGTCAAAGGAGTGAAGGACTCTAAAAGACATCATGAAGAAACTGTGCAAATGTCAATTGATGTTGACAGTGTGAAAGAGGCCATTTCAAAACTGCCCGGATACAAGCTGCCGAAGGTCGATACATCCGGTATGCTGATTCCTGAGGAAATCACTGTGATCGATGCAAATGCACAAAGAATATCAGTAAAAACACCCACTAAAGTCGTGGATACCAAAACCAGACATGAGATGCATTTCACAAAGTTTGATGCAACAGCCAGACAAGATTCCTCAAAGACCACAATCAAACTACCAAAGATGAGAGCCGCTGATTTGACAACACAGGAACTTTTATTTGAGACCAGACTGGATGCTAAAAAACCTCAAAAACAACACAAAGAGATTAAAACCGGAGCCTATGAAAGAGAAGACATTATAATACCAGGAAGAGAAAGTACATATTCCTTTGACCGAACATCTGATGGGATAAAAGGAGAAAAGACGATTTATCTACAAGACATAAAGAGCTCAGAAACTGAAACAATGACAGACAAGAGATGGATTGGAGGATTTGTAAGTGATGTTAAAATACCAGACATCGATGGCATTGAATTCATTGACTCAACAGAAGGTTCACCAGCCAAAGTGGATGCGAGCGTCGGGCTCTCGAGTTTTGATGTTAATCTGGATGCAAATCTAAAATCTGACGTCAGCGTTAACGTGCCTGGTGGAGACATAAACATTGATAGATCTGAAATCAAAAGACTTGATAGCGAGGGAAAGGGAGGCAAGTTTAAAATGCCAAGCTTTGGCATCTCCTTCTCCAAAGTGAAAGAACCCAAAAGTGACTTGAGCCCATCAAAGAAAGATGCGACTGTCATATTACCAGAGGCTCAAGCTGAGGTCAACTGTCCCCGGGAGATTAATGCTGCTCTTGGAAGTGTTACGGTTTCTCTTCCAGAGCAAAAGAGCGACGCAGAAAAACCTGAACTGGATATGAAACAACCACATATTGAAGGTGAACTTGATGCACAAGGCAACAAGTTCAAAATGCCAAAGTTTGGAATCAAAATGCCAAAACTTGAAAGCCCTACTCTTGACATAAACGTGTCAAAGACAGATGGTCATGTAAAAGTGGAAGATACTGAAGCCAAGGTCAAACTCCCAAAAGCCCCTGAAGTTGACCTCAAAGTAGAAAAAACTGTAATGGAAACTAAACCTTTGAAAATTGAAGGTGAACTCGATCCTGAAGGAACCAAATTCAAATTACCAAAACTTGGGATCGTAATGTCAAAAGCCAAAGGACCTGAAGTTAATTCAAGTGCATCAAAGAAAGGGGTGGATGTGACGCTGCCAGTCACCGAGGGTAAGATCCGTGCGCCTGAGGCAGAACTGAAGGCTAAAGTGGAAATCACAGCTCCTGAAATTAAAGTTGCAAAAAAGGATGCAAAAGGGTCCCCATTAAAATTTAAGATGCCTTCATTTAAACTTTCAAAATCGGAAGTTGGTGCTCCAAGTATCTCTGCAGAAAAGCCTGACGTCAACATTGAAGGAGCTGACAGTAAAATCCCAAAAGAGGGGTCAGAGGTCAACATCGCAGCTCCCAGCATTGATGCTGTTGGTCCTTCAATCGATATAAAAGGAAATGAACTCGAGGGAAAAGGCAGCAAATTTAAAATACCAAGTCTTGGTTTCGCTAAGCCAAAGGTAAAAGGACCTAAAGTTGACTTTAGTCTATCAAAGAAAGAGGTCGACGTTGCACTGCCTAAGACGGATCAGGGTGAAAGAGACGTTTCACTTCCAGACGTGAAAATGAAAATACCAGACGCTGAAGTCAAACTTCCCGAAATGAATTTGGAGGTGAAAGCATCAGAGTTTGCAGCAGAAAGTGACGGGCATGAGGGGAAGTTTAAAAAACCAAAGTTTGGTATTAAACTACCCGAGGTAAAAGGTCCTGAATTTGACTTCAGTTTGTCCAAAGGCGAGGTAGACGTCAAAATACCCGAAACCCAAGTCAAACTTCCCGAGGTTGATCCTGGAACAATTAATGTTTCGCTACTAGACTCTACGATAGAGGTGAAAAAACCTGAACTGGAAATGCAGCCACTGGAGATAGAAGGTCAACAAGGAGACAAGTTTAAAATTCCAAACTTCGGCATAAAAATGCCAAAAATCGACTTGAGTTTATCAAAGAAAGATGCAGGAGTCAAAACTCCACAAATTGATGTCACTGTGGGAAAAGTTGAGCTTGAGGAAGAAGAAAGCAAGTTGAAAATGCCCAAATTTGGAGTTTCAACGCCAAAGGTAAAAGGACCTGAAATCCATCTGGGACTCTCTCGGAAAGATGGAGAAGTCACAGCACCAGAAGTCAAAGCAGATGTTAAACTTGAAGCACCGTCTGCAAAATTAGAAATGAAAGCTCCTCAGATCGAAGTCGCAGCTCATGACACTGTCGCATCATCTTCACAGTTTACAATGCCCGATATGAGTTTCTCAATGCCGAAAATCAAAGGGCCGGATGTACATTTCACGTTACCGAAGACAAATGCTGAGGTCAAATTACCAGAAGTGAAAGCTGAGGTCAAACTTCCAGAGGCGCCTGATATTGATGGGAAAGTCAGAGGTATTGATGTCTCTCTCCCAGATGCAGAGATGAAATTAGAAAAACCTGAGCTGGATTTTAAAATGACGGGAGTTGAAGGTGAGGGAAAGGAAAGCAAGTTCAAAGTTCCAAAATTTGGAATATCATTGCCAAAAGTTCAAGGACCCGAGATTGACTTCAACTTATCAAAAAGAGATGTGAAGTTACCAGAAGCTAAAGTTGATGTTAAACTTCCAAAAGCCCCCGGAGTTGAGATTGATCTTGGAAATGTGGATGTTTCAATTCCAGAAACAAAGTTAGAGGTCAAACAACCTGAGCTGGAAATCAAACCTCTGGAAGTCGAAGGTGAACTTGATGGAAGCAAGTTCAAGGTGCCGAAGTTTGGAATCAAAATGCCAGAAATCAAAGGCCCTAAATTTGATGTCAGCATGTCAAAGAAAGAAGTGAAATTACCCGAAGCTGAGGTCAAACTCCCAGAAGCACCTGAGATCGATGTGAGACTTGGAAGCGTTGACGTTTCTCTCCCGGGAGCAAAGCTGAAATTAGAAAAACCTGAACTGGAAATCAAATCTCTGAAGACTGAAGCTGAACTTGATGGACAAGGAACCAAGTTCAAAATGCCGAAGTTCGGTGTCACAATGCCAAAAGAAAAAGGGCCTGATGTTGATGTGACACTGCCAGAGGTCAAAGGTGAGTTCAAACTCCCCGATGTTGAAGTGAAGAAACCTTCTGCTGAGGTGGAAATCAAAGCTCCGGAAATCAAAGTTGGTTCGAAGGACAGAAAAGCATCCCCACTAAAACTTAAGATGCCTTCTTTTAAATTACCAAAGTTTGGAGTTGTTGTCCCAGCTGTTTCTGCAGAAGGACCTGATGTGAACAAAGATATCGAGATAAAAGGACCCGACATCAAGACTCCTGAGAAAGTTCTCACAGTTAACATTGAAGCACCAAAAATTGATGTAAAAGCTCCATCAATCGATATAAAAACTACAGAAACGAAACATGAAGGTAAAAGTGGCATGTTTAAAGTGCCAAGTCTAGGATTCAAAGGACCTGAAGTTGATATAAATTTACAAAAGACAGATGTAGCATTGCCAGAAGTCAAAGCTGAGGTCACACTCCCTGATGTTGAAGTGAAAAAACCATCATGTGAAGTCGAAGTCAAATCTCCTGAGCTCAAAATGACCACAAAGGATAAAAAAGGATCTCCATCCAAATTTAAGATGCCATCTTTCAAAATGCCAAAACTTGGATTTGGCACATCGAGTGTTTTTGTAGAAGCGCCTGATGTGGATGTTAACATTCCTGAGGAGATCCTGACCGTCAACATCGAAGCACCAAGCATTGAGGCAGAAGCTCCAACAATTGATATAAAAAGTAAAGAAATAGAACTTGAAGGAAAAGGAGGCAAGTTTAAAGCACCAAGTCTTTCATTCAAAGGTCCTGATATTGAGATTTCAAAGAAAGACGTGAAAATTCCAGATGTCAAAGCTGAAGTTGAGCTCCCAGGTGTTGCTGTGGATGTGAAAGCACCAAACGCTGAAGAGACGGGAGGCAAATTCAAAATGACAGAGTTTGGAATCACAGCGCCAAAAATCAAAGGACCTGATTTTAACTTTGGAAAGAAAGATGTGACTCTTCAAGGAGCCAAAGCTGAAGTCGACCTTCCTCATGTGGAACTCAAAGGCCCATCTGCTGAAGTGGAAGGATCAAAGTTCAACCTGCCCACAATTACATTACCTAAACTGGGAGCTGCTGCAAAGGTTGAGGGAGGCACCCTGACAATGCCTACTGGAAAAGCTACAGTAAATGTTGAAGCACCAAATATTGATCTGGAGGCTCAGTCTCTTGATGTTAAGATAACAGGGATTGAAGGTGAGGGAAAGGAAAGCAAGTTCAAAGTGCCAAAATTTGGAATATCATTGCCAAAAGTTCAAGGACCCGAGATTGACTTCAACTTATCAAAAAGAGATGTGAAGTTACCAGAAGCTAAAGGTGACGTTAAACTTCCAAAAGCCCCCGGAGTTGAGATTGATCTTGGAAATGTGGATGTTTCAATTCCAGAAACAAAGTTAGAGGTCAAACAACCTGAGCTGGAAATCAAACCTCTGGAAGTCGAAGGTGAACTTGATGGAAGCAAGTTCAAGGTGCCGAAGTTTGGAATCAAAATGCCAGAAATCAAAGGCCCTAAATTTGATGTCAGCATGTCAAAGAAAGAAGTGAAATTACCCGAAGCTGAGGTCAAACTCCCAGAAGCACCTGAGATCGATGTGAGACTTGGAAGCATTGACGTTTCTCTCCCGGAAGCAAAGCTGAAATTAGAAAAACCTGAACTGGAAATCAAATCTCTGAAGACTGAAGCTGAACTTGATGGACAAGGAACCAAGTTCAAAATGCCGAAGTTCGGTGTCACAATGCCAAAAGTAAAAGGGCCTGATGTTGATTTTAAACTTCCAAAGAAGGATACAGAGGTGACCTTACCAGAAGCAGAAGTCAGTCTCCCAGCTGTCGGCGTGGCTTCAGCTAAAGTTGAAATCAAAGGTGCCAACATTGAAGCTCAGTCCGGCACTCTGAAAGGCTCGCCATCGAAATTTAAACTGCCAACCTTCAAATTCCCGAAGATCGGTGTCACCACACCCAACGTTAGTGCTGAAAAACCTGATGTCGACAAAGAAATCAAAATGGATGCTGCTGACATGCATGTCACTGTGCCTCAAACAGACATCCACATACCAGAAGTGAAAGGAGAGATTCGTTTACCTGATGTTGAAGTAAAACCGACTGGGACTGTGACTGGGCCTGGTGTTGAAGTTGATGCAAAACAGAAAAAAACAAGGTTCTCACTTCCCAGGCTTTCTTTTTCCAAACCAAGTATCAAGGTCCCAGAAGTTGATGTCAACTTACAGGATGTCAACGTTGCAATTCCAGAAGGAAAAGTGGAAGTAAAAGGAGGAAAAATAGAAGCAAAAGCACCAGAGAGTGAAGCTGAACTCGATGGGCAGGGAAGTAAATTTAAAATGCCCAAGCTAGGGATCACAGTACCAAAGGTGTCCGGGCCTGATATTGATGTTAGTTTAAAAAAGAAAGACCTGGATGTGACACTACCAGAGGTGAAAGCTGAGGCTGAGTTGAAAATGCCTTCAGCTGAAGTTGATATCAAAGCTCAGAGGATCAAAATGGACACAGATGGATCTCCATCCAAATTCAAGATGCCAACATTGAAAATGCCCAAGTTTGGAGGTGGTGCCCCGACTGTGTCTGCAGAAGTACCAGATATGGATGTGAAGATAGACGGGGCCAACGTCGAGATTCCTGAGGAAATTCTGACAGTTCACATTGAAGCACCAAGCATTGAGACAAAAGCTCCAACAATAGACATTAAAACTAAAGGAACAGAAGATGACGGAAAAATAATAAAGCTTAAAATGCCAAGTTTTGGATTCCAAGCACCTGAGATCGATTTAGATGCATCAAAAGATATTAATGTGACACTACCAGAGGTCAAAGCTGAGGTCAAACTCCCTACTGTTGAAGTGAAAAAACCTTCAGCTGAGGTACAAATTAAAGGCCCTGGGGCTGATATAAAAACCAGTGATATTGAGGGATCACCATCAAAATTCAAAATGCCAACGTTCAAATTCCCCAAATTCGGAATTGCTACTCCAGCTGTTAGTGTGGAAGGACCGGACATGGACAAAGACATGAAGCTTGAAGGAGCAGACCTGAAGATAAAAGGACCTAAAGTTGAGGTCAAGTTACCTGATGTTGAAGTTAAAGAGCCTGCAGGCTCCATTTCAATCCCACAGGCTCCGGAGGTAGACGCTGATCCTAAATCAAGAAAGACGAGCTGGACAATGCCAAGATTTTCATTCTCAAAGCCGAGTGTGAAGGTACCTGAAGCTGATGTCAATCTCCCAAAAGTTGAAGTTTCTCTTCAAGAAGGGACTGTGGAGGTCAAACAACCCGACATTGAGTTCAAACAACCAGAAGGTGACGTGCAGTTAGATGGTCAGAAAGGCAAGTTTAAGTTTCCAAGTCTTGGATTCAAAGGACCTGAAATTGATTTAAGTGTTTCAAAGAAAGATGTTGAAGTGAATCTACCAGAAGTGAAGGCTGAGGTCAAACTACCAGATGTTGAAGTGAAGAAACCTTCTGCTGAGGTGGAAATTAAATCTCCTGAGTTCAAACTTGAAACAAAGGATACAGATGGCTCTCCATCCAAATTCAAGATGCCAACTTTCAGGATGCCAAAGTTTGGAGGTGGCAGCCCAAGTGTCTCAGTGGACGTTCCTGATGTAGACAAAGGCATTAAGCTGGAGGGAGCTGACATTAAGATTCCTGAAGAGGTTCTGACAGTTAATATTGAAGCACCGAACATTAAAACACAAGGTCCAACCTTTGACATAAAAATGACAGAAAGTGAACCTGAAAAAAGAGGAAGCAAGTTTAAGTTTCCAAGTCTTGGATTCAAAGGACCTGAAATCGATTTAAGTGTTTCAAAGAAAGATGTTGAAGTGAAACTACCAGAAGTGAAGGCTGAGGTCAAACTACCAGATGTTGAAGTGAAGAAACCTTCTGCTGAGGTGGAAATTAAATCTCCTGAGTTCAAACTTGAAACAAAGGATACAGATGGCTCTCCATCCAAATTCAAGATGCCAACTTTCAGGATGCCAAAGTTTGGAGGTGGCAGCCAAAGTGTCTCGGTGGACGTTCCTGATGTAGACAAAGACATTAAGCTGGAGGGAGCTGACATTAAGATTCCTGAAGAGGTTCTCACACTGGAAGTTGTAGCACCAAGCATTGAAACAAAAGGTCTCTCAATAGATATTAAGACAAAAGAACCTGAACAAGAGCGAAAAGGAAGCAAGTTTAAGTTTCCAAGTCTTGGATTTAAGGGGCCGGAGGTTGACATATCAAAGAAGGACATTGAGGTCACGCATCCAGAGGTGAAAGCTGAGGTTCAACTACCAGATTTTAAAGTGAAGAAACCGTCTGCTGAGGTGGAAATTAAATCTCCTGGAATTGATTTAAAAACAAGTGATGTTGAAGGATCACCATCCAAAATAAAACTGCCAACATTCAAATTCCCCAAATTTGGAGTTGGAAGTCAACAGGTTAGTGTGGAAGGACCCGACATGGACAAAGACATGACGCTTCAGGGAGCAGACCTGAAGATAAAAGGACCTAAAGTTGAGGTCAAGCTACCTGATGTTGAAGTTAAAGAGCCTGCAGGCTCCATTTCAATCCCACAGGGCCCAGAGGTAGACGCTGATGCAAAATCAAGAAAGACGAGCTGGACAATGCCAAGATTTTCATTCTCAAAGCCGAGTGTGAAGGTACCTGAAGCTGAAATCAACCTTGAGGCCCCAAAACTTGATGTTTCTATTCCTGAAGGAACCGTGGAAGTCAAACAACCAGAAGGTGACGTGCAGTTAGATGGTCAGAAAGGAAAGTTTAAGTTTCCAAGTCTTGGATTCAAAGGACCTGAAATTGATTTAAGTGTTTCAAAGAAAGATGTTGAAGTGAAACTACCAGAAGTGAAGGCTGAGGTCAAACTACCAGATGTTGAAGTGAAGAAACCTTCTGCTGAGGTGGAAATTAAATCTCCTGAGTTCAAACTTGAAACAAAGGATAAAGATGGATCTCCATCCAAATTCAAGATGCCAACATTCAAGATGCCAAAGTTTGGAGGTGGCAGCCCAAGTGTCTCGGTGGACGTTCCTGATGTAGACAAAGACGTCAAGCTGGAGGGAGCTGACATTAAGATTCCTGAAGAGGTTCTGACAGTTAATATTGAAGCACCGAACATTAAAACACAAGGTCCAACCTTTGACATAAAAATGACAGAAAGTGAACCTGAAAAAAGAGGAAGCAAGTTTAAGTTTCCAAGTCTTGGATTCAAAGGACCTGAAATTGATTTAAGTGTATCAAAGAAAGATGTTGATGTGAAACTACCAGAGGTGAAGGCTGAGGTCAAACTACCAGATGTTGAAGTGAAGAAACCTTCTGCTGAGGTGGAAATTAAATCTCCTGGAATTGATTTAAAAACAAGTGATGTTGAAGGATCACCATCTAAAATAAAACTGCCAACATTCAAATTCCCCAAATTTGGAGCTGGAGGTCCACAGGTTAGTGTGGAAGGACCCGACATGGACAAAGACATGAAGCTTGAAGGAGCAGACCTGAAGATAAAAGGACCTAAAGTTGAGGTCAAGTTACCTGATGTTGAAGTTAAAGAGCCTGCAGGCTCCATTTCAATCCCACAGGCTCCGGAGGTAGACGCTGATCCTAAATCAAGAAAGACGAGCTGGACAATGCCAAGATTTTCATTCTCAAAGCCGAGTGTGAAGGCACCTGAAGCTGATGTCAATCTCCCAAAAGTTGAAGTTTCTCTTCAAGAAGGGACTGTGGAGGTCAAACAACCCGACATTGAGTTCAAACAACCAGAAGGTGACGTGCAGTTAGATGGTCAGAAAGGAAAGTTTAAGTTTCCAAGTCTTGGATTCAAAGGACCTGAAATTGATTTAAGTGTTTCAAAGAAAGATGTTGAAGTGAAACTACCAGAAGTGAAGGCTGAGGTCAAATTACCAGATGTTGAAGTGAAGAAACCTTCTGCTGAGGTGGAAATTAAATCTCCTGAGTTCAAACTTGAAACAAAGGATACAGATGGCTCTCCATCCAAATTCAAGATGCCAACTTTCAGGATGCCAAAGTTTGGAGGTGGTAGCCCAAGTGTCTCAGTGGACGTTCCTGATGTAGACAAAGACATTAAGCTGGAGGGAGCTGACATTAAGATTCCTGAAGAGGTTCTCACACTGGAAGTTGTAGCACCGAGCATTGAAACAAAGGGTCTCTCAATAGATATTAAGACAAAAGAACCTGAACAAGAGAGAAAAGGAAGCAAGTTTAAGTTTCCAAGTCTTGGATTTAAAGGGCCTGAGGTTGACACATCAAAGAAGGACATTGAGGTCACGCATCCAGAGGTGAAAGCTGAGGTTCAACTACCAGATGTTAAAGTGAAGAAACCTTCTGCTGAGGTGGAAATTAAATCTCCTGGAATTGATTTAAAAACAAGTGATGTTGAAGGATCACCATCCAAAATAAAACTGCCAACATTCAAATTCCCCAAATTTGGAGTTGGAAGTCAACAGGTTAGTGTGGAAGGACCCGACATGGACAAAGACATGACACTTCAGGGAGCAGACCTGAAGATAAAAGGACCTAAAGTTGAGGTCAAGCTACCTGATGTTGAAGTTAAAGAGCCTGCAGGCTCCATTTCAATCCCACAGGGCCCAGAGGTAGACGCTGATGCAAAATCAAGAAAGACGAGCTGGACAATGCCAAGATTTTCATTCTCAAAGCCGAGTGTGAAGGTACCTGAAGCTGAAATCAACCTTGAGGCCCCAAAACTTGATGTTTCTATTCCTGAAGGAACCGTGGAAGTCAAACAACCAGAAGGTGACGTGCAGTTAGATGGTCAGAAAGGAAAGTTTAAGTTTCCAAGTCTTGGATTCAAAGGACCTGAAATTGATTTGAGTGTTTCAAAGAAAGATGTTGAAGTGAAACTACCAGAAGTGAAGGCTGAGGTCAAACTACCAGATGTTGAAGTGAAGAAACCTTCTGCTGAGGTGGAAATTAAATCTCCTGAGTTCAAACTTGAAACAAAGGATAAAGATGGATCTCCATCCAAATTCAAGATGCCAACATTCAAGATGCCAAAGTTTGGAGGTGGCAGCCCAAGTGTCTTGGTGGAGATTCCTGATGTAGACAAAGACGTTAAGCTGGAGGGAGCTGACATTAAGATTCCTGAAGAGGTTCTGACAGTTAATATTGAAGCACCGAACATTAAAACACAAGGTCCAACCTTTGACATAAAAATGACAGAAAGTGAACCTGAAAAAAGAGGAAGCAAGTTTAAGTTTCCAAGTCTTGGATTCAAAGGACCTGAAATTGATTTAAGTGTATCAAAGAAAGATGTTGAAGTGAAACTACCAGAGGTGAAGGCTGAGGTCAAACTACCAGATGTTGAAGTGAAGAAACCTTCTGCTGAGGTGGAAATTAAATCTCCTGGAATTGATTTAAAAACAAGTGATGTTGAAGGATCACCATCTAAAATAAAACTGCCAACGTTCAAATTCCCCAAATTTGGAGCTGGAGGTCCACAGGTTAGTGTGGAAGGACCCGACATGGACAAAGACATGAAGCTTGAAGGAGCAGACCTGAAGATAAAAGGACCTAAAGTTGAGGTCAAGTTACCTGATGTTGAAGTTAAAGAGCCTGCAGGCTCCATTTCAATCCCACAGGCTCCGGAGGTAGACGCTGATCCTAAATCAAGAAAGACGAGCTGGACAATGCCAAGATTTTCATTCTCAAAGCCGAGTGTGAAGGCACCTGAAGCTGATGTCAATCTCCCAAAAGTTGAAGTTTCTCTTCAAGAAGGGACTGTGGAGGTCAAACAACCCGACATTGAGTTCAAACAACCAGAAGGTGACGTGCAGTTAGATGGTCAGAAAGGAAAGTTTAAGTTTCCAAGTCTTGGATTCAAAGGACCTGAAATTGATTTAAGTGTTTCAAAGAAAGATGTTGAAGTGAAACTACCAGAAGTGAAGGCTGAGGTCAAACTACCAGATGTTGAAGTGAAGAAACCTTCTGCTGAGGTGGAAATTAAATCTCCTGAGTTCAAACTTGAAACAAAGGATAAAGATGGATCTCCATCCAAATTCAAGATGCCAACTTTCAAGATGCCAAAGTTTGGAGGTGGTAGCCCAAGTGTCTCGGTGGAAGTTCCTGATGTAGACAAAGATATGAAGATAGAAGTTCCCGAGGAGGTTCTAACAGTTAGCATGAAAGCTCCAAGCATAAAGACAAACGATCCATCAATAGATATAAAAGCCAAAGGAACTGAACATGAAGGAAAAGAAAGCAAGTTTAAACTTCCAAGTCTTGGATTTAAAGGGCCTGAGGTTGACATATCAAAGAAAAAAGTGGATGTGACACTACCAGAGGTCAAAGCTGAGGCTCAATTACCAGACGTGAAAATTCAGGAACCATTGGCCAAAGTCAAAGTTAAAGCTCCCGGGTTCAAAGCTGAAGCACATGAAGACATATCTGTAGATGTGAAAGGTCAAGGGGGCGAAACTGTGAGTTCTGGAGGCAAGTTCAAACTACCAAGCTTTGGTATTTCAGCGCCCAAAGTGAAAGGACCCGAAATTGATTTGAGTTTATCCAAGAAAGACGTCACATTGCCAGAAGTTAGTGTTGAAGTCCAATTGCCTGATGTTGAGGTCAAAGACATTGAGGCTGCTGATTCAGAGGCCAAAGCTGGACGGCCGAGCTGGACATTTCCAAAACGTTCATTTTCAAAATCAAGTGGAAAAGTTCCTGATGCAGATTTCAACCTTGAAACTCCCAAAGTTAATATTGCAGAATCAGAGGCCAAAGCAGAAGTCTTTCTACCAGATGTTGAAGTCAAACAATCGGCAATGAAAGTAGAAGTAAAACCCCCCGAAATTAAAAACAAATCTGCCGAGATTGGCATTGAAAAACCCAAAATATCACAGAAAGACATGAACATCACTCTGCCAGAACTCAAACTCTCTGAAGGCGAGGTCAAAGACCTTGAAGCCAAGTCAAAAGATGTTGGAGGATCGCCGTTGAAATTTAAAATGCCAACAATGAAAATGCTGAAGCTTGGAGGTGCAACTCAAGACAGTACCACAGAAACACCCGGTGCAGAACAAGTGGCTCACATCGAGGACATCAAACTTCAGCAAGACATAACGGTAACCCTCAAAGGTCCAAGCGTTGACATTAAAACAGATGCTTCCAAAGCAGCAACTTCAGGTTCAGAAACACCAAAGGACGAGCCGGACAGCATTGGGCCGGGATCTCCAAGTAAATTCAAATTACCATCCTTCAAAATGCCGAGGCTAAGCTTCTCAAGAACGAAATCTGAGGAGGAGAATATTCCTGCCGACACCGAACACAGAGAACATGAACAGGAAGTGAAAGCTGAGACAGCAGAAGTGATCAAATCACCAAAACTGTCATCATTTGGTAAAATCCTCAAAACTTTTGATGTTGAATTTGATGTTCCAAATGCAGAAAAACTCGAGGATAAAGTTGAAACTTCAAAAGAAGCTAAAAAACAGGATGAAGCACCTGGACAACAGGTGGATCAAGAAGTGACCAAAAGTCCAGAGAGGACGGGATGGTTCAGTTTCAGGTTCGGTCTGTCTTCGCCTTCAGAAGCACCGAAGGCCTCGCAGAAAGATTCGCAGAAAATTGAGAGGAGCCCAGCGGGGGACACAGGGGATGAAGACGTGAGCCCGTCCTGCTCTGTCCAATCATCAGACGCTTTCGCTGACGTCAGCTCTGCAGTCACAAGTGAGCTCGCCGGCCCGTCCATATCTTCCCCAACCAAGGTAACGGTCAAATACTCCGGTCCCGACTCGGCCGTCGGACCTGGAGAGATTCAGAGCAACATCATCACCTCCATGGCGAGGACCGAGCTGATCTCAGACGTACCCGACTTACCCGAGAAAATCACAATCCTGTCATCAGGCGTCTCATCGTCATCGGAGGACACGCTCCGGCTTGAATCAGGAAAAATACACGTCTTTTCATCTAATATACAAGCAACGCCAGAATCTCAGCACGCCAGGCTCCTGACGGCGGTCCAGGTCCAGCCGTCTGCCAGCGTTTCTCTGACATCCGAGGCTAGAGAAGCTTCATCCTGGACCATGCAGGACACTCAGGACGGCGTGAAGACTGTGTTCGAGAGGCGCCTGGTGAAGGAGACGTCAAGTGAAAGGAGCGAGAGCACGGAGACAATCGTTATAACTAAACAGATCAGTCATGTGTTTGAATCTTCTGAGCCGATCTCAGGGGAGACGGCGTCATCCATCCAGCGGCTCAGAGACACCGTGCACTCCGAGAAAATGAGGTTCTTCGACGAGGCTGAAAAGTGAAAACACATCCCCCCCTCGTCAGCCACAGTTAGCGGATGTCCGGCTCACGATGTCCGTCTTCACAAGGACTTGACAGGAAAGTGAGAATGATGAGATATTAGCAGTTGGAAAATGTCGAGGCAAATTCAATTTATTAATCTAATGAGTGAATTTGTCAGAGTTGATGATGGGAGAGATCTTGGACTGCATGTTGTTGACTGATGGGGGTAAAAAAAAAAAAACCACACTGACGATGTGATGAAGATGTTAAGCTGTTTAAACGAGTGTCTTTACTGCAATTTAAAGCTCCTGTCTCACTGGGCTATGACAACATGCAGATAGACTTGTTATTGGAGGATCCATCCATCCATCCATCCATCCTGGTCAGGGTTGAAGGGTGTTAGAGTGTCCAATATCTCAAGACATTTGACGGGGTTTGTAAGTGTTGCGTTGCACGCCCTCTCTGGCGTTGGTTCAGGTCAAGTCTTCACGGGTGAACGCAGGTTTCAATCCTGAATGAGGCAATAACATTAAAAAAACTGGTGAAATCCACGACGCAAGCTGCAGTGACTCCTGTGAAAAGGATGGGCTGAAGGGACACAGACTCGACCATCGACTCGACTGAAGGACAATTCACACAAAAACCATTTCAAGTTAAGACGCAACACTTTTGTTGCAATTTGTGAGTCTGTTTACACGACAACGGTGCTCCTGAAAACACAACTTGTTGTGTTGACGGGGGAAAACGCAGGTTTTGTAAAACACTCGGGCTCCAACTCCTTGTAAATGCGGCACCGCAGCAGTTGTATCTAATAGTTCTGCACATGCTCACTAGAGACAATCAGAACAAAGTTTCCTCCAGTGTCACGACTATTCTCCTGGGATTTGGTACTTTTATTTTGACAGTCACCATAATAACAATCCAACCTGGTTGTCTGTCTGTTTTAGAGCCGATTGTTCTCTGCTGCATGTGTGTGTGTGTTTTCACTACAGAAACAAACCACAGCACCCACTAGTGGCCCAACATCAATACTACATCATCTTCAGCGTTTCTGTCGTTTCCGTGGAAACGGACATTGTTTTCAAAACGTTGCCATGAAAACGTGGTATTTTTCAGAAATCAAAATGCAAAAATTATGTGTTTTCACTTGAAACGCTGTCGTGTAAATGGAGCCCAAATTTAGTTCTCGCTGATTAGAACGTCAAGAATAAAGCGGGGGGTAATTATTGTGGAGCTTCACGCAGTATCTTTGCTTCCAGTGCAACACTTCCTGTTCCTGCTTACCAAATTGCTCATTTTGTAGTTTTTAATAGTAAAGATACTGATCCAGTAACTTGTGCTCGTCCTGTCTGAGCTCGTAATCATGTTAAGAAAATAAATAAATAAATCAATAAAAAAAAAACAACTGCTGCATAAAGATTGAAAAATGTTACTGACATTCCAAAATATGTTTACAGTATAAAGCTGGAAGTAGAGTGCACCGATAATACAGTAACAGCATATGACTGATAGACATGTATATTTCCATGTATCACAGATATTCTTACTGCTGTAGTTAAAATGTAAAGAGATACTAGCAATGCAAAGCTGAAATGCAAGTGTACTGCTGCAACTCTATTTTTTAATAATACTTTGCTACTTAGAACCTAATTTGCTACGATAGTAACCTGTGGAGAGCGAGCACTCTTTAAATATCTCTGTAAAATGGGAATATTGAAGTTGCCGTGTAAATAGCTTTTAACGACCTTTGGAGTTTTATTTGGTTACCGCTCCTGTTTGTATTCTGATCGGCTTCAACTCAACATGTTTGCAAAGGTATACATAATAAATAAAGACTATAATACATAGTTGTGTGTGTGTGACTGATCATTTCAGGTCATTAAAGTTCAATAAACACATTTTCTTTTCACTCTTCTGTCTTTCAGTTCAGCGGCTGCTCAGTCTGAGCTTAATGGGGGGAAAGACGGAAAACTACAGCATAATTACCATTAAAAATAACCTTTATCTGTATAAATCCTTAAAAATAATGACAAATCCAATGGTCTCAAATCTTTTAGTGCAAAGAAATAAAGACAGATGGTATAAAATGTTCACATTGATGAAATGAAGTACAAAAATCTCTAAATGTATTGCTAAAACTAAATGCAATGGGAAGCTAACATCCAGTTTATAGAGCATCTTCCTCCAATAACCGATGCAACCTATTGAGTGAATCAGTCATCAACGACTTCTAAAACTTACACACAAAGTCACATGTAGTTGGACACATTATTTGTTTACCAGCCTGAACAATATTACATTAGTCATTTTCAGAAACAACATTAATTTAAAGCTCATTGTAAAGCTTACATACACTCTGATATTTGTCTTTCAAACACATTAGGAGAAATTACTGAATTTCCTGGTGTATCCAATAAATTAAAATTGATTTAAAAAACAAACAAACAACTAATCTTGTTTCCAGAGAAAATAGTAGCATAGCGGTATTTGCACACTAGAGGGAGACACAGCTCATAGTAATAACTGCCCCATCCCTTCTGTCTTGAGATTTAAGAAACACAAATCTATAATTGAAAAAGGTAAAATAAAAAAGAGAGAGAGACAAGTCTAAATACCATGCATGGAGATATTTCTGTGTTTTTTTAATTTAGCATTTTCCAGTTTTCTGTTTTTGTGTTTCTTTCACTTGGAGTCATGGATATTGTTCAAAATCGCTGATAAAACAATACATTCTCAAAGAGACAACATTTGCTCGTCTTTGAGCCAAAGTTTAGCTGTATTTATCAGAAAAACTTACCGGAAAAACAGAAAAACAACTGAAAAGTTTCCCAATTAAAAAAGAAGCAGCCGCTCCAAACGTGGTCTTGTGCTGCGTTCAAGTGCACCTCGAAACTTTCCCTTTTATGCTAGATTTAAGGCACAAACTGAAGCTTTTGATTTAGTTTCTGTGTTCAATAGAGGGAATAATGTGTTCATGGCATAACAGTTATGATCAACCAAAATTATTTCACTTGGAATGTTCTACTAAACTGTAACTTAAGTATCATTTAGGTCAAACGTTTAGACAAACTCAGTTGCTGCAGAGCATCATCTAATCATTCCAATCTCACTTTTCTCACAGGCTAACAAAGTAAAACCTCTAAATTCAAAACCGGTAATTCTCCAAGTTCCCCGGCGGTTGTTCGATAACTCCGCTGATGTGAATAATAAACGTGTTGCTTCCATCCCTGGCCCAAGTGACTATCAAAACATCGGCCGTGCCTGTTGGGTTGGGATTTTGTGATTTCCCACGGTCCTTGGAGGCAGCACTCGTCTGGTCGTACTGCGCAGACTCAGAACACTTTTCACGGCAACTTCACCGGAGAGCCGCGCGCGCCCCTCCGCCTGTCGCCCACAACAGCCCGCATCATCATCATCATCATCATCATCATCATCATCATCATCATCATCATCATCATCATCATCATCATCATCAGCAGCCTCTTCATCCTCACCCTCCTCATCCTCAGCAGCAGCAGCAGCAGCATCAGTGTGATGAGGAGGAGGACGGAGACCTGAGACACTGGATCAGCCCGCAGACAGGTACGGAGCTTTGCGCGCTTCTTCTTTTTCTTTTTCTTAAACTAAAACACTCTAACATTCTTCATTTAGCACACTGCAACCTATTTTCTTTTTATATTTCCCCCTTTTTTTTGCAATAGACTAATTGAATTATAGATCCTAGTAGATGATGTTATGAGATGTTAGATAGTTTTTTATTTGTATTTTTATATGTAGTTTTTTTTTTTTTTTGCCACACCGGACGGACCGTGGGCAGAAACGCGCAGATGAGTCTGTACAGATGCACATTGAGTGTAGGTGTAGCAGAGAAACCGGGCTTTATTATACCGGCGTTTAAATCTATTAATAGTCTCTCCACTTCCTACCTGTTGAGAGCTGCGCAGGTAAAGCCTTCAAACCCCGCACGGCGCGCACTTCTCCGGAATTATGCGCATATTTGCAGTGCGTAAAAATAAGTTTGCACGTCGATAAAGCAGCAGTGAAGTGAGAAAATAGAACACGAAATATGAATGTGGGGCAACAAACACAAAAGGAACCACAGTGAACTTGAGCAATGGAGCCGCATAAAAATTCAAAATAAGAACATCACTATTTCTGGCTGGATTGGAGTTTTGTTTTTTCTTTACTTCGTGTCCCTGGGCTGCGAACAACTCGCTGGTTTTAACAGAGGAACCTGTATTTGTGGAGGCGGTGCTGTTTCTGGCTCTGATTTAGAAGCACAAATGGAGAAGGAAAAAAAAAAAGTGTTTGAAGTGGAAGCAATGAGAGCAGAGCGGTCACTCCTGTTACATCCTCTCTGAATTCTCTGTTTCTGCAAGAAGAAAGAAGTGGATTTAAACGGTGAGGGCTGAGCAGACCTACAGGAGGCCGGTTTGGACTTCCTCCACCGTGACGAATCTCCTGACGATGGTCAGAAAGAGAGAGGAGGAATTTTAATCTATGTGAGGTCACAACAGATGTACAGATTTCATCCAACTGCAAGAACGAGAGAGGAGGCGGAGGATGCTGGATGGACCATTTCTCTATATTTGGGAGAACACCCACATTTAAATTTTTAATTTTTACAAATATCTGGATTAACACATCAAGAGTGTGTCCTCTTTTGGGATTTTGGCCTTTTACAGCTGATTCCCAGGCTGCAACAAACAAACATTTAAAGTTTTAGTTGATCTGAAAATAGACGAAGTTGTTCAAACTTTCAATATATTATATGTGTGTTATTGCATGTAAAACAAAGACAGAGTGTAAAACTGGGTCATTTGTGTAATTCCCAGGCTTTAATCATGTCTGTTGGTACTGAAAGATTTTTGCAACAAAAGAAAAAAAAAGCCCAAGACACGAGATTTTTGTTTTGTAAAATCAAAGGATTAAAAAAAAAAAAAATGTCATCGATTTCAAGTTTTTGACTCTCAAAGTGTGGAGGAGGCTTCCTGTAGGGGGCGCCAGAGAGCTTTAGGGATAAGAGGAGTTGTCAGAATGGGAACTCGAGGGTTCAGGGTGATGCTGTGTCCCAGCAAGGTTGTTTTTTTCCCTTTTGTTTTTGAATACAACTCATGATGAAGAAAGACTTATTTTCAGGGTAAAACTAACCTGCCTCAGCTCACCTGCTCTATTAGTGGGTGATCAATCCAACGCCTGGTGAATTCTGCTTCACAACGGCAGTAAGGAGTAAAACTCTCCTTATATGTAAACGTTTTTGTTTCAGAAAAGTTTTGTGCAACACTGTCCGTTTCCATGAAAACGGCATTAACCCTGAAAAACGATGTAAATTTCATGCTGGGCCACTCGTGGGTGCTGTTGTTTGTTTTTCTAATGAAACCACACAACGGGAGAACACGGACATTCTAGTGGACAGACCACCAAGGTGGATTGTGGACAAACAGGCTCCCTGAGCATGACCCTTGACCCCCACCAGCTCCCCAGAGCGCCATAACGACAATAACCCATGGGTCAATATGGAAAAAAAAAAGGAATTTCACCCAGAGGGATTAATAACGTATGATTGGTTTATCTTTACTCCCGATCAGCGGCGGTCAGGATCGATGGAAGGCGACTTGCTGTCAGCAAACATTGATGACTCGCGCTCATTGATGGAGGTCAGACGTGAAGAACGACACGTTTGCTTCGATTCAATCCGCGAGCAGAAGTCGGTGCTGGTTCTGTCAGAAAACACATTGCGGGGCAGTTTGTTGCTCACGGTGCTGCAGGAAGTCCCTGCTGACCTCTGACCCCTGTCCACCACCAGAGCTTTGTTCTGACAAAGGCTTTTCCACCAGAAAGAACCAGGTTCTAGTTCTGGTCCAGGACCAGATTTAGCACCAGTTCTTTGTCTTTCCACCACCAAAGCCCCGGCCAATCAGGAGCTAAACTGGTGCTAAGCCGGCCCTACATCTTTGTTGGGCCAGAGCGAGGGTCTGATGTGTCATCAGCTGGGGGCGGAGTTATCGCTGGAGTTATTGTTTACCTACGAGGTGGGAGAGATGCGAACCGGTTTTCTGAAAACTACAGCGAACGCGACCCCCCGGAGTGGTTATAGAGAAAATAATAAAAACAACGCGTGGGAACGATATAATAAGTCGTTCCCTCAAGTGGATAATATGACGGAATGAGATCATTTAATCCGTGATCGCGGCACCATGGCTCTGGAGATGCTGCAGCACTCCGGCGCTAACTTCACTTCCACGTCGTTTGGCGTTGTGACCGCAGGCTGAGGTCTGCATGAGGCTGCGTTGCTCTGCTTATTATTCTCTAACCCACGGAACTTCTTTATAATGATGCAATACTTTAAACCGGCGATCCGTTCGGCTGGGAAACTTTGGCTCCTCCCCTCCACGTGGGTGTTAAGGTTCCCACAAAGTGGCCGCCGGGGTGGTGAAAGCCTTCACACTGTTCACAACCGTGCGAGACGATCTTAAATAATCGCTTTTGCAGACTGTATGAGCAGAATCTGCGATGTCGGTCGACGTGGCCACGCAAGAATGAAACGTCACAAGCGTGTTTCCATCCATTCAGGAAAAATAAAGGCACTAAACCTGGACAGAAAGCCGGCCCTGGTGGTGTTTTCATTATTGGAGACAAATTCCAACAAGTCAATAAGCAATTCTTCTTTGGTGTCCCACACTGTTCTAATTCTGTTCGCCGGTCAGCGTGGGTCTGAGCGTGTACCCAGTGCTTTTCCAGGGCTGCGTGGATAACTGCATCATGTCATACCGCATTTCTATTCGTTTGTTGTAAGATGACGTATTCGGATTTGCCACTACGACTCCTCAAATGTCAAAACTCAATGTGTTAATGGTCGTGGGCTCCTGACCGATCTCCGGCGTGGCTGCGGATATTTTCACGATTCTCGCACTATCCGATCTTTCATCTCAGACTGTCTCAGACGGCAGAGAATCGCGCAGTTTGTCGGAGACTTTAGACTGACAGCACTTATCTGAGCTCAGTCGCAGATTATTTACACCATTTATGGAAGTGGTGTGGTCTGACGACATCCTTCAGTGGTGAAATGCCTCCTGATACAAACTGGTTGACGAGAAAACCACAGGTTTAAGCATTTAGCTGATCTTCAAACTCTCCATGTCTCACTGAAGTCAAGCATCTGTGGGATGTGCTGGACACACGAGGGGACTCTATAGAGGAAACCTCCAGGACTGAAAGGAGACGTGACGCCACGTCGGTGCAGATCAAACAGCACTGATTCAGAGGTCTGCTGGAGTCGATACTCCGTCCAGCCGGGAGACGTGGGAGCTCCACAACACCAGGCATGTGGTCATAATGTTATGGCGGCGACAGTGAATAGCGACTTCATTGAAATTCAGTCACGACTCCAAACTCCGACCGCCTCGTCTTGACCCAGCTCCAGATGTAAATAGAAAAGTCTCATCTCATTTGGAGCCTCGGCTGAGGCAGAAGTGACGAGTCTTCCTGTAAGCAGACAGACTTGAACACATGGATAACCCCCGTCCACACCTCACGCCTCAAACAAGAAACCATTACTGGACTGCTGAGGGAGAAGAAGAAGAAGACTGAAGAAGAAGAAGACCATGTTTAAGAAGACTATGTTTAAATTCCTGCGTCTGTGCTGCTTCGCGTCTTCGGAGAACCCGGATCAGACTGAAGTCATGTGCAGACCTCCAAACGCAAAACCTCTGAACCAGTGAACGGAGTGAAGCGACGCTGGCCTCTGAAGAGGAATAGAGGCCGCATTGTCTGATCTGCTGCGGCCGGCCTCCCAAGTTTCACAAACAAAGTCTTGCGGCAGCTCGTTCAAATGTCCAGCGCCGACGAAACCCCCCCGAATCAGCCGCAGGCCTCGTGCGCTTGGCAAAGTGCAACTCTCAGACAATCAGGGGCATGAAATCTCAATCTCTCATCTCCATGGAAACAGCAACGGCTGGTCTGATTGTATTGAAAGTGGTGGTTTTTTCTTTTTGATAACTCAGTTTAACTAAAGTTTCTTAGCTCATTTAAAAAAAAATTTTTTTGTGCTGAATAAGTTTCTTAACTAATTGATTGTAACTGGCATTTGTGGGATTACGTTTGTGGTTCCACACATGAACCTGGTTTGTCTGGATTGGTTCAGGATCAGATAGCGCCACACAAACCTAATATCATAACCGTCTTCGTAACATCGTAACTGTAAACCCTGAAACACACTGGGAAAAGCACAAACAATGTCAAACTATGGAAAACTCCTTCTGCTTGAATACTTGACGTCAGTGGTTCTCGGCTGGTTTGGTTTTTGGAGCCTCTATTACCCTCAACAACTATTTAACTTTTAAAATTTACTGAATTAAAACAGGATGAAGTTTAAAAATACAATATTTGTTTGAAACATTACAGTATGTCAACCAAAAATACAAGTTTATGACTCCTTTACACTGAAAGGTTTCAAGTGAAAAGGCATCATTTTAAGTGCTTAGTTTCAGAAAAGTTTCCCATTTCTACGGCAACATTTTTAAAATGATATCCATTTCCATGGCAACGCAGGAAAACTGAAAACAATGCAGTGAGCATGCCAGGCCAGGGGGTGGTGCTGCTGGTTGTTCTTGTAACAAGTTCTGCATAATTCTGCTGCGTTTTAACCAAACTATTCAATGTTAATTGATGAATTATGTGATTTTATTGGTTCATGTGTATCTTCACTCCAGTCCCAGTCAAACAGCTCTACTCTAGTAATAAATGTTCCCATAATCTTTTGCCGTTTGTAACACATTTTATACACCGGCGGTTCTCAGCCTGGGCTCTGGAGGATCGGCTCCATTCGAAGTTGTGAGAATTCAATTTGCAGACATCAGTGAAAAGCAGAAATGGGACTTTCTGGTGAAAACCACCAGCGTTTTGGTGAATCAGAGATTCTGGGGGGCTGCAGACGTTTTTAGGTGCAAAATGTCTGTGTGAGTTTGAGAGCGACAAAAATCACTCAACATTATTGGAGTCTATATTTTGAAGCTGATGACAAAGAACTAAGAATTCCTCGGTGAGATTTTGGTGTCAGTATAAATACTGACACGTCACAGAATCTGACAGGTGAATTTTTAAGAGACGTCTGAGTACTTGTTAAAAAATCCACTGTGACAAACTCCTCACAGACGACGGTGCTCATCACTACTCCACAGTGAAGCTCAGATCCAAACTATTTTCATCTCTTTTTTGGAGTTTGAAGCATTATTATTATTATTATTATTATTATTATTATTATTATTATTATTATTATTATTATTATTATTATTATTATTATTATTATTATTATTATTGTCATTATTATCATTATTGCCACAGCACATCATTACATGACTCATTTTCAGGGAGCAGGAGTTAAAAAAAAAAAAAATCATAATGTCTTTTCAGTGACAATTCCTGCCTAAAATATCCGATAAATCTCATTGTGGTTCAAGAGAAAAGCTTTTTTGTGGACAATCAAAATTGAAAACCCGCACGTATAAGTCGATACACGCTAATTATTAAACATTAGAAGTGCTGGCAGGAGCCACGATCAGGAGCTCACGTTACCTGTTAGTGGGTTGATTATTTTTTAGCAAGTGAACATTTTGTCCTCAAATTTGATGTGACAAGCAGAGAAACTGCCAAGTTTGAGGATTTGAGGGAGTTTGACAACGACTGAGTCACAGTGTCTCCAGACCGGCAGCTCCTGTGGGACGTGATGGGATGTTCCTGGTCTGCTGCAGGCTATCGGAAAATATGTGAACCGGTCATTTAGGTCTTGAGGTCATGGACTCATTGATGCATTTGGACCAGGAGGAAAGAATCACAAGATCAAAACTCAAAAAAAGGCAACCTAACAATGCAAATGGCCCGACCGACTGGCAGGGAGCTTAAATACACACTTAGAGGAAGGGACTGACAGGACACAGGTGGAAAAACATAGGCCCTGTTTATTCAGCAATATTTTTAGGTGTCTTATGGGGGTCTGTTTACAACACAACTGAAAACCAACATTTTCTAATCTCATCTCTATGGAAACTGGGGGAAAAGCATATTTTTAAAACGCGTGTAGATGAATGAAACGGAAACGCTGCCACTGTGCTTGCCGACCACATTGGTAGTGACTAGTAGTTGTGCACATGCTCAGTCGCTGCACAATCACAACAATGTTTCCCTCCGTCATGTCATGACTCCAGGTTCTCCTGGAACTCGTTAGTTTTATCATTGACAGTCGTCGTAAAAACAATCCAACTTGGCCGTCTATCCAGTAGAAGGTCCATATCCATGCAAGTGTGAACCATTTCGGAAACAAAAGCTCAAAAACGATGTTTTTTCACTTGAATCATTGTCGTGTAAACCGATCATACTCTGAAAGAAAGTCACATTTCAGTTTAGACATTGTTACTAAACTCGTTTTCTACATTTGTGGCTCTCGAGAAGAAACCACATCTGTAGAGGTTATCGGGCTCCTGATGTGGCTGATTGCAGTTGTTGCTGCGTGAACTGATTGACCTCCGCCTGCTGTTCTTTAGCCGTGTGATTTGGCTCGTCGACTGTAATTGTCCATTGTTGTTGGCAAATACGGAGTCGGCCATGATGAGAAACAAGACTGACTGGTCCAGTAAATACTGGCTCCAGGGTGAGTGACAAACAGTGTGAATGATAACCAGCTCTGCAGGCGACCAGGGAAATCAGCCTGTGCACTTTTTGTTATCCGGCGTTTCACATCACACCGGAGTGTTGACGGCTTATTGATCGGTGGCCATTTCTCCCGCAGGATGACCGAGGTGATGAACTCTCTGGAGCCGGGGACGGAGGACTTCAGCGGGGCCGGAGCCGGGGGAGACCAGGACGCAGTATCCTTCCCCAATGCTCGCGTGCGCGTTTCCCCCGATTTCAATGCGGCTTTTGTTTTATTGGAGCAGAAAGCTCACGACGGTGAGTCAGACCAGCGATGAGCAAGAGATGTGGGCTGACGCGACTCAGGTCATTAGCTGGACTCGGTCCTGCTGTGAGTAAATGGTAAACGTCTCATCCAGCTGAGCCGAAGGGACAAGCGAGTTATCTTCTACTACCCTGCAATTTGCTTCGCCGACACAGCGTATCATCGTCGGCTGCAAAGAGGCCACTTATGCTCCCTCTAATAGCCGCTGTGGGCTCCACGCTGGCCGCGCTGCAAGCGTCGGCACGTTCCCCTCCCCAAATCATCAACAATTTAGACGACTGCAAATACTTCAAGTTGATACTTATTGAGATGAATTACCAAATGTTCTTCTCCCGTAGATGTCTGTTTTATACTTCTGTATCCAATTAAGATATTTGATTGATTTCTTTAAGCCACGCCCCCTTCCCCACGCGTCCTCAGCAGGTGGAGCTGAGCTATTAGACACTGGAAATGTCAATCAAACTCAAAACACACCCACCAAATCTTATCGGCAATTATTGGAAAATAAATATCACTTTGGTTTAGAGTATATACTTGTCAGACATTTAAATTTTCTGTATTTATAGCACATATTTTATATATTTCAACATCATGACACACCGTTCCCCCCAATAAAACACCGTTTAGTGAAATTAGTAACAGTTGAAACCAGTGTCAGATAATGCTAAAGCGAACACGAGAATGTGGTTTCATTACAAAACAAACAACAGCGCCCACTACTGGCCAAACTGGAAAACAACACCGTTTTCAGCATTTCTGCCATTTCCATGAAAATGGACATCCTTTTTAAAATGTTGCCGTGTAAACACGGAACTTTTCCGAAATGAAAACACAAATGCACCAGTTATTTGAGAACACTGTTCTCGTCTCTATTAAAAGGCGGACGGCACCAAAGCCAACATGTCGTTTGTTCGTTATTCCAGCAACTTACATAATAAAGACTGAAGCACAGTTTCGGCATCTTTACTTTGGGGGTCTCACAGTGAAGAGAAAAGGCGAACGATTTCTGATTCCTGGTGCAAACCGAGGCTGATGGAGCCATTAAGGCCACTTAGAAAGCGATGTGTTGTTTGACAGTCTGTCCTTTATGTGGGGACACCAACGCTGCTGTCAGACATCTTTCCAGAATGCCATTTACTGCGAGCGTTTACTGGCAGCTCCACCACCTCTCCTCTGTTAACACACATGGATTTCTGCTGCAGCCTTGGTTATGAACTGTCTTAAAGCACAGTTTAGATTCAACAGAGAAACAGACGAGGGCAGTAATCCTCACATGTACGTCTGGGACTTTTGATCTCGCGCACATATTTCTCCTAATCCAATTTTCACCGCATTGCTGTTCGTCTACATGTGGAATGAGTTCTGGTATTTTCCTCCCCCCCCGGATATCCTGACCTTACATAAGCTCTCACCAGATCTTTCCGGAGACCCATGAAAGGTATCCCAAGCTGTCCAAGAGGCTCCCCTCCATCGTGGTGGAGCCCACCGACGCCAGCGAGGTGGAGAGCGGCGAGCTGCGCTGGCCGCCGGACGATCCCGGCTCACCGGACGCCAAAGCCGACAGGAAGGTCCCTGGAGAACAGACCACAGGTGACGGCGAGGCCCAACCTCTACATCCCGTACACGTTCACTCTACGTGGATTATTAATGCAACCACACATCAGCGGCAGGGTAAAACTTAACCTGTCACCTTCCCTGTTAGTTGGTGAATGATCCACCGCCTGGTGAATTCTGCTTCACAATGACAAGGAAGAGCGACACGGCCAAGGATCAAAAAGCCACGTGGCTATGAACGCTTGGCCGCCACGGGCCAGTTCTCCCTCTGGTAACTTTTCCTGACGCCTCCTGCCAGGGCTGCTTGGTTATTAAAAAAAATCATAATCCCGATTATTTACTGAAATCACAGTTAATTACACAATTATCTCTTTGAATTTGGAACAGCATTTATTGAACATGTTTTAAAAAAATAAGAGTCTCCTGTTAAATATACGAAATATCTTGTAATGTGAGAAATAAACTGTTGTACTGCACTCAATCTTTTGAAAACAAGAAATAAATAAAATACAATAAGAGATAGATATACTTCAACATAAAAACTTTGATAAATTGTTTCAAAATAAAATGTTGGAGGTGTCGAGCCGATGAACGGGAGTCGAACTTTATCCTCCATTCCAACACACTTCTCACAAACGCTTTTCTTTTCTCTCTTTCTTTCTCTCGTCTCCCCAACGGAGCTTCACACACGCTGGAACAACAAAACTACTTCCTCTCTACAAAATAAAGTTCCCCACCACCCCACAGTAACTGGGTGAATCATGACCTTAACTGATCACCACAGTGGTGGAACTTTATTTTGTAGAGAGGTTGGGTTTCCGGTCGGTAGTATTCTGGTGTACCAGCGTGTGGCGCTGCGCTCTCATGTTGGAGAGAGAGAGAGAGAAGAAGAGTTACTGAGAAGTGTGGGTTTATGGAGGATAAAGTTTGGAGTTCCTTGCTGAACACGTCGCCTCCGACTCTACAACATCGTCCTTTTTCCTCCTGCAGACGAATTCTGAGATCGTCTAACCGTTTCCTCGGCTCGGCTCACGGTCAGGACGGTTTCACTGCTTCATAACACTGTCTCTGGTGCCATTTTAACCCTTCATAACAAAACAAAACTCCTATCGTTTCACGTTTCCATGACAACATCCTGAAAACAATGTCTGTTTCCACGGAGCACCGTTGTCGTATAAACGGACTCTCGAAACGCAACTGAAGCTTTTCATTTTCACTTGAACCCTTTCGGGATTACTTCAGGTGTGATGAGGCTTTCCCCAGTAAACAGGAGTTCAGCTTAACGGTAACGTGACAGTGAGACATACATTTTTTTTTTCCAGTTAATTAAAAAAAAAGATTTCTCTGATGTTCCACAGAAACATGCAAATACATTCCAAGTACTTCACATTGTGTGTCAAAATCCTTCCTGTTGTTTCCTCTAAAAAAAACCTGATAAACTCCATGGAGCTCACGTTCATGTCAGTTCATTTGCATTTTTCCGTCAGGAATTAGCATACGTCTGTATGAATGTGGCGTCCTGTCGTCTCTCCTCGATACTAATGAAGCACGCGCCATCGAATGAGGTGAACTAAACAATGTAAACAGTCTGGAGCAGACGGGCGGCGGTGACACGCCGAGGCACCAATTTGCGATTACGTGCACCACTGAGTTGAAAAATGAACGTCAATATCGAGTCCATCTGATCGCCCCGCTGCAGAACGTCTCGTCGCCGGAGTCACATGACTCCGGGGGAAACAGAGAGATGACTGACAGCTCACATCTCCTACTGGTTGGAGTCACGGCGGCTCGATTTGTGGGCTTCATCAGCTTTTAGCAATGACAGAGTAAAGCTGGAAGTGAGTGTTTCCACCTGGAGCGTCAGGCTGTGCCGCTGCAGACGTCTGAAATCCAACGTAGACCGAGGAGCACTTTGTGTGTCGCCGTATTGAGGCTTTCTGCTGATCTTCCGCTTTTTATCAGCTGAAATTACAGGTTGCCCTGTTGTACCAGTTATTCTCAACTTGGGGTCTCGCCAGATGATTTTAGAGTCACCAGATGATTTTAGAGTCACATGATTTTAGAGTCACATGATTTTAAAGTAACATGATTTTAGACAGTTGCCAGAGGATTTTAGAGTCACCAGATGATTTTAGAGTCACATGATTTTAGAGGGCTGCCAGATGATTGTTGAAGAAATACAATTTTACAAAATAAATATTAATATGTTATTGGTTATAATTGTGTTATTGTTTATTATTATGTTTTTGGTTGTTATTACATTATAGTTTATTATGTTATTGTTTTTTTCTTATGTTTTTGTTTGTTACTATGTTATATGTTATTTCATTATTGGTTATAATTCATTTTGTTATCGGAAGTTATTAAGTTTTGGGTTGTGAAAGACCTTATTGATCGTTATCTTTGATTATTCATTGTTATTATGTCATTGGGTGATATTGCATCATTGTTAGATTCCTTAAATAGAAGTACGCGGAGCTGAGTGTCCTTTTGTGTGACATGTGACCGACCGTGAGCCGTGCGACCCCGCGTCCACCTCCAGTTGGTTGACCTCTGAGTCTCCATGTTCTTCCAGGCGCCGAGGCGTCGAGCGTGGGCGAAGACGAGGCCTCCGGGGTGGACATGCAGGACTCCAACTGAGCGTCTCCTGTGAAACACACTGTTTCTGTGAGTGTGTCCGGACCCGGAGGAGAGACAGCGAGTTCAGAGAGGAGAGCACAACGCCAGGATAGAGAGAGAGAGAGAGAGAGAGAGAGAGAGAGAGAGAGAGAGAGAGAGAGAGAGAGAGAGGGAGACAGGAGGAGACGAAGAAGAGGAGAGTAAGATAGAACACAACAGATTCCCAAACCCCAGCTCTCGGGCTTGGAGCCAGAGTTTTCCAGAAAAACTCACATGGTGGATTCTCTTTTTATTTTGAAGGTGAGGAAGCTTGTTCTGACTCATGTTAAGTAATAACTGTAACTGAACACGGACCAAAGCTGCTATTGTTTCCTCAATCTTCTTTTAAATCTCGCCTTTAAAAAAAACAAACATTTACATGTCGAGTCAACCTGCCTGGAAAATAACCAGAATATACAATAACTGTTGGCGGCAGACGGGTTTTAAATGTCAAATTTCCCCCTCAGGATACGACTGTCAACACGTTTCCAGCTTTGTAAATACTGATTTTTAATCGCGATGATTAATTTACTCTCTGGCTCCAAGCCCTCGCCGTCCAGATGCCCATGGCTTCATCTGCACATCACATCAGGACAGATGTTTCCAAATGCTGTATGAAGTATTTAGCTCATGTGTGCCATACTACTACTACTATACTACTACTACTACTATTACTCTAACTAATGGTAGCGACTGTATTTTGTGCACATTGACTTTAGATGTAAATGAGATCTGTGTGTGTGTCGAGTGCTGACTGCTGTAGTTTGGTGATCTTGATCTGACTATTCACTTTGTAACCGTAGCTACGAGTATTTGATTAAGAACAAATCCATCACTTTATTCGATGTTAGTACATTCTTTGACATATTGAAGTAGGTATACGTCGTCTTCTTAGGGTAGGTGTTTTAAAGGGAATGTAACTGTGTTTTATCTTCAGATATAGGAGCAATATGCTGACAGGAATGTAAAGGCCGACCATTTTGCTACAGACTACAGAAGCTAAAAGAAACAGAACCAGTATATTTTAGATGTGTGTCGCTCGTCAGACATATTTTTTAACATACTGGAAAGCCCAAAATATTGCACAAGTAATAAACCTTTTGAAAATTCTTACAATGATGACTTGTGTTTATTGCCTCTGTGGGTTCAGAGGTTAAGTGTCACTGTGATTGATGGACTTTGAGTCTGTGGTGAATGAAAGCTTCCTCTTTGTTCTGCTTCCTGGAAGATCAACGACACTACGGGGGTCACGCTGACTTTCCTTATCCTGAAAGAGCAATTAATGAGAGTGCAAAGCAACAACTCATCCACAATATATCAACAGCTGTGAGCTAAAGTTACATCAGTTAATGGAGGAAGATGCTCTATAATCTGATGTTCGAGGAGGAAGATGCTCTATAATCTGATGTTAGAGGAGGAAGATGCTCTGTAATCTGATGTTAGAGGAGGAAGATGCTCTGTAATCTAGATGTTAGATGAGGAAGATGCTCTATAATCTGATGTTCGAGGAGGAAGATGCTCTATAATCTGATGTTAGAGGAGGAAGATGCTCTATAATCTGATGTTAGAGGAGGAATATGCTCTATAATCTGATGTTAGAGGGGGAAGATGCTCTATAATTTTATGTTAAAGGGGGAAGATGCTCTATAATCTGATGTCAGAGGGGGAAGATGCTCTATAATCTGATGTTAGAGGGGGAAGATGCTCTATAATTTTATGTTAAAGGGGGATAATGCTCTATAATCTGATGTTCGAGGGGGAAGATGCTCTATAATCTTATGTTAAAGGGGGAATATGCTCTATAATCTGATGTTAGAGGAGGAAGATGCTCTATAATCTTATGTTAAAGGGGGAAGATGCTCTATAATCTGATGTTAGAGGAGGAAGATGCTCTATAATCTTATGTTTAAGGGGAAGATGCTCTATAATCTGATGTCAGAGGGGGAAGATGCTCTATAATCTGATGTTATAGGAGGAAGATGCTCTATAATCTGATGCTAGATGGGGAAGATGCTCTATAATCTGATGTTAGAGGAGGAAGATGCTCTATAATCTGATGCTAGATGAGGAAGATGCTCTATAATCTGATGTTAGAGGAGGAAGAAGCTCTATAATGTGGATGTTAACTAATATATTTTAAGCCTTTAAATTCTTTGAACACCAATGTAAATAAAAGCTTCTCAGTGAGCGCCACTCAGGTGTTGTCTCCTCCTCCTCGTCCTCCTCCTCTTCATCCTCCTCCTCGTCCTTCTCCTGGAGGAGCTGGAGGCTGCACGGTGAATCCAAACACTGCTCTCATTTTTTTCTCTTGATTTATGTTTCTAGCCTCTTAGTTATTCGAGGAAAGTGAACACAACATCTGCTTCAGCTGCTTCATCATCGAAGAAGGACGGGAAGCAACAACGTGTATTTTACTCTCTGCAGTCCCGAGAACACAACAAGTTCATCATCGTTTTACAAGAAATTACTTCATTTCAACATGTCAGCCTGGAAAAATATATTGTCCGTCTTCATCTGAGAGGATGTGAAAGCAGCCTGACTTTTACTTTTATTAAACTCACAATAGAGTTCAACTTTCTGCCCTTTTTTTATTTTTAAATTTTGTAGTCATGATATATTTGATCAAAATAAACAATCACCATCAGACTGTGCAAAAACAACTCTTAGTTTAGGTCATTCCAATCATAATTTAGAGTATTGATGTTAATAAAGTCATCAACTTTATCCTGTACATGCTTCTATTTGACTTAATGAAGGTTTATAATAGTCTGACTTTGTGAATTTAGTCACTAAAAAAAGGATGTCTGCCTTTTTCAAGTTAGAAATAATCGAGAAAAAAATATCACAATATTAATGTTCAGTTTAAACAATCATTCTGATGCATTCAGACATGATTTGCAGCTTTACAGTCTCATGTGTTGATATTGGCTTTGTTTCAGTTTCCTCAACGTGAGATTTGTCTGCCTTTTTAATTGATGAAGTCAATCAACATCTATTGACATAAACATATTGATTGACAGTGAACATTAACACTTTACTCCCAAAATTTCTGCCACAATGTTTGTTTTTTTTTAAATTGTCTTAAAAAAAATGGATATTTAATTGGTGGAACATGCTTATATTTGTTATTTTATAAAACTAAATTATATTTTTCTGCATTTAGGTAATGCATGGAGGTAAAATAATTGAAGCCTGTAAATAATCTACACATACAGTATGTCTTTCTTAAATGGAAATAGGTTTGCTAATTTCAGCCACAACTTTGAGGATTACAGTGTAAAATAATGAATTTAAAGTGACATTGTGTCTGTATTTCATCCATAATTTAGCATAATATTGTCAAAAAGCTTGTATCGAAGGGTTATGATTATTGTTTTTTTTAACTTGCATTAACAATAATATGTTATATCTATATATATTGATATCAAGTAGGGGAGCAGGAATGAATACAGAATGTGTCTTTAGGAGTGAACGTGAGAGTTGTTGTTCTCAGTCCGTCTCTTCTTTCCCGTCTTCTACACTCTCAAGTGAAGAAGCGATGTGAGTGTCGCTCCCACGTCCGCTCTGATCGCTTGTTGAAGCTGATATCCTGCGAAAGGTCAGCGCGGTGTCCTGATCCAGACGGCGAGATGGATGGCGGGATCTCCATCTTATTTCTTTCATGCCCCGCTCGCTCTCTGGATGTGACCTTTCTGATGACAACCCTGTGAAGAGCACTTCATCGGAGCACGCCGGGTCACTCCTGGGAAAATGAAGGGCTGCGAGGGAGAGAGGCGGCGAGGTGGGGGCGGCGAAGGAGGAGAGAGAGAGAGACGGGGGGGGGGGATCAGCATCAATTATCTCTCAAATGTCACAAGCTGCTTTTTCAGAGCAGGGAAAAGTTGCACTCGGCTCTCCTCCCGAGCACACAGCTTGTGTCTCGCTCATATTTTACACATAATTCACATAAAGGTGGAAGCTTTTAACATTTGCCACAGCAGAGCAGCAGTCGGTGGGACTTTGTCACCGAGTCGCACAAACAAAGATCACAGACGACGGCTGGTACTCGTTTCACTGTGTGTGTGTGTTGCGTTTGCATACGTTACGGGGCTGATGTCGCACTGTAACTGGCCCCGTTCACACGGCAACCTTTCAAATGAAAAACGCATTTCTTTCACGCTTTTGTTTCAGAATAGTATCACATTCACACGGCAACGTTTTGAAAACAATGGAGGTAGTTTGTCTGGCCATGAGTTGGCGCTGTGGGGTTGTTTCTGGAATGAAACGCTCTAAACATTAACAGTGTTCGTACACGGACACTCAGGTGGACAGACAACCAAGTTGGATTGTTATTATGGTGACTGTCAAAATAAAACTACCGTGTCCAGGAGAATATGGACTGGGAGTCATGACGCCACGGAGGAAACAGTTCTGATTGGCTCTACTGAGCATGTGCAGTAGAACTACTAGTTACTTCGTGGTCACCAGGAGCAGGAGCAGCATTTCCACCATCAACATCGGAGCCTGAGCGTAACCTGAAAGTTGCATTTTCCCTCGTTTCCATGGAGACGCGGTCGTTTTTGGCCTGTCATCCACATCAGGCGGTTTTAGAAGTGGAAATTTAAAAAGTGAGGAAATTCTAAAACCCCGGTTCGTGCCGTCCCAAGGTGTGGACGGCAAAGACGGTCATCTGTGGAAAAATTATGATGTCATCACCCCCCCCCATGGCGGTCCGTGATGTCATCAAATAACCACAACAATCAGGGACTACAAGCTCCAGTGGAGCTGCAGAAGCTACTGACGCTAGCAGCAGGAGGAGCAGGACCATAGACCTATAGAACTAGAGTTATATACAGGTTTATGAGCAGGAATCTACTTCTGAAGTTCTATGTGCTCTGTCTTCTTCTGCGTTTTTGGTGAGTTTGGTGAGTCACAGCGCCTCTAAAGGCCTGGCATGTGTACTACATGTCCTGAAGCCTCGTGTTGAGCCGTGTTCATGGTGACGTGTTCATAGTGACGTGTGGACGGAGGTTTTATGGAGAAGGCTGGGGAGAAAAAAGATCATTTTGTTCGTACCCTCCGAAAGTGGTGTTTTCAGTGTCTCCGAGGACCGCTGTCGTGGACACCCAAATCGCAAACTTTTCAAAAATGCTCCATCACTGTGGAAACGTGGGAATTACGTCATCGAACGTAACGAACACGTCTGTTAAATATGAGAGTAAGTTGTGGAAAACTCAAATAGAACATGAAAACTCCCCACTGATGTGCGAAAGCAGAATTTCTCTGAGTGACTGAGGGAGGCTTTGGCGCCGAGGAACTGAGCAGGTAAGTGTCAACAAGTTGAGGATGTCTGAGTTCCTCCTGTCTCTTCCTGGAATCCCACTGACTCCCCGATGTTGACATGAGGTTTAGACCGTCTGCTGGATAAATCATCGCTCCGGCTGAACATCTTTTCTCTGAGGGCTCAACGTGACGGAGCTCAGTGACTCTTGACTGCTCTCTGTCGCTCCGTCCATGCTCTCATTGCAACTGGCTTCATTGTGAATCATTATGAATCCTGTTTGTAGTCCCACTTGAAAATAGCATTCTGTATGAATAATCTCTCACGACGACTCTAGATGCATCTCAAGGTTTAAACATTCAGACTATCCAAACACTCATTGTGACATTTGTCTTTAACTGCTACTTGCATGCAGCAAATCTACATTGTCATGCCCAACAGGGGAATTCCTCGTGCTATTTTTACTCCTTTATACATTTTATATATTGACCTTCAAGCTTGAGCTCACTGCATCAGCAATCCCGTGAGAGGGTTTGACCCGACACACAGATTGGATGTGGCGAGCAGCAACATTTTGTTGTGTAATCTAGACTGTGAAATTGCAAAACCTTATTTTCTTTGAGTCGGCGTGGTTTCAGGATGTTTTAGTTGGACACGCTGTCCAATATTTTGGAGGGCAAAAAAAAAAAAAAAAAAATCACATTCATGTCAATTCGTGTGTTAACAATCTGCTGCAATCTGTTCACCTGCAGCTGGATTTTAATTTGGATGTGAGGTACTCGTGCCGTGACAGATTACGTAACCGCAGGCCCATGGGCACAAACAGAAAAGGTCCTCCACTCGGCTTGCTGAGGACAAACACGCATCAGGAGGACGAGCGCCAACGTGACATTTGAGTTGCTGCTTTTCCGTCTCTGGCTTCTTTATGTCATGACATTTCTGGCACTTTTAAATCACATCTTAACAATTTGACACTCGTCATGGCCTGTTTTTCATTCTCCTTTCAGTTGTTCTGGGTCTGTTTATACAAACGTGGCCTTTCAGGGGACATCTATGTCTTTTATCCTTTTGAATAAAACATTTGGAATAAGATCACTCTCACTGACTTCCTGAGCGATGAGAATTTTGCTCAGTCAGCTCTTTTCAGTAATCTCTCCGTTCTATTAATATTATATCACTATTAAATTATACATTTTTGGAGATATTTTTGGGGATCTTTTTGATTTTTCATGCCTTTTTGGTCATTTTTAATATATTGTACATGTACCTTCGTTTTCACTCCTTTTTAACAGGTTGTCGATGACTATTAAAGCTTTTAAACTAGGTTACATCAAAGAAAAGAATTATTACAACAACTGATAGAAAGTAATTTAACGGCACCGTCCAATACAGCAGCACCATCAGATTACGACGGATGAGTTCATTTTAAAAAGTGCATTTAAAAATATCTGTTAAAAGAAGGCAGGCAGCATTTCATTTCTTACAGCAGGTAATTTGTGGTCCATGGACCCTGACAGAAAGTTTTTAAAAGAAATAATGTTTTCCTGAGTGCCAATAACAGATACCCACACAAAACCTCAAACTAACTGTGATGTACTTGAGGACCAGTCCCTTCTCCTCTTAAAACGATGAGTGAAAGCTGATAATCAGCGTTGGGATGTGGTGGCAGACGCTGCAGTGAAGCTCATATTGAGGTCATGTTTTTGATTTTATTGATATTAATGAGAAGTCTGGCAGCAACAATTTGTAATGACTGGATTCTGATCATTTTTGATTGGGATATTCTTGATTTTCCTCACTACATAGTGTGAAGTATCTAAAGTTTCATCTCTTGTGCAGAGTTTATATGGTTTCCCAGTTTTGAGTCCAAAGTTGACGAGCTTAAACCTTTGTTGTGATTTTCAAAAAGTGGTATAGAAAATGAATAGATGGGAATATAATGAAACATGAGAATATATTCAGGACAGTAAAATATATCTTAGCTAAGAGGCTGCATTCAGAACAATTTCATCTTGAGTGGGCCGGACTGGTAAAATAGTAATAATAACATTTACATTAAACTTTAAAGGTTTTTTATGTTGCGCGGCAGAATATACGTGATGAAAATGTCAATATTTTCATAAAAACAAACAAATATGATGGAAAATGACTACAATCCTGACATGAAGTCAATTTGAATGTAATATTTTGGTACAAAATCCAGTGAAATGTCCAGAAAACTTCTCCTCTCGCTGTTGCATTCTGGGTGTTTTTACAAAATCACTCTGACTTTACTAACCCACGGGCCTGATGTTCGTCATCCCTGATCTAAACAGATAGTAATGACTGCGTGAATCAAAGCCTTTTGGGCGACAGATGAAAATTCTACATGAAAACAGGACTTTATGGTGAATAGATGAACGCAGGGTGCCGGAGAGTCAAACTGTTGTGGGGTATAGTGTTGTGTTGAGTCAAATCCAATTCAATTGCTTCAGATTTATCTTCATTGAATTGTATAAACATGTTTTAAATCCAGATCGGAAAGTCATTGAGTCGAGAGTAAAATAGAGCGGCGTGTCATCTGCATAAAGGTAGAGTTTAATATTGTGTCAGTGGGACCAGTAACTAACTCAGTAACAGCACCTGACCTTTGTTTTGCGTCATTGCTTCTTTCATCATGTGAGATTCATTCTTGTTCAATTTACAACAAAGAGCCGGTGGCTCGGTGCCAGCGGCCACTTGTGAGTGTGTGTGTGTGTGTTTTTAAAAGTACCTTTTAACACTGCCGTCGAGCCGCGAGAATGTGAGAGAGTTGTGTTGTGATGATGTCAATGTGAGCCGAGGCTGGACTTTCATCTCCCACTGCTGCTGGCTTCAAACAGGCCACACACACACACGCACGCACGCACGCACGCACGCACGCACGCACGCACGCACGCACGCACGCACGCACGCACGCACGCACGCACGCACGCACGCACGCATGCACAGGCCTGTTAATGTCACGTGTATCAGCAGCAGTCTGGTCAAGTCCATTTATACATCTATACGGAGTGTTCAAGCTTTCAAAGTACTTAAATGGGACAAAATGGAGGAACCTGATAATCACCACAAGACAGAAATGATCAAATGATCAAAACAAGAGGAGAACATGCAAAAGGTCCCATCAGCCACGTTTCAATGCTGGAAGAGCTGCATGGTGGTGCACATTACATATTGTACAAGAGCACCAAAAGAAGGACCGAACTTTAAATAAAGGCACAAACCTTACAGTTGAAAATCTATTTATGTCCCTCCAACGTAGAGCGGCAGTGTACAGGGGCAGAACTGGAAGTGATTAGTCCTGATTAAAGGTGAGTCCGGGTCGACCTGGAGGCGGTCACAGAAACTCCAAAGTATAGAGTATCAACCATGTGGCCTTGTCCGAAGAACCAACACCTTCAAAGCAACCTGCTGCCTTCAATGGTCCTTCCAGGAGCAGTTCGTCATGCATCCATGAGTTTGTTTGAGGAAGAAAACGTCCAAACTACACATGAAATATCCTCCTGCATTAATTTCAAACCCAACAGTCCTGCCGTGAAGAGACAGGGCCAAACCACCACACCAACCAACCGGGGTCACTTTCCATGGCTTTGATTTTGTTTTTCATGTAAATTACAGGTGCAGTTCAACATCTGCAGGATTTCTTTTTTTTTGCAACTGATTCAAGTTGCATAAGAAGATTGATTTGTGTGCAGCTAAAGTGGAGCGCGCAGCCAGACACCTATCAGCATCCTTTTCACACCTTATATCTAGTTTCTCTACTGCATCCAGGAAAATAACCCAAAACTGGATTTTTGCTTGTACTTTTGCTTTTTAATTCTGGATTTGATTTGAGACATTGTAATAAATATTAGATAATAATTATAATTAAAAAAAAGAATAATAAAGAGTTTTAGAGGTGCATAGAAAACTCATTTTAATTTAAGATGGGAGGCGATGAAAAGCAGATATGTCCCTTGCCTACACCGTGAAAACTCATTGTATTTCAAGTCCTTCTTTCAGAAGATTTTTGCATGTATACTTCAACATTTCGAAGATGGACACTAACCCTAAGGACCTGAGGGTACAAGCTGGGTACAACCTGGACAGGTGTACCAGCAGTTCACTACAAAAGAAATAGTCATTATTCAACTTTAAATCCATGTGCTTGGACTGAAGGAGGAAACAAAAAATCAGTTCACAGAAAAAAACGCCCCCAAACTCAGCCAAGACTCGGACCGGGGAACAGGTGAGATTGTTCACCACTAAACCGTCTCTCTCTTATTTCGCAACATGTCAGAGTACAGGAAAGTGCAAGGCGTTGAGCCGAGCTGTGTTTGGAGGTGAGTATCTTAGTCCTACACACTGTGTATAGACGCCTTGCTGATGCTCATCAACACCAGTGATTATTCTCCCCGCATTCATCGGCAGCTCAGTGAACGCACCACTCTCACAAACACAGCTCTCCCTGCTGCCAGGCTTTAAGTGTTGCCTTGAATCAAGCAAACTGTTTGAAAACAGGTGAAAGGTCGGGCCTCATTATGCGCGACGCCGGCACCGAGAACGTGCCGCGCCACATGAGCGGAGGGGAGGCTTCTTGTAAGGCCGAACTGATGAAACACAGGATGGGTTTGATGAAGCACTTGAACGCAGCCGGATGAATTAAAGAGCAGAGACACGCGGCGTGTTTGATTGTATGAAGGGCTCTCACTGTATGGACGGCAGCCAGAGAAGCTTTGTTTCCTGCGAGGCCTCTCTCTCGCCTTGGAGTTTGGACGCCCACGCAGTGCACAAACACCTCCATGTTGGACCCATCATGGCTGCCGAGCACGGCTCGCGGAAGGGAGTGTTTTGCAAGGAAAAAAAGTAACGTGAGCTCATCTGCAGCTGGGATTTTTCTCTGAGCACACAGTGTGAAGATCTCCTGCTTGTCTGGGGATATTTGTGAGCTGACCCAGTAAACATTTCTGTTATTTTTCCAACTTTGAATTCTTGCGCGTTAATCAATTTTAATAAAGGTTGTCTATCAAAATCATAAGAAATTAAATATAATTTTAGGCCAAATGTCACATACTTGAATTTGGAGATTTTGGCCAAAGTTCAGTTCAGGTACGCCCCCTTGAGGTGAGGCAGGGTACTGCCTGCCTCACTTTTCTCGATGATCATCAGGAAGGATTCTCTCACACATACATTAAAGACATGACCCAGGCTGTGACCCAGTTTGTATTGGATCACAGTCAGACATGAGGCTCAGCTCTCCACTGCCTCACCTGGATTTCATCCACGAATACTAACATCCTGACATTTTTACTTACTATAAATATTAATATTTATTTTATGTTCATTTTTCTTTTTTTTTCTTTTTGCATGATGGCAGTGCCTCACCTGCCTCCCCTGCCTCCCCTGACTGCACGTCACTGGTGTGTATGGGCTTCTTTTCGCATGACAACAATCGACGGAAAACTGCATAATTTCTGTGTTTTTGTTTTCGAAAAGTTTTGTGACCACAATGCAGCGTCTCGATGAGACCAGAGAGATGCAGCAGTTTGCAGTGACACATCACTGATGTCCCGTGTTGTAATACAACCACCTACATCGGCACACACAGTCTGGTGTAAACATTGAAGTGCTTTTCGGTCCTGTTTGCACGACATTTCAAGGGAAAATTTATCGGTTTTTTTGCATTTTGAAAGCGATGTAGTGAGCACGCCAGGCCACCAGTTCCCGCTGTTGTGCTATTTTTTCTAATGAAATCACACACACACACACACACACACACACACACACACACACACACACACACACACACACACACACACACACACACACACACACACACACACACATGCAGCAGAGAACAATCGATAACTATGGGAGAACACGGACATTCTCGTGGACTGACGACCAAGTTGGATTGTTATTAAAGGTGACTGTCAAAATAAAAGTACCAAGTCCCAGGACATTGGAGTCATGACACCACGGAGGAAACAGTTCTGATTGTCTCTACTGAGCATGTGCAGAACTACCAGTTACTCCAAGAACTGTTGTGTAAACGGACCCCCAGAATGCAACAAAAGATTTCAGTTTTCACATCTCTAGAGTAGACCTCAAACTGTAGGCCTCAAACAAGGCCTCAAACTGACCCGCTCAGTATCTGTTGTATGTAAAGCAAAAACAAACAAACAAACAAAAAACACGTATGCAGATGATGGTGTTTTATTGGATAAGTGCTGCTAAATTAAAAAAAAAACATGAACAGCACAAACACTCTGGATTCCTCAAATGCTCTTGTCGGTGTACTTTTGCAGCTCCCACTGTGTCAGAAAAGACCCTTTTCCTCTGTTTTCACAGAGGAAGAGCGCAGCATTTCAAAACTGTTGCACTCTCCAAGAGTTCAGTTTTCCGTGACTCTAAACACGTAACGACAATAACTGTTGATATTAAAGTCTTGCAGTGTCAAACTTAACAGCCAATCAGAAACTGGTTTCCTCGTGTCAGTAAGTTATACTCAAATCAAGTCAACGCTGATTAAAAAGGTCAAATATTGTGTGGAAAACAATAAGTGGAAATCCCATAACACTGATCACACATGGAAATGTAATGCTTGATGTCCATCCAACTGTTTTTCTTGCTTTGGAAATTCGAACAAAGTGGGGCAATAAATCGTGATGGTGGACCCAGACACATGCTGCACATATGCATATTTGTCATAATTACACAAGAGGTTTTTCATTCAGCTGCGGTACACAGTTGTTCAGTGAAGAGCGTCTCTTCATTTGTTTGGGAATAATGCTCCACTCGAATATGCGGCACAGCTCAGGGTTACTCTAGTAACCTTTTCTATGAATAGTAAATGTCACCGTAATCAATTTTAGATGGGGCGGCTCTGCAGGTGGAGCAAGCTGGAGGAGGAGGAGGAGGAGGAGGAGATGAGCTGCTGCAGGAGCGAGCATGCCTCCGCCTACTCCAACAGATGGGCTCTATAAAGGCCTCGTGAGCTAAACAGCTTTGTGTTGTTGAGACTGAAAGAGTCCAAACAGCTGAGAGGAGGGAGGGACCACTGAGCATGTGTATAATCTCTATACGTTCTTTTAACAGACTTTAAGCCTGTGGCGAGATTCTTGTTCCTGTAACAAGTAAAAAAATTTTTTGTTTTGTTTTGTTTTCTGTCACTTTGTCACCAATCGCACAAATCAAGACCAGTCAAATCATTCCTGTATATTAGGATCTGAGAGCAAAGCCACTGAAGGACCGGGATAAATGTGGACAAGACACGGAGCAAAATCTCAATATAATCTAAATATAATATATAGTGCAGTCACCAGGTGCAGACGCTCACACCCAGGCACCAGTGAAACGCAAGAGCAGCAATCAGGCATCACAAGGGGAACTTGAAACAACAGATAGAAAATGTGCACACCTCAAAAGTTTTGTTTAGTAAACTTCTTCCCTCTCATGACTTCAAACATCACAGTGAAGCCATTCCCTAAAAATTCCCTAAACAACTTCACATGAAACAGGTCTGCTCTGGATTCAAGAGAACAATGAGCTCTAAACATTAACAACTGGAGAACATAGACATTCTATTCCAGTTATTATAGTGACTGTCAAAATAAAACTACCAAGTTGGATTGTTATGATAGTGACACCAAGGGGGGATGAATTTATTCTGATTGGTTCAACTGAGCATGTGCAGAACTGGTACTGTGGTGAGCAGAAGCAGAGTTTTGACCTTCTACATGGAGGAGGAAGTGAGTTCAAAACTTTGCATTTTCAGTGGCTCCAAGCACCATTGTGGTGACAACGGCTCTCCGAAACACAATATTTTTGTCTCTTTGACATGAAACGGAAACTCACACATTGGTGAAGTTTAGTGATCTTTAGATATACGTGGACGTTGAAGCAGGAAACAGCACAACCTGGTCGTTGTTTGATCCGTGGCAGCAGATCGTCGCTGTCAAGACGTCGTGAAATAAAATTTGGAAATTCAGCTAGCATCAAATGGCACACGCACGCACGCACGCACGCACGCGCTCGCACGCGCGCAAACACACACACACACACACACACACACACACACACACACACACACACACACACACACACACACACACACACACACACACACACACACACACACACACACACACACACACACACACACACACACACACAGGGGGTTGCCCAATTCATGAAATGATGTGATGAATAAACATCACAGCGCTCTGCTGGGAGAACGAATACAGTTCACCAACGGTGCGTCTTGGAAGTGTCACACGTTCCTGATTGTCTTTGAAGCAATTACCTTGTGGTACTTTTGGTGATTAGATGTCTTTTCTTCTCTCTGCATGGGCGCCTGTGAACACCAATTAAAAGCCTGCCACCTCTGAACATGTACTTTCTTTTTATTAAGTCATTTATTTCTCTTTCAAATGAACAGAGATCTCGAAGTGAAATCCCTCCTCACAGTGAGAAAGCCATTAATTTGACGTCACGGCTTGGGGGACATCTTATGTGGAGGCTGCATGTTCTCCCTGTGCATGCATGGGAATTTCCTGTGTGCTCAGGATTCCTCCCACAGAATAATAACTAACTACATTGTTTTCAGTTTTCTTGCGGTTTCCATGTAAATGGACATAATTTTTCAAAACGTTGCTGTGTAAACACATAAACGTTGTTGTGTAAACTGTTTTATAACTTGGCCGTCCACACCAGGAAACCGGTTCACCTAAACCAGCTGTTTTTGGACTGTCATCCACTGTTTGGTGAGTCACAGTGCCCCCAAAGGCCTGGCATGTGTACTACATGCCCTGGGGCCTCGTGTTGAGCCGTGTTCAAAGTGACGAGTGGATGGAATTGTTTTGGAGAATTCTGGGGAGAACAACGATTGTTATTTTTCCGTTGTGTGGATGTAATCTTAGAGTCACACATTAACGACCGATGCAACGTTTTAACCTGGGCAAAACTCAAACATGGGGAGGATGTACAAACTTAGCACAGAGCGGCCTCCACGCCCAGCCCAGACTTAAACCAGATATTTCCTCAATGTGAGAAAATGCAAACCACTGCACCACCATGTAACCCTGTCTTGTATGTCTGATGGAAATCGGGATATTTTGTTTCCTATCAGGATGGGTTGCGTTTTAGACTAACGAGTCTAAAACCTCAACATGGTTCTCTTTATATTCTCGCCATGAGAGGCGGACACCAGGAGCAAAAGCAGCAGAGATGATCTGATAAGGTTTGAGTCAGTTGTGATGTTTTCACTTTGATGTGATTTTGTTCAGTCGTCCTTTTGCTTGCCGTGAACAAGAAATTGAAATTCAAATCTGCCTTTGGAAGCCGTCCTGTTGGCTCGCGGGACGACGTTGGCACTTTTCTTTGATCGGGAGTCACATTCATCTCGCAAAAATGTTCCCTCCTCTCATTTCATTGTCTCTTGTCTGTGTCTGTCTCCTTTACCTCGGTCTCATCCTGAAAGCTTCACACAGGCAACAGGGGGAAGTGCAATCAGGGAGACCAAAGACAGAATTAACCAGACATTTCTCAATGAGGGTGACCCATGCGTGAGAAATGTAAACCAGGAGGTCTGAACCAGGAGATCTGAACGTTCCAGTCACAACTGGTCGGGTCGAGGCAGCAAAGCGAGTCTGAAGACATTTAATATGGAGGAGTGACGTAAAGCCACAGATTGACTCCTTCATTAATCTTTCATTTTCTAAAAACGTGACATTGAAGCGAGAAACTGATGGACAGCTCGACTCTCACCATCATATCAAGCAATTTCTTTTGATATTAATGCGACTTTGTTGAAGTGCTGGACCCCAGGTGTTGAGCCACCGATGGAAAGATAAAGAAATCAATTATTGATCAGTTATTTGAACGGTGACTTAAAGGTTAAACTCATAAGATGATGGATTTGACCCTCCTCTAACTCAGAACCAAAGCAGACTGAGCAACACCCTTTCAGAATTCCCCCAATGGACATATATTAGAAATTATTTGCTGAGTGCGTTGTATATCAAAATTATAATTTTTTGAACAAAGTACTTGCAAATCTGAATTCTGATCATACTCAGGTCTGGCTGTGATCCACTTTGAAAGTGGAGGAAAACCTCCATGGATTTCTCAGTGTAAAGCTCTGTCGGTATTTAAAGTAGCAACAGGAAAAAGAGAAAACATCCACATGCCTGTCGTTTTGGCGTAACGTGTGCCGTTTCTTGCTAAGAGGTACGGTCTGGTTCCCGCTGAGGTCGGTCGACCCGCTGGTAAGCCCTGGAGATCCAGCAGGTCTCTCAGACTCGACGGGTTCGGAGTCATCCACACGACTCAGAGCTGACGACACCGCATGCATTATTCAAAGTCTACGCAGTTGCTGCCAGCGTCGCAGCATTTCCCTCTCATGGCCCTGCGCTGCCGGGGTCGTGTTACAGTCACCTGCTGACGCTGAGAGCCAGACGGAACCCGAGGCTCGAGAAACGTTTTTCAACAGATGGATGGATGGATGGATGGATGGGTGACAGAATGAGTTTTGTCTCTTCTGTGTCCAGAAGTCAATGACGGGTTCATCCATTAGTGTTTCCACTGGAATTTCACGCAACACAGCAGACAAAATGAGCCTGAGCATGACGCGGAGTGTTTGTTGGCAGGTTGCAGTCCTGAGGGAGTTCCCGATGTAGAGTACGAGGATGTGTGACCCCATACCTCACAATCTATCTCCCGCGTGCTCCATAAAGGTGGTTTCATTCTCCGTTTGGATGTGGCAACAGAAGGAAAGTAAGCCATTTGTCTTCATTTCTGCAGGAGTGACATGAAAATTCAACCTTTAGCAATTTCATAATGTGACATATTAACTCTGACACCGTGTCAGTGCCATTTTTGTCAGAGTGTATGAATGAGTAGCATGAAAACAAACAAAAACATTGAAGGGCATCATCTGTACCTCGTATTCACCTGTTAGGCCACATTTTTAATATGCACATAATGTTTCACAGCTTCTTCCCACCAGATGGCTTAAAATATAAGAACGCAGTAAGAGAGGAAACATCCCACTCTAAATGACGATGATTACTCTGATTCCTTATTTACATGTAAGCAAAGAGAAGGATGATGAGTAACCTGTAACAAGCCCCCCACAGATTTACTCCATGTGCTGGCAGAGCCGGCCATGTGTGTGATGGAGCTCAGAGCATCACCCGAGTCGCCGTTTACCCAAGGTTTCAAATGGAAATGCATCGGGTTTTTTTTGCGTTTTCTCTTCAGAAAATGTTCACCCAAAATGCAATGGAAGTTTTGCATTTTTGTGAGGCTTCGCCGGGCCGAGGCCACGACAGCAGCCCACTCCTCCAACATCACACCTTTGAGAGAATTCCTCTTTGAACATCCAAACCGAGGAGATTTCAGAGAGAGTGTGTGTGTATAGTGTAACACGTCCATATCCAGACAAAACATCGATGGGACTCTTTCACTTCCTGTCTTGATTTTCCTCTCTGGCTGAACAGAGGCGCTCCAAAGCTCCTTCAGACGTTTCATGGAAACAGAAGACAAAAGAGCAAACAGAGGTTCCAGGAGTCCTGCAAAAATACACCTTAAAAAATTCAAGCATTTTATACAATTTATAAAAATGTTTACATGTTCTGAAGATAGATAAAGAAATGAATCCTGATTCTTCATGTCTTGATCACGATAGATGTCTATACATTGGATTTAATTTATTTATTAGTGTATTTATTTCTCCTTTTGAGACTTCGGCCCCCGTTTACACGCCAATGATTTCAAGTGAAAACACAAAACTTTCATTTGTATTTTGGTGTTTGTTTGCATGTCAACAGTGCTCAAAGCCACTGAAAACGCAACATTTTGCAAAAGGCTCCCAAGGTGGAACTTTCTAAAAAACGCCCCGGGCTCCATCTCTTGTAGCCGACAGAAGCGCTGCTACTGGTCCAGAGCACCGCAGTCGTGGTCAGTAGTCAGTCTGCACATGCTCAGTAGCTGCACATTAAGATCAACACCAGATCAAGCTGGTGTTTCTTCCATAGTGTCATGACTCCCAGTCCATATTCTCCTGGGACATGGTCCTTTTATTTTGACAGTCACCCTAATAAGAATCCAACTTGGTGGTCTGTCGATTAGAATGTCCGTGTTCTCCCAGTGTTAATGTTTAGAGTGATCCTCCAGTCCACCTCGTTGCTCCTGATCAGAGGGAAACGTTCTTGACTTGCAGAGTGAGACTGGATGCATTGAGAGCAGGCGGGAGTGAAACCGTGATTAAAAATAAAGATATGTGGGTTTGATGCACAGCAGGAATGAGCAATAATTGGGTTTCTTTAAGAGGTACAGCTCATAGTGATATTTCAAGTCATTCCTGTGTGAACCTGTCAGTAACAGCCAGTAACTGCTGCTGAGAGTTTCCAACATAGAGTTTCATTACAAAAACAACCAACAGCGCCAGCTTGTGGCCGGGCATGCTAATTTCATCGCTTTAAGACTTTCTGCTGTTTCCGTGTAAACAGACATCGTTAAACGGGGCCTGAGTGTGATGTCAGCTGCAGGTGATTGCCACTTTTATGTTCTGCCCTCACTGCAACACCTTGTGGTACAAAGTGGTAATGCAAGATGGAGTTTCAAGTCAACATCTTTTCTCCACTAAATGAAAATCACTTTCTTGTTTTGAGTCTGAAATATTGGCTAATGCATCTTTAAGTACTAAGAAATGTTGAGAGGTCTGATCCAGACACACATGCTTGATGTTTGTAGAACTACATCAGGTTTAACCTTTGAAAAACGAACAGGAAGCTGTGATGTCAAACCCTATTTTTGACTGAATAATAAGAACCGGCGGTGAGGTATGATAAAGTCTGACTCAAAGATCTGCTCTACTCGCAGAACTCTTTTCTTTCAATTAAAAAGAATTCACATTATATCAGGTCTGTGTTCACGCAGCATCTCATCAGCGTCATACCATCTCCTTGACCTGAGAAATCTTTTGTAATTTATTGCTTAATCCTCCTGCAGTGACATAAATCTCTCACACCTCTTCTGGTGAATCTCCTGCAGTCCCCCTGAGGCAGGTTAACAACTCTCATTACACTTCTGAAGGCATTTTTTTCAGATCCTCAAAGATTCGTACAACCACCTGGATGAGAAATCTGTTCCATCTGCTGCTCGATTAACAAAGACTTTTTTATTCAGTTCCCCAAACTGGGATTGGAAAGAGAGCAACTTGACAGATCTGACAACAGCTAGAGGAGGTGTACTTCCTGTTGTAAAACCACCCAACAGCTGATGATAAAGATTAACTTTATTGATTAAAGAGCCATTAAGAAATCCACCTGAATTGAAAGAAACCTTTGTAATTAATTTCATGAAAGCAAAAATCTCATAATGGGAAACAACAATAAATGCTGAAAATGTTGTAGTTAACATGCCGGGCTACGAGTTGGTGCTGTTTCTTTTTGTAATGAACACACATACACACACACACACACACACACACACACACACACACACACACACACACACACACACACACACACACACACACACACACACACACACACACACACACACGCACACACACACACACGCGCACACACACACACACACACACACGCACACACACACACACACACACACGCGCGCACGCGCAGCAGAGAACAATATGCTAGGAACGTCAACAATGTTAGCACATGGACATTCTAATGTGAAGTCCAGGATAATAAGGACTGGGACTCATGACGCTCTGGAGGAAACATTGTTCTGAACGTCTCTACTGAGCATGTGCAGAACTACGAGTTACTGCAGCCGTCTATTGAGCCCGAGTGTTTCCAGAAAGTGTTATTTTCGCCCGTCTCAACGATGAAGGAGTTGGAACCTTTTCAAAAAGTTCCACCTTGGGAGCCATTCTTCAAAAGTTGCATTTTCAGTGACTGCGAGCAGTCGGGGGAAACGGACCAACAAAACTCAACGAAATTTTTGTGTTTCCATTTGAAATCATTGTCGTGTTCTTTGAAGCAATGTGGCCATTAGATAGGCTCTCAACGTGTGTTTGTGAAAGGAAGGCACACACACAAAGAATACAAGTTTAAAATATTTATTAGTAATTGATTTATTTGTAGAAGTGGTGGAAATGGACTTAGCTGTTGTTTGTTCTGCCTCTGTAGGTGTTCCTGTCTAAGGAGTCCCCGGGGAACCGAAGTGCCTAAAGAAGGTTCTGGGTTCATCTACTAATACGAGAGGGGTCTTAGATGAATTTAGGACATTTTTAAAATACACAATTCATTGCTAAATAAATAAAGATATATGTTTGTATAAGGGTTGTTATAATTAGTTATCACTGTTTTATTGGTCAGAATTGGAAATATAAATGTACGTACCTGTACTTACCTGTACTGTGGTGTGATCCAAATAGTCCTATCTGCTATAAAAGCAGCCCTGCTTCCTCCGTCATGTGGTGGAGCTGCGTGGCTTGTTCTGCTGCCAAACATGTTTGTCGATATTTTTTGGTACATTTTGTAAATAAATGACGCTCGTGGGTCGGCACTGGAAACCCGCCTCAGCTCTGCCTTGTACCTCCAGAAACAGTACTGCTATTTTGGAATGACCAGAGTCACACTGGTGTCGGGTGGAGTGTTTGTCTCTGTTGTTTATCTGGGATGGAGTCTGTCTCAGGGTCTGCTTCCTCCCTCTTCCTCTTCCTCTTCCTCTTCCTCTTCCTCTTCCTCTTCCTCTTCCTCTTCCTCTTCCTCTTCCTCTGGTGTTCCCCAGAAGATGGCGGCTCCTCACCTGCTCTGTCGAGCTTCAGGAAACAAGTAGAAAATCGTTAGTCATGAGGTTTGTTTTAAAGAGGTGAATAAAGAGGTAAAGGTCAAATAAATACCTGCCGGCACACTCTGATTCGTCCTCTGTCCCGACGTCGTTTCTCAGGTGGAAAAGGGTTGGAGGGCTGATGTCTGCTGCTCCAACCAGGACGGATCCTCACCAGCTCCATGGACGACTTCTCACTGCAAGACGAGCAACCAGCTGCTTCTTCTGTGTGTCCGCTGATAAAACCCGCTGACCTATGAGCTGCTGCTGAGGGTGAGGAACAGATACTGGAGGACCTCTGCTGGGTGGATTCTCTCGCCAGGATCTACACTGATCCTCCTAGTTCAGAGGTCAATGTAGATCGCTCAGTCACACTCGACAGCCGGGACGTTTTGAGGAGAACAACAACAGTTCATTATAGACGTAAGCTTGCGTTTTGTCCTTCAAACCATAATAAAAAATTTGTACTCGCCTTCAGCAGATCAGCCAGATTTTGGATGGTGGACATTGGGTCATCTATCCGAATCAGTCCCTCGTACACTGGAGTATGTATATATTTTCTAGTGAAAACACAAGAAAAACATGTCAGGATGTCATCTCAAAGAGAATTATGTGATGTCCCAGCAAAAATGACAAAAACGGCTGAATCTCCATAATACTGAATTGTTCATTGAGGCCTCTATTGTTGTTATTGTCTACAGAAGAGTCTTCGGGCAAGTGAAGAAAAACAAAATCCTCATACCCTTTGATTAAAAAGTTGAAAATGTAAGTGGAGCTTGAAACCTCCGTCTCCTCCTGTCCGTCCACCGGCCAGAACATGTCACTGCTTCTACAAAATGCATCGTAGACAGTTGAATGAAGTGGTGAAACGATCAACACGGTGCAGTTTCATCAGTTTTAGGACTTTGAGAGCTGCAGGCTGCTCCGTCACTCCTCACTGACTTCTTACAGAGAACATGGGACATGGGCACGAATCTTGATGCGTTCAAAATGTATTATTATTAAAGAAGGACATCCTGTGTAAATTCACACGTCCATGAGCAGTAGGCAACCCCATATATTACCCCAGAATTATGTAATTGAATGTGATTATTTTGGCATCCATGGGCAAATGATGAGGACGTACGTCTCCAGTTTGTATTGAAGAATGTAGGTCAATGTAAACTCCCCAGAATGCTCAGCTTGAGTGTGTTACCCTGACAGCCCACCTCACAGCTGGGATACCCGGGCCTCGGGAGTGAGGCCATCAAGCCACTGGGGCACCGGTTATTTTTGGAAGCACCAAGGGGGAAGTGCTTACCCCCCCCCGTTCCATACCCTCCCCATCTATACCTCATAATCCCCCCACCACCACCCCCCTGACAGCTCCCTCTGTTCATTTGCACAACCACAATTTAGCCTTCAGCGGGAGAATAAAAGAAGTGGTCAGACAAAATCCTCAAAAAGGGCTCTATTCAGCGTGGACAAGGAGAGTGGGTGTGTGTGCGCGCGTGTGTGTGTGTGTGTGTGTGTGTGTGTGTGTGTGTGTGTGTGTGTGTGTGTGTGTGTGTGTGTGTGTGTGTGTGTGTGTGTGTGTGTGTGTGTGTGTGTGTGTGTGAGCGGGGGATGCTGATTGGATAAAAAAAAAAAGATCTGAGACTGTGTTTGATGTTTGGACCACGCAGCAGCGAGGCGGATTCAACCTCCAAACAGGGAGCTGGTCTTTGAAAGGGAGAGCTGTGATGTCAAACGCCACTTGTGGCGACTGAATGCCACTGGGAGGTTATATATTCATACAAACAAACACACGACATGGATGCGTTTACCACTTGAAGACAAGCAATATCTGTATTTTATCTGATGGCAGACATTTAACACATACAGATGGGGACGCTGAAGTCCCTCGCTGATTTCACTTATTATGAAGAGACACTATATATGTCACAACTGGGACATATATAGTGCAAATTGGATCGTCTGAACATCTTCATCAGATGAACACAATAGCTGGGGTTACCTTCTGATAATTCATATGAATGATGCTACAACTCTTTATCATTACGAAGGTGTTGAAATATTTCACTCGGGTTTATTTTTAGTTGAGGATAAGTGGAAATCTCCCTGTTTGAATTCAACAGAATCCTTTCAGGGTGAAACTGGCAGGTCATGAAAAATCTAACATCCCATTAAGCAGCTAAACGATGGATCTGATCTGGAATCAGATTCGGAAAAGTGGCACAGATGCATAGATGCAGAAAGTAGAATGTTATCAGAATTTTTTTTTGGGTGTGTCTGCCTGATACTCAGCCCCAGCCACCACCAATCCACCACCAGTTTGCTTTTTTTTTTTTTTAGGTTTGTGACACTTTGACACCCCTCTGGTGCCGCTCGCACCATCTGAAGAGGCAGAAACACAAACCATGAACAGCTCAGGAAACGTCACTGCACTAAGACTTCTGCTCTATGAAACGACAAGCAGATGAGTCAGAGCATTTCTTTTGACCCCAGAAGGATTTACTTTGATATTATTACCTTTTAACCACAACAGGTCCCAGACGTTGTTCTCTACTTTCTTGTTCTGTGCTTTCTTTGCTCCTTTGTCAGCTGCATGTTTGCTCTCCTGCTTCACCACATCTAAAATCTGCCCAAATGCATTCGGACCTGCTGACCGCCGAGGTCGCGCTCACCAAACCGCCTTAACTTCTGCTCCGTGACACACTATCCTGCACAATGTCGTGCTTTAACGATTTTAAAATGGGATTCACGTGACTTATAACAATCCTCAAACTGTGGCTGTCTGGTGTCGAAGCGGCCAGAAAAGCACAATTGCAGCACCGCCAGCAGCCGCAGCAGCAGTCGCAGCCTGGCAGGTTGGCTAAATGGATCCGTGCTGTTGATTCTGACCCGCCATCTGCAGCCTCAGCAGGATTGATAGATTCAACAGACCAGGCTCCATTTTCCCGTCTTCAGCTGTCTCGTCTTGGTGAGTTTCCACCACCGTGCCGCCTGTTATTGGATTTTGGTTTTCAATGACAGGAGGGAAACCTAAAGTGCTTCAGCTCCTCTTAAGGGAGCATTTCTGTGCGAAGGTTAGAAAATACGTTGATTCGACCTTTAGGTCACAAACTCTTTTAAGCAAAATGTGAATATTTCACAACAGGAACGTGACTTCATTTTTTTTTTTTTTTGCCGCTGATGCAATGTTAATGACCTCACAACTGGCTCACCAGTGCACAAGGTGTTTTTCTCTGTTCTGTTGTTGGGACGTCCATGATGGGCAGAGTTCATCAGTACAGATTAACACTTCCACCTGCAGCACCATGAACACTGGATCTCTGAATTCACTCTGCCGGCTCAATAGCCTCCAGTTGTAACCAAATTATGTATGAGGCCGTCCATAAAAGTCATAATGTTATGGCTGATTGGTTTATATTGCACAGTCACACATGTTAACAGAAACTTGGACGTGACACTGGAGCTCCAGCCAAACGGTGGGTCACAGATTGTTGTTGAGATAAAACACGGAACTGTGTCCACGTTCACCGTTCTCTCAGCGTCACCGAAATGCAACGTCATCACTCTGAGGTGTGTGGTCAGCTTCCTTTCTGTGACAAGTTTTCATGGGAATTTGTGGATTTTCTCCAGATATTGAGTCTGGTCACTATCGCCATAGTAACTAGTAGTTCTGCACATGCTCAGTCGCTGGCCAATCAGAACAAAGTTTCCTCCAGAGTGTCATGACTCCCAGTCCATATTCTCCTTGGGACTTGGTACTTTTATTTTGACAGTAATAACAATCCAACTCAGTGGTCTATCCACTGGAACGTCCGTGTTTTCCCATTATTATCCACTAGTGGCACAATGGGCATTGTTTTAAAAAATGTTGCAGTGTAAATGCGGAACTTTTCTGTAACGAAAATGTAAAAGCTATTTGTTTTCACTTGGAACGTTGCGTAAACGGGGCCTAAAAGGGATTTTTGTTCCCAATGCTGACTTTGGTTTTATCTTAGCTGTGGCCCATGGCCAACTTTTGACCCCTGAGTTGAGAGTCTCTGGTCTCCAACAACCTTTAAATCACCTTGAGATGAAGCAGTTTTGACATATCTGAGCGAGCAGAGCTCCTCTTCTCCTTCTTTATTCAGTGAAACGGGAGGAAGCCAGATTTTTCCTTCGTCGCTGGGTGATATTGAATAAATTAAGATAATTCTTTGGAGGAATAAATTAGCACTATTTTACTGGAACCTTTCATTGAACATTTCTCTCAAGTTTAAATCCCTGCGAGAGTTTCAAAGCCAAATATTTGGTAGTAATTTGTCCTTTCTTTGTCACTCTCACGTTGAGTAAAGCCTCTACCTGTCAACACTAACCACTGGACACTCTTTTCTTTTCACACCAATCTATGCCAACCTCAGAAAATGTACTGCAAATCAACAGAGAATTAAAAAAAACCCAACAAAAAAAACAAAAACTGGGCCACAGTCAATGTTGCAGCAATTGTTCTCATGTTTGCTCCTGGGTTTAGAGGAATGTATGCAGCGCAAGCTCCATGTGTCAGGATGATGGGACGATTGCGGGAATGAGCAGGTGACCAGAAGGGATCCTCACACATCGAGCTCAGAACTCCTCCCCTCCGACACGCCGCTTCCCTCACGTCAGACAAACACACATGATCAGATATTATTAAACACCAGTGACTGACAACCCGCTAATGTGTTACATAATGTAGTTCCTCTGCCTCGTGCCGTCGTGTGATCTTGGTGGTTTTTGTGATTTGGGGGGGGGCGTTTCCATGACAACGGTGCTTGAAACCACTGAAAATGCAACTTTTAGAAAACGCTTTGATTTTTCAACTTTGCTGGAATTCTACTCCTGGTCCCGCTCACCACGGTCGTAGTAACTAGTAGTTGTGTGCATGCTCAGTCGCTTCCTCCAGAGTGTCATGACTCCCCGTCCACGTTCTCCTGGGACTTGATAAGTTTTATTTTGACAGTCACCTTAATAACAATCAAATTTGGTGGTCTGTCCACTAGAATGTCTGTGTTCTCCCAGTGTTAATGTTTAGAGCTGATTGCCGCATGTGTGTGTGTGTGTGTGTGTGTGTGTGTGTGTGTGTGTGTGTGTGTGTGTGTGTGTGTGTGTGTGTGTGTGTGTGTGTGTGTGTGTGTGTGTGTGTGTGTGTGTGTGTGTGTGTGAGTGTGTTTCAGTGAAGCTCTTTGGACAACACAGTACAGGAGCAGTTCAACACCACACATTTTTTCTCTCAACTGTCCTCACTTTCCTTCTCATTCTAATCAATTCTCTCTCATTCCCTGCTCTCAATACTGGAGAGCAGGGAATGTTTTGTGTCTATTCAACTGTCTCGCCATTTCAAAAACACACCTCGGTCTCCCGGACCCTTTAAAGAAACTGTTTCTCTTGTCAGTCATAGTTGTGAAGAGTAGTTCTGGTAATTGTACTATAATACTCTTGCTAAAACATGTTAAACTTATTACCACTTACATTATCAGAACAGCGTTGATACTTTAAATACTTTCTTTAAAGCTGAGAGCTCAACAGAAAGGACAATGAGCAGGACTGGACTGAAGCGCCTTGGTGGGCAGAATAGCTCGGCTCAATTCAACTCAGCTTTATTTTTATCACACTTTAAAGAACAGCTGAGACAAAGTGTTGTACTTACATAATCATTTTATTTTATTTTATTAAAACAACAGTAGACCCAATTTACACAACGCTTCAAGCGAAAACGCATCATTTTTGTTTCACAGAAGTTTCATGTAATAATAAAAAGAATAATAATAATAAAAATAATACATTTTATTTCTCTTGGGGACCCATGTTGGACATGCGGGCCGGAGGGACGGTGAGGCCGAGAGAGGAGGCAGATCTGAGTGTGTGGACGTGGAGGAAGTCCGTGAGGTAATGAGGGGCCTTGAATGTCTGGAGTAGGATTCTGAACTGATCGTGTTGCTGAATAGGAAGCCACTGAGTTTATGAAGAACTGGGGTTAAGTGATGGACAGAGGGAGATTTGAGAGGGAGGCCAGACAGGAGGGAGTTGCAGCAGTCCAGACGGGAGGTGACCAGGGCGTGGACGGGAGGAGTGTGAGAGGGAGGAGCGAAGGCGGTTTACTTCCACGTAGGTGGAAGTCAGCTGACCGAGTGATGTAAGTGATGTGAGCTTGGAATCAAAGTGTCCTGCGTGAGGACGACACCCAGACTCTTAACCTGAGACGAGGGAGAAACGGAGCAGCTGTCAATAAGCCCATTTCCACCAGTACCAGCGGTACGGAGCCGTAAGGTAATGAGTAACCGGAGCCAAATGTGGAGCGTTTCCTCCAGAAAGTAGGTTAAAATGTGGGCGGGGCTTGGAGCTCCACAGACATGTGGCGTTGCAACAGTAATGTCAGCCGGCCGGAAGATCTGGATCTTATGAATCCTCTGTTGTTGTTGTCTACATCCTCCGCTTTGCACTAGTTGTTTAGTGAACTTTAAAAAAAATGTTGCAGCCACTGAGCTGCAGCTGCAACTTCCGTGTCGGTTCTGAGAGAGCGAACGCCGGCGGGCCCTGGCGAAGTGCACCAGAGCGAAACACAGATGAAAGCAGCCCAGCAAAGCGTTATGGTGATGGCCATAACACCAGGCAGACACAAAAACAAACACCCCTTTAAAATATCTATTTTTTTTCACAACTTAAAAAATGTTTTTACACACAGTACGTACAGGATTCTGGCTGGCGGCGCCACTGACTGTCAAAATAAAAGTACCAAGCCCCAGGAGAATACGGACTGGGAGTCATTCCACCACGGAGGAATCATTGTTCTTATTGTCCAGCTACTGAGCGTGTGCAGAAGAAGGATTTACTGTAGCCATGGGGCACATGCACAGCAGCCGCTGTCTAAACGGACTGTTTTCAGAATATCATTTTCACCCATTGCCATGGAGATGGAGCCGGTGAGTTTCAGAAAGTTGTGTTTTCAGTGGCCCGTTGTCACATAAGCAGACGCTCACAATACAACGACTGTTCTGTGTTTTCGCTTGAAAACGTTCGGACCTATATAACCGTCTCGCGAGTCCTTCAGAGCCGCGCTACAAGCAGATCATCTGGTCAATACAGCTCATCTCCAGAGCCAAGGTTAACAGCAGCGAGCCGCCACGGCTTGGATTATTTACATGCAGTCTGTGGAGTCGCGTTGCAGTCTGCAGTTGGTGGCCGCTTGGGCTGCAGACTCTCGCTCTGTGCTCTCACTTGTTGCTCCAAATGGATTCAAGAGTGCTTCACCAGATTTGCATCATGCAAAGTGCCAATTTGCGTCATGGGAATATTTCCCTTTCATTCATTTCCCTATTCAAAACAAAACCTGCAGTTACCCATGCATGAGAGAGGCCCCGGGGCTTCAATCCAGGCCCTGGAGGACCCTCTGCTCTGCATGTTTTAGACGTCTCTCAACTGAATTCAAATGAAAGGATCATTGTCAAGCTCCTGCCGGAGCTTCATCGCCGCCGTCGCAGCAGCCGAGGAAGATCTGCCCTGTGATAGCCTTCCAGCTCAGTTACAATAATACTCTTTCGCTCTGCTTACCTGAAAACATTTCAAGTGAAAAAGAATTGGTTTGTGTTGTCATTTCAGAGGAGATTCATGGTAACACAGCAACATTCAATAGTTCACATGTTCAGTAGTTAATGTAACATTTACAGTGTTGAGAGTTGTGTGTTGTTGAAGTACAAGTGTGTTGCCTGGTTTCCTGCAGGGTTTTTTTTTTTATAGCTCTAAATACATGATATGTGATGATTGCTGGCCTTTTGAGAGCGTGTCTACTTCTGCGTATGTGACTAGTGAAAATAACTGACATCCCTTAACAGCATTTAATGACCACGTTCCTGTTTCATGAGTGAAGCCTTTTGTTTTCCCTTGTAACTTCCTCTCTTTTGTCTCTTTTTATTCCTGCTTCACACGGCCGAGGTGCAATTATCCACCATCCATCCATCCATCCATCCATTGGCTACCGCTTTATCCACCAACTGGTTTTATTTCCATTTTCAGGACGCGCGCGCCGTCCTGACAACTCTACCGTGCCACACTGGTTTTCTGTCTCACGTAAACCTCAATTAAGTAAAACATTCTACCAACACTGATTAACTCCAGAGACATTCTGGGGTTAATGATAACAAAATGCCAGCACCTTGGAGAAGGCTGTAATTAGCAATTAGGAATATACACTGCTGTGTTGACTCATTGCGAAAGGATTACAAAAGTTTCGGTTAATGTAGAGAAGGATTGCAGTTTTCCCCTGTGTTTAACCTGTATATGTTAACAGATATAAAGAGTTTATAGCCTCACCTAGATGCCAGAGATCTTACTGCTAAATCACAAGTGGCTCCGGCTGCTAACCTCATCGATTTCAGCATTTCAGCCATTCCTGTGTGAACGGACATCGTTTTCAAAACGTTGCCGAATGTTTGTCGTGTAAATGGCTGCGTCTTCTCAATCAGCTTTGTAGTTCAGCAGTGGAAAGCTGTGACTTTCCTCTACAATGTATAGAAACTGTGTTCAAAGTGTTCAAGGAGAAAACTGTGAAGCACAAATCTGTCTCCCACTTAAATACCTCCAACACTCTTCAGCATGTGGTTCCTCTCTTGGTCATGTCATCTTATACCGACACTTTTCTCTCCTCCGCTCTCTTTCTTCTGTCAATTTTCCTTCGCTGGAGCTCCACGGCTTCATGTACCTGTCTTCTTCTTTTGTTTCTATCTTTTCCCCCCCAAAACCCACTTTCATAAAACCAGCTCTGACAGCATGAGTATGAAAAACTCACCTCACCTGTATGTTTTCCTCCCTCTGCTCTCTCCCGAGCAGAGAGAAGTGAAAACAGTGAGTCACACAGCAGAAACCCGACCAGACAGATAAAGACGAAGACAAAGGAAGCGTTTCCACTTTGCTTGTGCAGCTGACACTCTCCTGCCATCTGCCTGTTGACTTCTTCTTTAGTTTTTTTTTAATCTTCTTGAATAATTTATGTTCTTTGGTTTGACGCACCGGTTCCCAAATGTTTTCAACGTCGTAAGTTTTCGGTCTATCGGTTGATGTTTTTACACACAATCAAGACTTTTCATTTGAGTGTAAAAAAGAGAAAACACAAAGTAAAGTTTTAAGTAACTTCAATAACTGAGTTAAAAAGTTTAGCGTGCACAAGGCATCGGCACAGGAAACAACACCATGAAAACTACTCAAAACGATGTAGTACCTATGCCAGGCCTATAGGTGGAGCTGTAACGCTGCTACAGCAATACACCACCGGGATGAAGAGAGCGGCGAAACAATGTGGATACATAAAACCAACAGGTGGCGCTAATCAGTGACGCCTCCCCTGGTGGAAGTAAGAAAGATTTGTTTTGGGTTTTTTTCAATATAAAATATGTTAATAAACTGTAATACTGTTGAAAGGTGTTTATGCCAACAAACTAACAATGGGCTCTGAACTGTGTTTGTTTAATTTTCTATAGATAACCTTCAATCTTCTCTCTAGTAGTCTGTGTGTGTGTGTGTGTGTGTGTGTGTGTGTGTGTGTGTGTGTGTGTGTGTGTGTGTGTGCGTGCGTGCGTGCGTACGTGCGTGCGTGCGTGCGTGCACACAAAAAAAAAAATCAGATCCCAGCCAAAAATCTGAATTGAGCACAAAGACACAGTGTGAATTGAGCCTAAGGCCCCGTCCACAAGCCAAAAAGACCTTTTTTCTTCCCGGGCTTCTCAAAAAACAAAAAAAACTAAAATCCCGTCGACACGTCACTATGAACATGATTTAACACGAGGCTTCAGGGATTGTAGTACACATGCCAGGCCTTTAGAGGTGCTGTGACTCACCGAATACACCAAAAATGCAGAAGACGGGAGGGGGGGGGGGGCGGTATATCATCTTTTTTCTACAGATGATTGTCTTGACATCCACACCTCACAGCCAAGCCGAGGTTTTAGCATTTCCCCACTCTGGGCGCCGTGTTGAAAAAAACCCGTTTTCATGCTTCTAAAACACCGACTCACGTGTATGGGCGGCCACAAACGGTGCGTTTATGTGAAACATTCTCGTGTGGACAACCCTTAATGCTCACATGTGCTTCAAAGTCTTCATATTAAGGGCAGACACTCTTATTGGTTATGATGCAGGACAGAATCCAGAGGATCCTCACATCATGTCTTCATCGACAGCGAGCTCAGCTGCAGCTGGGGGGTGGGGTGAGTGTGTGTGTGTGTGTGTGTGTGTGTGTGTGTGTGTGTGTGTGATAGTTATTTAGTCCACCACTTACTTTAATCTGCGATGCCATACGCTGTGCAGATCGGTACAGGACCGACTCTTTGCTGCTTTAACTACGACTTACTGTGAAAGCATTGTTGAGTCAAACCGGATTTGAGGTCGCTGTGTCTTTATCGGATGTCACAGATGTGTTACAGATCTCACACACACACACACACACACACACACACACACACACACACACACACACACACACACACACACACACACACACACACACACACACACACACACACACACCATCTCTCTTGCATATAGTTAGCGCAATGGAAGTGTAAGAAATGAAAATATACAAATGAACGTAACAACAGTGTTTCGGGGTTACTTCCGATATTACATTTGCCTTTTTGTTGTCATCACATGATAGGGATAGAAGGATTTTAATGGAAAGAATTGAGAGGAAATGAGATGATCGAAACCAGTTTAGTCCTGATGAATCGTTCCAGTCTGTGTATTAGCATGTTATGATGTACCAGTCCTTTGTCTGAGGCCATGACAGGATCATTGGTAGCTTTGACCAGAGTGTCTCTGTGCTATGAAGAGCTCTAAAACCTGTCTGGGAACACTCAAATAGCTCATTTGTGCGTAAATGTTCTTGCTGCTTACCCCAGTGTATAAATCCCTTGAATGTATCTGTGGGTCCTTCCTGTCCATTGATTTATAGAGTGAGATGTGGCTTGATGCAGGCTCATGTGCAGCTTTCTGTGATTGATGGGAGGAATACCTGCCCGGGGTCTGGGTCACATGAAAACAATGGGCTGACTGACAGGCATGAATGGATCTCACTTCCATAAATCGAGCGTGTAATTCTCACGATTTCATGCGATATTCAGATAAAACGATTCTGTGGTATTTCTGTGTGCTTATCAGTGTCAGTGCATTTCAATGAGCTGCATCTCCTCTCCTCTCCTCTCCTCTCCTCTCCTCTCCTCTCCTCTCCTCTCCTCTCCTCTCCTCTCCACTCCTCTCCTCTCCTCTCCTCTCTCCTCCCCTCCCCTCCTCTCCTCTCCTCTCCTCTCCTCTCCTCTCCGGGGCGGCCCATGGGCACAAGGTGACACCACGCAGTGCTTGTGGGTGGTATATGTTCATGTTCGTGTGTGTGTGTGTGTGTGTGTGTGTGTGTGTGTGTGTGTGTGTGGGTGTGTGAAACTAGTACTGAGAGACGAGCAGCTCGAGAACTAGAAGAAGAAAAAAAAAATAGCAGAGCAGAGCAAACCAAAGGTTTGTCTTATAAAAATCGAGCTCAGTGGCTTAAAAACAGCAACTGTGCTACAAGATTTCACATTTTAGAGTTGATTCAATAGGATTTGTGGTTTATTTTCTAATTAGTTTGTAAAACACTGTTGATTATGTAATGTCAGGAGCTCGTCAGTCAGAAATAGAGCGACTCTTAGAGAATGTGATGGTGGAGGATTCGCCTGAAGGTTAAGAGAAAAGCTGCGCGGCACACTGAGAGCAGCCTGAGCGCTGCGTGGTTACCACATCACAACACTGGGTTTTGGTGGTAAATGAAATCCATCGCTGATCACCTGCTTCAGATGCTCTCACCGCCTGCTGCCATCCGCTCATCTGGTTCAGCGGTTCTCAACTTCTTACAGAAGGCTGACACTGCAAGGCACTTTATCAGGTTATCTACAGTTCCATTCATGTCTTGACATGAGTAAATATGATATTTTGGGGCCAGTCGTGTAGAGCAGGAGTGTCCAATGTACGGCCTGCGGGCCGGAGCCGGCCCGCTAGAGTGTCCAGTCCAATTCGCAATATAAACCCTTCCAGCTGTGACCGTGGAGTAAACAAACATTTTTGTATGGACTGACTTGTGTGTTTTGGAATGTTTCTGTGCTTTGTTTGCATGTTCTCCCTGTGTGTGTGTGGATAATAAGACCTGAAAAGCTTAAAATGCAGCAGTTTGCACACACACACACACACACACACACACACACACACACACACACACACACACACACACACACACACACACACACACACACACACACACACACACGCGCGCACGCAGCAGAGAACAATGGACTCAAAATGGGAGAACAAAGACATTCCAGTGGACAGACCACCAAGTTGTTCTTATGGAGACTGTCAAAATAAAAGCACCAAGTCCCAGGAGAATATGTACTGGGAGTCATGACACCACAGAAAAAAAACATTGTTCTGATTGGCTCTACTGAGCATGTGCAGAACTACTGGTTACTGCAGCCGTGGTGACCCAGACCAGGACCAGGACCAGGACCGGGACCGGGACCGGGACCAGGACCAGGACCTGGACCTGGACCAGGACCAGGACCAGGACCGGGACCAGGACCAGGACCGGGACCGGGACCAGTGTGTCAGAAAAGTTGCATTTACTCCATTTTCCATGGAGACGGAGCATTTTCACAAAGTTCCACCTTCTCAAAAAGATGCATTTTCAGCGGCACCATTGCATTGTGAACGGACACCTGGAATACGGCAGACGTTTTAATCTGAAAAGCGCCTCAGTGGTTCTCACAGATACTTTCCCACCAGGATGTTCCGGGACGCTGGTTTGACTGTTGGTCGTGAAATGAAGGAACATTTCACACTTTCGTTTGGTCTGTTTCACTTTTTCAAAGCCGTATTTTATCTGTCCGGATTTCACATGAGCCAGCCCTGTGTTTGAATGGTGTTCAATAAATAAATCTGCCTTGCCTTGCCTTGCCTCAGCTACAATTAAATCAAATCAACTGGACCGAGATTCAGTTTGCGAGTTAGGCTGAACTCTCAGTCCTGACCAAACTGGTGCGAAAGCGCCAGGAAAAAAGTGGCGGCCGCTCGTCAATCTGAGGAAACATGACAGTGAAAACAACCACAGGCTCCTTCGCCACCGTGACACAAGCAAGTGAAGCTGCGTTGTTTCCACCTCCTTTAACGCTCCTGTTGCAGATATTACAAGAACGAGTGGCTTTCGGACATTTGTCCACATCCGACTTTGACATGATCTCACACTGAAGAAGGAAAAGATGTTTAAAGCTCTCAGGTGAAGTTCATTTAAAATAAATAAATAAATAAAAAATCCCCCATTCACACCGCGATTACTCCTCAGTGTCTCATCAGTATGTTCACAGGAAGTATTGTTGGCTCCATCGACTTCCCAACGTCCAACAACGGTCCGGCCTTCAGTCCAGGGATTTCCACGACACTCCTTAACCACACAATGGCTTCTATTGAGCTCAGGCGCCAGATTAGTGTGTGTGTGTGTGTGTGTGTGTGTGTGTGTGTGTGTGTGTGTGTGTGTGTGTGTGTGTGTGTGTGTGTGTGTGTGTGTGTGTGTGTGTGTGTCCAGATGTCCGCCAGCTCGGAGCATGTTGTAGGTGGGATTATGCTGAGAAGAGTTGATAGCGCCTGTCGTGTTGTCTGGAGCAAAGAGGAGAGAAACTGAAGTGATACACACTCCCCCCCCCAACCCCCCTCACCCCCCCACCTCACCTCGGATATTCACTCCGGAATCCTTTCACTGAAGTGTCCTCAGTTTGTTTTTACTCCAGTCATTTGCATTCTGTTACCACAGAAACAAGTTTCAGATGGCAGGTAGTTGTAGGTAAATGTGATATAAGAGCCTGGAAGCAGTTTGCCGTTGAGCAGAAAGAGAGAGAGAGAGAGAGAGAGAGAGAGAGAGAGATGAGAGTTTTTTCAGCTCAACTTAATGTGGTTTGGATGAGTCTTCAAATCGTAACACAAGTGAAGTGTTTTCATCCACTTTTCACCAACTGAGAAAAAAAACCCAACATTTCCAGCATCTTTTAATCCCGGGGATGAATAAAGCTCGTACCACATTGTGCTTATGTTGCTCCAACAAAGAGTTTAGCATTACGCTAAGAGGTTAAAAGCTGTAGTACAGTAAATCCGCCGTGCGTCGTGCATGTTGGTTTTCGACAACCGTGATGCACAAATACATTTTAGCGTTGTCTTCCCAAACACTGCACCGTGTTGTCAGCAAGGCAAACGTTCAGACACGAGGCAAGTCAAATACATTTTTACAAAGCAATACATTAAAGCTAGCAATTAAGAATCTTAATCTTAAGCGATTAAGAGTATTAAAATAATGACTTAAATCTCTATTTTTTCACACTTTCATATTTCTTACTTTTTAAAAGTCTTTCACAGTACATTGATACAATTTTTTTTTTTTTTAACCACTTGAACATGTTTTGTGTGTTTTGGGGTCTGTTTATAGGACAACGGAGCTCAGGGCCACTGAAAACCAAACATTTTCAAAATGGCCTCCAAGGTGAAGCTTTTCAAGTGTTCCAACACTGTCTCCATGGAAACAAGAGGAAAACACAACTTTTCAGAAACTCTGCTCTTGGTCCTGGTCACCAAGGCTGTGGTAACTAGACGCTCTGCACATGCTCAGTAGAGACAATCAGAACAATGTTTCCTCCGTGGTGTCATGACTCCCAGTTCATATTCTCCTGGACTTTTATTTTGATAGTCACCATAACAAACCAACTTGGTCATCTGTTTAGACTGCCCCTGTTCTCTGCTGCATGTGTGTGTGTGTGTGTGTGTGTGTGTGTGGTTTCATTACAAAAATAACCAACAGCACCAACTAGTGGCGCAACATGCTGACGACATTGTTTTTAGTGTTTCTGCCAAGTGTTTAAACTTTTCTGAAATGAAAACATCAAAACGATGCTTGAAATGTTGTCAGGTAAATGGAGCTTCAATGTAATGCTACTTTATGAAAATATTTATTTTCCATGTAAAAATGGAGAGATGACATATTTAAATGAGGTTAATTGTAAAAGACTCACAACACATTTGATAAACACACATTTAGACCTTGTTTTTCATTACTTTAAAATGCTTAAAAAAAAAAAAAATGCTTACTTATACATAAAATATGACTCTTTAATTTAAAAAAAGTTCAAATTCAGACATCAAAGGGAAAGTTCAATGTATTTATATATATATTTTCATATACATATATATAGCGTTAATGTGTGCATATATACATAAAGTATGTTTCAAACAGTTTTGGAATTAAGAAATTTATGTTTTTATGCTTTTTCTTTCAAGTTGTGACTGAATCTGTCAAATCTGTCCACGTCTTTCTGTCCAATCCTTTGTAATTGTATGAAAGACGTGTCCCGATAAAGAGAAGGACGATGGACGTGTTGACGGATGAAAACAGGAAGTGAGGACTTCTGCTAAGCCGACACAAACTTACAGATATCAATTGTTCCATTTCCTTCTTCCTGTAATCTCACACACACACTTTATGATTTCATTCCTGGTGGCGGCGACAATAATTTGACTTACAGTCAAACCGTGGCCTCAACTCTGAATTAAAGACCACGGTAACCACGGCTTCTCTCTAATGGTCAACTAATGGTGACACACACACACACACACACACACACACACACACACACACACACACACACACACACACACACACACACACACACACACACACACACAGAGTAGTGGAACAGTTGGTCACGATGTCATTCATCTGGACCGGAAGCTCAGAGCTCATCTCGTGGTCGTTGTCGTGCAGCAGATGTCAGAAGTGGGTCAAAGAGCAGCTCGATAAACACAAACAAACATCATCCTTCATCACTCGAAACCTGATTTAAATACTTCTTTTTCTTCCCCCTGCTGCTATTTAGATAAAGGTGAGCACTCACACAATCAGTGAACATGAATCCAGCTCCTGAGCTGCAACAAAGGTGATGCATGCTGCCCCCTAGTGGCGGTCAATCATTTAACTGCCTGAAATCAGAGTTATTTAAAGTTTGAGTGAATCTTACCTGCCTATAAAAATGGGATTTTAACTTAATCGTGCACGTTTACCTGATACAGTAGTAACCATGATAATACAATGTTGTTGTTGTTGTTGTTTTTTACTGTCATTATTTGTTTCTGTTTAGTCGAGGATATTTCACTTTCTATTGTCAAATGAAATCTAAATCAGGGATGTTAAACACATTTCAGTTCAGGGGACAAGCGCATTTTGAGTGGGCCAGAGCGGAAAAATGGTGCCATTTTAATTCTATCCTGACTTCAATATTAATTCTGTATTTCGAATGTAATGCACAAGTTAATTTGAAGTGAACGGTTCCTTCTTCTCAGTAACTAGTGAGTATGCCACTACCTTTCTACCATAAACTACTTTTCCACACAGAGTAAAAAGAAAAAAACTGTAAAGTTTGAGTTTGAGTTTCCTCTTGTTTTAGTGTCATCACAGAACCGGACCAACTTGGAAAGAGACAGAAAGTGAAAACAAAGAGGAGCAGATAGAAGAGATTTCATTACCTGTGCAGGAACTTTTCACAGGTAAAGTAGCGACAACTTTTCTCTCTTGATTGTGTCGGTGAGAGAACTGAGAAAAGATCATGTTCAGGGTTTATTAGAAGTGTTAAATGAGAAGATTTAATGGTTCTATTAAGGCTTACAGCAGATGATTTGGGAAAACAATCAAGTAGCTAAAAGTGAGAAAAGTTCTGGGCGACTGTCTCCCCAAACCAACGTGACAGAAATACTTTAAATGTCTTGTTACAGTGAAAAACACAAATCAGTCCTCAGTATAATTAAACACTCGATCCCATCTTACACTAACTTCAAGACTATCTATGACGTCATCTGATGAATGTGCAGTTGAAACTCATACTGGCTCCAAAAATGTTGCTTTAAATACTTATATATATATATATATATATATATATATATATATATATATATATATATATATATATATATATATATACGTTCATTAAAGACAGACATTTTGACCAGAAGAAACTTGTGCAATTCCTGCTCATGAGCACTGAGGAAGAAATCCTCACGTCTGTGGACAAAGATATTGTTATAAACAAAGTGGCAGAAGCCAGTGCACTGCTCAGGGTTTATTCATGTTCCAGGGTCGACCATGTGTCTTTGAAAAACAGATGATAGTGTGATAAGAAAGAATTCTGTATTATGAATCTCATATTTTATGATCGTATTTCATTTTTAAGGTTTGGATATCTGTTAACACTTATTTGAAATATAGATTCTGAAATTATATGGGGAAAAAAAGATGTATAATGTTGATGTACTTGTGTTGAATTTTAAATATTTGAGAAAAACGGCACTATAGACTTCACACGTCGGATTATGATTACATGATTTTAATAGGTGGTGATCTAAAGGGTCTGAGGTCTGAAGGTCAAGATTTACAGTTTTGTTTTTTTTTTACTTTCTGACTGCGTAAACCAAAGATGAATATCAGTCTATCTGCACAATATAATGCTTCTTGAAGAAGACCTTGTGTCTAATAGAAACAGCCTGTTTATTTTCAAATATAAATCCAAAGACATTGCAGTTGATCGCAGTTCTCAGATGATTGTAATATCACACAGCTTGACAGTCTATATTCTGGAATCTGATGAGACTGCACATCTTGGACTCGTGTTTGCTTACATAACACAAATTAGGCAGATGCGTAGAGTCTTTAGTGATTTGCCAGCTTTTGTGCGCGCCATCATTATTTTTTTGTACATGAGACGTATAAACAACTATGACCTTCCCGTTAATCCGTGAGCTTTTAAAAAAATGATGCTGTCTGAAGGGACCTCTGTGGGTTTTTCACCAGTTTTTTTTTTGTTTTTTTTTCTTCTGCCAGTGAAGGAACTACTGGTGCTGCTGGGAGCCGGTCGGCCGTTACCATGGAAACTGGCATATCAACAGAAGTTGAGCCGGAGATCCACTCCGTGTTGACATGTGACCTCAGCGAGCCTAATGTGTCAACAACACTTTTATTTGACTTTGCTGTTTGCGTTTGAGGAGGAATCCCGACACGTCAAACAGATGAGAGCCAGATGTTTTGAACGGCGCCGGATTGGTTGGAATCAGCCTGTTTGACATCATATTTGTTGAAAATATAACAAAAATGTTCAGATTTTATTGTATTTCTTATCAAAACCTGCAATGAAAACCTGTTACCTCTCCTGATCTTACAGAAGCATTTCAACCTCCAGCTGCCACTGCTATTTATGTTTCTTTATAGATTTTTGTTATTTTGGGATTTTGCAGACGCCCCGGGGGGATCGACTCTCTGGCTGGCTGATTTTCCTCCCCGGCTTTATGTTTGAAGATTCACAACTATGATACTTGAGATACGGCGACAGTTGAGTGATGATCCGTGTCTTTACAAAAGATCAAGCTGCTATATCCAGACTGAAAGTACATATTACATTTTGAAGTGCCTCGAGAAGTCAACATTTACTTCCTACTTTGAACTTTTGTACGTGATTACATTTAAGATAATTTTTCTTTTAAGGAGTTGAAAAAGTTGAGTCAGTAGTTTAGTTATTACCAACAAATAAATAAATAGATAAATAATGTAACAACAGAGTACAACTACATCATGGGGTGAATAAATACCTGTAAGAGTAAAAATATGATAATAAAGGCACGAGAAAGAAGGTCAAAGGTTAAACCCAGCCGCCCTTTTTATTTTGAGACGGGGGAGTGGTGTCGGCAGCTGTTGAAGGTAACTAAAAAGTTACTTGTAATCGAACTCAGTTACTTTTAAAAACAAGTAATCAGTAAAGTAGCCTAATTACTTTTTAAAGGAGTAGGTAAGCAGATTATTTTTTTAAAGGTGGCTGTGGCAACGCTGGTTGTGAAACGAGGAGTCGGATTCACGAAACAGTGAATATATATACAGTATATATATATATATATATATATATATAAAACTATGTAACTTTCACATAGTGGAGGAAGATGCTCTATAGTCTGGAGGTTAGTGGATACGAGGTGAAGCGGCAACAAAACAGCAGATAAACTATCATCATGTCGCAGAGAGATTCTAGAAAAGAGAACCAACTAGGCTGGTAATGCTGAGAGTGTATATATATATATATATATATATATATATATATATATATATATATAGAGAGAGAGAGAGAGAGAGAGAGAGAGAGAGATACTAATGCTACTGTTTCATCTTGCTAGTGGAATAGTGACAGAGTGAACTCCTCACCCTCTCACTGTTAATCTGTACTAATCCTAGAGTTTATTCATGTGTTACTGTTAAAAGCAACACACACACACACACACACACACACACACACACACACACACACACACACACACACACACACACACACACACACACACACACACACACACACACACACACACACACACACACACACACACACTGGAGGTGTGATTGTCTGTCTGCAGGCCTGCACGACCCTTCTGCTCATGCCTCAAGTTCAGGATTGAGCCCAAAGAGCCCAAAGCACATGAATAGATGTCAGAGAGGCCGACGCCATTGTTTTACATGTAATGTATTTTGATCACAGTTTTTAATGTTGGTTTCTCTTCATCACCTTGAGCACCATGTTTCAGTTGTGTCGTGAGGTGTCGGTGTGAAGATGACCCACATGCAGCTGAGAAGAAATAAATCATGTGACGGCACGTCGTGGCTGTGACGTCTGTCACGACACATTAATCCTGAACATGTTAGATCTTGTGGAGGAAACAAACGCTGCTGTTTCTTATGTGATGTGACAAGATGGTTGGTGCAGCAAGAAAGTCTGGGTTTGAACCCAGGGCGGCATTTGCAACTTCTGCCTGTTCCTGTGAAGACTCTTCTGTTGGCTGTCAGTTGGTCAGTCAGTGAGTTGGTCAGTTGCATGTTTGACTGGACATTCGGGCGGTTGGTTGGTCAGCCAGTCAGATGGTTGGTTGGACGTTTGGTTGGTTAGTTGATATATTGAATGAACCAGGAAAGAGTAAATGCAAGTTTTTGAACATTCACACATAAAGTCTACAGTTTATCTATTTGTCTCTGTCCTTGGTTGAATAAAGACATCAAACATACATCATGCTGGTGTTCAGTGAGGTGAGGTGAGGCTCCTGGCTGGTGAGGCTCCGCCTCCTCTGGACTCACATTTACATTGTAAGAAGTGAAAAGAGCATCTGTGATATGATAATGCTTCATATCATCATCATTCCTCTTTCAGTCACACTGACACCAACACAAACATAAACACAAACACAAAAATAAACACAGGAATATGTTTGTCCTACAAAGAAAGTTTCTTTTAGAGATGGATAGAGCACCTTCTTGTGTCCAAGCAATTCATATTTACTGTAAACTAATTAAGGTTTAGAGATGTATGCAGCACTAATTTAATTTTGACCTTCAGTAAACATTTCTGTTATTTTTTCAAACTTTCAATTCTGGTGCTTTAGTTAATTTTAATAAAGTTTGTCTTTCAAAATTATAAGAAAACTTGTATTTTTATATATAATTTATATATAATTGATTTTTTCCCCTACTTACTCATTAAAAAAAAAAAAAAAAAAAGCTGTTTCAATGGAGATCATGACCAAAGTTCAGTTCATGTTCGTCCCCTTGAGGTGAGGCAGGGTACTGCCTGCCTCACTGGCTTGACTTTCCTCTGCACTTTATTGTGACGATCAGCAGGAAGGATTCTCTCACACACACATTAAAGACGTGACCCAGGCTGTAGAGAGTCCTGCTGTAGAACTAATATTAGTGTAAAGGTCATATTGTTGATATGCTGAGGAACAGAAAGGTCATGTGACCTAGTTTGTGTCGATCACAGTCCCACATGAGGCTCAGCTCTCCACTGCCTCACCTGGATTTCATCCACTAATACTCACATTCTGACATTTTCACTTCATAAAATGTGTAGAGTCAAACTGAAAATGCAGTCTTTCAATCTTTAACACAAATCAGTGGAAACACAAAGAAGACCCTGTTTGTCCACAAGGGGGAGCTGTTTGCTAAGGGCTGGAGGGTGGTCTGCCTTCTGTATGAGCCTCACTGCTGAGGCTGACATTGTCCGATTATGTGAGACAACGGCTCAATTAAATCTTGTCCTCTATCTCTCGGCTGCTTCAGAGGCTCCCTCTTCTCTCCACGCTCCAGTCTTTCCTCGCCTCCTCTGCTTCACTGCTTTCCGGCCATTAAACACGTAGATTAAATCAACGACATATTAGTGAGCCTGATAAAGTGTGCAGGATGTGATATTAACACATGGTGGTAACCACTGGCGGCTGGTGGTACATTTCTTAGGTGTTGATCAATAAAATGACAAGACGCCCCCCCCGGCAATGGTGGATTTTGCAATGGGCAATGTGGGCATGTACCCAGGGTGCCATGTGTGAGGGGGGGGGGAATTACTATACCTCAAACTAATAGAATGACCTCTTCCTGCCCCCCCCCCCCCCCCCCCCCCCCCCCCACCGTGTCAGATACAGCTTTTGGGGCCCCCCGGGTGGGTGGAGGGTGGAACTGTAATTTGAGGCAGACGTTCAACAGGTCAACCGACCTGATTCTACTTTTGTTCAGTTTAAACAAAGTTGCTAAAACAAGATGCGGTCAGTGTCTCTTGAGCAGATGAGCAGTAAAAGCAGCTTCAGCGAACCGTTATCAGTTGTAGTGGTATAATAATAATAATAATAATAATAATAATAATAATAATAATAATAATAATAATAATAATAATAATAATAATAATAATAATAATAATATAACAAATAATAATATTCCTGGTCTTTTCACAGGGACAAGAGACAAGCTCCACCCCAACCACTGCTGAAGTTTTATCTGTAAGATTAAACTGAGCGGCACAATGACAAAAGCCTTGTTTGATTTTTTTTTTTTACTTTGCACACAGGGCCAATCGGGGCGGGGGGGGGGGGGGGGGGGGGGGGGGGTCACTTCAAACACCGGCGAGTAATGACGCCGTGAAGGCAGGAGAGTATTTGGGGCCACCATCAACCCCCCCTCACCCACCACCACCACCATCAACCCCCCACCATGTTGGTTAGTTGTATTTGTGGATCACAACCGATCAGTGATCCAATGAAAATGTTTCCTGCTGACATGATGGAGCTTTACTATCAGTGTGGATGCCGCTGATACTCTGATTACATCAACAGCCGGCCCCCGCTGCAGATTTCATTTTCATGTTGACCAGGTCATCACCAGCACACCACATTTATTTATTCCCAGCTTCGCCTTTAAGTGTTGCCAGAGCATCAGCAGCTGGAGAAAGAAGACAGGACAGGCAGGAGGTTGGCATGAAGCATTTCAGTCTTCATGCGTCTGAACTTCAGCCTCGGTTTAGAGCCTTTGTACACGAGGCTCCAGGACTGACCTGCTGAAAATTCAGTGGGAGGAAAATAAAGTTTTAAAAAAGAAAGAAAATCCATGTTGATCAAAACAGCGTTTCTCTAAATCAGATTGTTGTCAGTGGATCCTGGTGGAAATGTGTTTCCAGTAATGTTCATGCGATGTGGAGCAGATGGCGATGCGTTCTGTGGCGACGCCTCCGACATGTGACAGGGAACAAATCTGTGCTAATACGTTTACAGCTCACATTAGGCTGGGATGATTCTCATCAGAGTGAGAAACCAGCAGCCTGTCGGTCTGCAGCTCCCACAGCTCGTCCATCAAGGGAGGAGGTACGAAGCCCAGTGCGACAGAACGAGCGGCGTGGGGTGGCGTGACTAGACGTGACATGACGTGCCATGACGTGACATGACGTGACGTGACATGACGTGACGTGACATGACATGACGTGACATGACGTGACGGGACGTGACGTGGAGCGACATGGCAGGGCACTGATGCTGACCCCTCACATCTGGACTTGACGGGGATCATGAGCCAGTTTCAGGCAGAAACAGGTGCTGCTGCTTGACACATCATCAGTCAGGAGGCAACAACGCAGCAGCCACGCTGCAGCTCTGACCTCTGACCTCTGACCTCTGACCTCAGCCATGAACCTGCGTCTGACAGGGATCACTGAGCCTTTTAACCCACAAACATCCTCCACGTGTCTTTAAAGTCAGAACCAGGAGTCAGTGAAGCGGCTCGCCGCTCTCCGTCCCAGATTCAGCAGCCTGCTCACCCAAACCTGCAGCTGCTGGACACGAAGCCACAAACTCCCCAGGACAAACTCTCCTCCGCTTTTAAAAACTACAGGACAAACTCTGCTCCGCTTTTAACAGACTCCCGATTCGTGTTTCTCGAATCTGACTCAGAAAGTCTGTTCAGAGTCACCCCAGAGTCACTCCAGAGTCTACAGCAGGGGTGGGCAATCCTGGTCCTCGAGGGTCGTAGTCCCGTACGTTTTATATGTTTCCCTGCTCAAACACACCTGTTATCATGATGAGGTTCTGCAGAAAGCTTGACAAGGAACCACTAATTGCTGTCAGCTGTATTGATGTGAGGAGACATTTTCCCTAGAGGACCAGGATTGCCCACCCCTGGTCTACAGAGTCACTACAGAGTCTACAGTCACTACAGAGTCACTCCAGAGTCTACAGAGTCACTACGGAGATACTACAGTCACTAAAGAGTAACTACATCACTATGGATTCACCACAGTGTCTCTACAGACTCAACAGTCATTAAATAGTTACTACAGAGTCTCTACAGGGCTGAAGGAATTCAAAGCTGGCTTTGAATTCAGAGTCTGCAACATTCCAATCCTATAATGTGTTTTTGTCTGCACAACAGTAATGAGTGTATGCGGTATACACACACACACACACACACACACACACACACACACACACACACACACACACACACACACACACACACACACACACACACACGCACAAAAACAGTGTGATCCGGTGACCTTGTGCATGTATCGTGCTGCAGTGTCTCCATGGCAACGCACCTGAAACGCTAACAAAGGTCCAATGAAGCTTTTCTAATCTTTTCAGGGGGAACTGAAATGAAGCATTTGAATATTTCTCACACAAAAGGAAGTTCAGCAGTTTGGAAGGAACGTGTGCAGCACTGAGTGTGAAAAGCCATCGCGAAGGAAAGAAAACCAGCCAGTCTCAAGCGACTACACTTTTATTACCATGTAAATTGTGTAAGACTGCAGAAGATGAGTTACATCAGACATTTAAAGGTGAAGTGTGTAACTACAAGTTGAAGGCATCTTTACTTAATATCACACGTCCGTGTGAGAACTCACTGACGATTGGAAGTTCAGTCCACGTCGCCAGAAGTCACTCAGGCCACAAGCTGTGAAGTGACAGAAAGTGTGTGTGTGTGTGTGTGTGTGTGTGGGGGGGGGGGGTTACAGGCGGAAAGTGACGGAATCATCTGCGTCCGCCGAGTTGAGCGTGACGGCTGATGGCGGGCTGCCAGTGGGGCTGTTTCTGCTGTGCAGCCATCAATCCACGTCCCAGCGCAGATGGCTGTGAGAGGTGCAGGAGGGGGACGAGCTCCACTTGACACCCAAAAACACATCTCCCACTTCCACAAGGCCTTCAGTCCTGGCGGCTTGATGACGTGCACAGAGGTCAGAGGTCGCTCAGCTCCTCTCCAACTCTGCAACAAACAGAGGAATCCAGAAATGTCCTCTTTAATGTGCCGATAAGCCATCTGACCGCCCCACGCTTATCTAACCAGACCCACTGATTTTTATTTCTCTGCGCCATTTCATGAGACGTCCTGATGACATTTAAATTAAACGTTATTCCACTGAAACACATTTTGTTTTAATGGAATCCAAATATCGAGGAGAAGTTAATTATATTGCAATAATCTATGTTATGCAAACTGAAGGTTAACGAGAGAAGCAGTGCAGAAGTAGAAACACCCATAGATTATTTAATTCAAATTAATTGTCAAAACATTGTGGAGGAGCAAACTGACTCCAACCTGTGACACTGCATTAAAAAAACAACCATACAAACATGTTCATTCAGTAATAACACCCATATGTTGTAATAACTAAATAACCTGAACTGAGACTTTCTTGCGCTACATTTTGCAGATCATTGCTGAAGTTTTTCGGTCTATAAGTTCATCATGGTACAAGATGTTCAGTAATAATTTACTGTTCCGTATTTGTATTACACTATATTAAAATATTTAAAAACCTGTGACGTAGAGACACTGAAGTGGCTCACTTTGTGCCACACCGAGCAGAATGCAGTTCATTACAGATTGTTTCACTTTAAGAGCGAATGGCCACAGACCATGAGTGCGTCAGTAGCTAATGAAACACGTGTAAACCTCTAACTGAACATATCCGGGTTCCCCTCGGCACTGACCAGACACACAAAATCACTGTTCCCTTTGTACGGCGATGTCCAGTGATCTTGAATGCAATAAAACACTGTTACCCCATTTACACTGCATCTGCACATAATCAAACAAAGTTATCCTACATATATATAGTTATTATACAGTATGAGGTCATATTAGATCAAATATATATGAACTAATAGGGGTTGATAGTTACCTTGGGAGAATCAACAGTCGTCTCCTCCAGACTGGATTTTGCTGCTGAAATAAAAATTGTGAACAACGACGTACTGGGATCGGATTGCGCACTTTCTGTATGCGTGTAGCAATCTTTGTTTGAGTATAAAAATAAATAAATAAATAAAGATCTCATCACTGATCACAGGCAGAGAAATCAAAGATGGCCGACCCCGGGAAGCCGTTTTAGTGTCACTTGGCTCGAAATTTGCCAGGAAAAGCTCTGCCTGCAAAACGATGTCCTTGTTTGTCTCTCATTTAGGTGTGTTAACGTGTTAACGTGTGTTGACTAGAGAACCCCCAACTCAAAACAGTTTCTGTATCCTTAACCCCCACCAGAACCAGGGATTGAACCCCCACCTCTAATGGTGCAAAGCACGAGAGATGACTGTGTTGTGTTTGGTGCTCTATAAATAAACTTGAATTGAAGTAAATTAATAGTTTTGTGATGCAGTTCAAACATTATGACGCTTTCTGGTGTCAGATAGTCAAATGTCGAAAATCCATCTTCTCCGTTTGTGGATGTGTGTTTTCTTTTTTTTTTATTTAATTGTGTTTTTTGTGCAGTTTGGTTGAGTCTGAGTATCCTGTAATGTTTATGTTTCTGCTTTTTTGCTGATGTCACGTGGATGTTGCCAGAGGAGGCGGATGAGGAGAGGGGGTGAGTTTGAGATCGTGTAGTTTTGTTGACTGTATAAACCATAATCTAGATCTTCATCAGGAAAGTAATTTAGACCGTATAAACGTTATTTAGACCTTATTTAGAAAGAGGAATTTTGAAGTCCTGCTTGTCTGCCTGCTGATTGAAAATAAACCTGGACACTTAAACGCAAGTGGAGTTGCTTTTTGTGGAATGAGTCAGCGGTGCAATAATCCCAACTTGAGCCTCTCAGTGATGTTTCTTTTTCGGTTTGCAGTCGCTACACTGATAAAAGACATGAAACGGCATGATGTTTTCAATTAGCTCATTGTAACAGTTTAGCTTTGATGCTACGTGGCTAACAGAGAGCTAGCAGTGAGCTGCGGAGGTGAGATTCCTGCAGACTCTTTGTAAGAAGAATCTCTGCCTGCAGCATCCTGGTTCTGTAACACCGCAGCGCTTGTATGTCCTGGGACAATCCGGTAGAAAAGTCATCTGCGGCCCTCGTTCATCTCTGACCCCGACGCGACAGAAAGGAGGTCCTGGCGTGCAGCGTACCCGATCTGACCCTGTTCACGTCAGACAGAAAGCAGGCGAGCGGCATGGAAACACTCCAATCAGTTCGAGGAAAACTCCACTTCAAAGGAGAGGTCGGCAGGTTTGGGTTGTGTCGTGGTTTCACCCTCCTTCTGTGTGCCACTGACGCTGACGGAGTCGCCATGGTCCATCTGCAGCCCCCGCTGAGGACGGAGCTCCCGGAGCTGCTCTCCACCAACACGCTCACCGGCTCTGCTTTCCTCCTGCTGGTTTCAACAACAGAAGGATTTCACTTCTCAGCACTGTTTCATTCCTCCTTCCTTCCATCGGTGGAGTGTTTTCTTTGTGATCTGGTGATAAAGCTGAAAGCCTCTGTGATGTGAGAGGCACTCTCAAACTGTTTGCGGGAAGCCTTTTCCCAATAATGGGTGAATAAGCATGATGATGGACAGAGTGAGAATGAATCAGCAGCTTAATACGACGGCCATGAAATACTTTCAGAGTAATCAGACTACAGTAGTGCAGCATACATGAGCTCTTTGGCTATGTTTGCGATGCTTTACGTCGGTGTTTTATATCCAGAAGTCAGTGTTGCTCCTGTTTCCTCTTCAGCTGGACTCAGTCCCCGCAGGTGGAGGGTTTTCAGGTAAATGTCAGGTACTGTCAGTGAGAGCAGAGCGCTTCGTAACAAACATGCACATCATTGGCATTCAGTAGATTTCAATGGATTCATGGATTTTGCATTGTAAAAATGACCCTTTTGAATTTCTTTGTTATTTTTGAATTTGTACATTGAAGAGAAATAAACTGATCAAATGGTTCGGATGAGTGTTCAGAGGCTTGTTTCGTTCTCACAGCATCCTTTAACCATTTCTCACTTTCACTTTGACCTTTTGGTGTCAGGATGTGATTCATATTTCAGTTGACAAACTACTTGGATATTCTGTGATTTATTTGGCACCTCTAGGTGTGAGAATAGACATAAGAACAACAATAAGGATCTGGTGGAAATGTTTCACACGTCGTTTTCTGAAAGCTTCACGAGAGGAGAAGCTAATGTTCCTCATGTGGCTCCAGAGCTGTTTACCAAGCAGGCGTTCGCTGTTCACTGGTACTGAAGAGAGATTAACCTCAAGACGTTCAAATCGGTTCTGCCAGACTTACAAATGCTCTCACTTATCATCAGTGATTATTTTCATTGTAGAAGCTTGTGGAGTGTCAGTGTTGACAGTGGAGTGGAAACCTGTCATGACATGGTGAAAACGCAGACTCCTGCTAGTTCTCACTGGTGAAGGTGACGTGCTCTCAGGTGAGGTCATGTGACGTGCTCTCAGGTGAAGTAAATGGTAAATGGACTTTACTTATATAGCGCCTTTCAGCTGCGTGAGCAGCCCCAAAACATTTTAAATAGTTCATCACATTCACCCGTTCACACACACATTCACACACCACTGGAACCTGCAACCATGCAAGGCGCTGTCACTCCAATGGGGGCAGTTTGGGGTTCAGCGTCTTGCTCAGTTCCGACTGGCAGACGACCGCAACCAAGTCATGCCGCCCCTGTGGTTGAGGTCACATGACCTGCTCTCAGGTGAAGGGACTGACGTCACATGACCTGCTCTCAGGTGAAGGGACCGAGGTCACATGACGTGCTCTCAGGTGAAGGGACCAAGGTCACATGACGTGCTCTCAGGTGAAGGGACCAAGGTCACATGACGTGCTCTCAGGTGAAGGGACCAAGGTCACGTGACGTGCTCTCAGGTGAAGGGACCAAGGTCACATGACGTGCTCTCAGGTGAAGGGACCAAGGTCACATGACGTGCTCTCAGGTGAAGGGACCAAGGTCACGTGACGTGCTCTCAGGTGAAGGGACCGAGGTCACATGACGTGCTCTCAGGTGAAGGGACCGAGATCACGTGACGTGCTCTCAGGTGAAGGGACCGAGGTCACATGACGTGCTCTCAGGTGAAGGGACCGAGGTCACATGACGTGCTCTCAGGTGAAGGGACCAAGGTCACATGACGTGCTCTCAGGGGACGTGGCTGCCATCGTGGCGGTCAGGCCCGGCTCTGTGTGGAAGGCTGCAGCTGGTCACAGACTGAGCGTCTGACTCCAGGTCAGCACAGTTTCAGCTCCTGACACTAAGTGGACACATTCCTCCACACAGGAAACCTTGAGGCTGAGCTGTGATTCGATGTTTCACACTGCTGTCTGAGTGACTCACCCTGCACTGTTAGCATCCAGTGCAACACCTGCTGAGTATTTGTGCGAACCACCGCCTCTGCTCAGATAAAAAAAGCTCTTCACACGACTCAGTGGAGCATGAAGAAGGTCGTGCCCACTGACCATTAGGCTGTTATTAGTCTGTCCTCCGTTTCCACTATAGAGAAAACAGCTTTCCCTCTTTAACCAGGAAGAAAAGACATTTGTTAACGCTGGCGATTGAGTGTTTGTGTGTTTTTATGTTCATCTGTGCCTGGTCTCTCGGTCCGGGCAGCAGGCTGAAGAAGAAGGACGAGGCTCACAGACGGCGTGCAGTCACAACTTGTTCATGCTGTGTGGTGTTGTTGTTTCCTGTGAGGAGGCTCTGATGAAACCTCTTCATCCCTCTGACCATCAGCTGTTTGTTCTCTTTGTAAGATGGATGGAAACACGTCTGATCTGCCTAATGAAGCCAGGTCGCTCTGTGTCACGGTCTGAAGAAGCCGGGTTGTGTAGGAGGCTGAAATTTGCCATATCTTAAATTATTTGAGGAAACCAACACTCACTCTATTTTCTTTCTCTTTTTTATGTATTATTGTTGATGTGTCTTCTATTATTTTAGGGCTATCCCATAGATGGAGCTCTAAGTGCACTGTGGAGACAAGAGGGTCAACCTGCGGGCGCAGCTTCGGAAACAAACCAGCTGTGGCTAGACGAGCACATCTTCTCTGTGTCTCCTCAGCCGCACCACTCCTTCGTGCCACTTGCTACCGCCCAGCTTCCCCTACAGCTGGCTGCTCCAACAATTGGGGGCTCGTCCAGGATCTAAAGGAAGAAACTGCGTGGTGGAGAGTGCACCTGTATCGGTGATGTTTCCGGAACGTCAGGGAAGGCTTCTACTACATGTGTCATCCAGAGAGTTTCCACTGTCAAGACATCATGGCAACCAATGTGCCACAGTGGACACTGACAGAGACAGCTGTCCAGTTTAAACACCAGCCATCACCCACTCCATCTATAATGGCAGCATCACAGCCAGCACTCATGCATTAAGCCACGCTCACTTGCATGAGCTAATTGTTGACAATCTGAGAGGTAGAAAGCTGAAGTCCCAGAGGATGAAGGAATTCAGTTGTATGACCTCATCACTGATCTACTGAGACCTACAGGTACAACTGGTCCTGCTCACGTCCAGACAGAAGATCAGATGATTGTTCCTGCTCCCGCAGCTGGTCATCCTAACATTCATCCTCCCACCATCCAAGGAGAAACCTCCTTCATCATCTCAGCACAGTGAACTCCACCACTCACCCCACGACTACTTCCCTGGAGTCATCAGCACACCACCATGAAGTCTCGCTGTGCCAGGGAAGAAGTGGTGACCCTCCGTTGAGTAGTCCATCATTCAGTCTAAGAAATCAGGTACTGAGTATCAGTGATGACCTCTTGTTTGAAGAAATCCCCAACTCAACGAGTGAAGAGGCAGAAAGACAGAAAAGACTGGGTGCGACTGTTAAGAATAAAACAGTGAATGTTGCTACACTTGACAGTGTAGCAACATTCTGGAAAGTGCCAATGTCTTCATTCTCGAAAACTTGAGTTTTTCACACTCAAGTGGGCAATCTGTGACAAATTCAGATATTACCTGTATTATGGTCATACATAATGTTTTAAGCTCCAGCCATCCATCCATCCATCTTCTTTCCCATTTAGTCCGTTTGGGGTTGTGGTGGCAGTATAGAGCGCAGAGAAGTCCAGGCATCTTTGTGCCCCACAACTTCCTCCAGGTCTTCTGGGGGACCCCAAGCCGCTCCCAGGCCAAGCCAGAGATATAATTTCTCCAGTGAGTCCTGGGCCGACCTCGGGGCCTCCTCCCAGTTGGACGTGCCTGATAAACCTCGAAAGAAGAGGTCCTCAATTCTGGGCCTTGAAGACCGGTGTCCTGCAGGTTTTAGGTTTCTCTCAGTTGCAACACACCTGAAAGCAATAAAGG